>NC_138300.1:53360000-53687500 GCF_965601325.2 Salmo salar
GCAACCTGTGTGACCTGTGTGTGGGGGACAGCAAAGGGCAGAACAAGTGTGAGAAAGGCAAGGACCTGTATGACGGATACAATGGAGCGTTCAGGTACAGTACATCTCACAACTTCCTGATCCATTTACAGACAGATTGAGGGCTCTGTTCAGTCTGTGAAGCTGACTCGGGTTCAGTCTGTGAAGCTGACTCGGTTCAGTCTGTGAAGCTGACTCGGGTTCAGTCTGTGAAGCTGACTCGGTTCAGTCTGTGAAGCTGACTCGGGTTCAGTCTGTGAAGCTGACTCGGTTCAGTCTGTGAAGCTGACTCAGGTTCAGTCTGTGAAGCTGACTCGGGTTCAGTCTGTGAAGCTGACTCGGTTCAGTCTGTGAAGCTGACTCGGTTCAGTCTGTGAAGCTGACTCGGTTCAGTCTGTGAAGCTGACTCAGTTCAGTCTGTGAAGCTGACTCGGGTTCAGTCTGTGAAGCTGACTCGGGTTCAGTCTGTGAAGCTGACTCGGTTCAGTCTGTGAAGCTGACTCGGGTTCAGTCTGTGAATCTGACTCGGTTCAGTCTGTGAAGCAGACTCGGTTCAGTCTGTGAAGCTGACTCGGGTTCAGTCTGTGAATCTGACTCGGTTCAGTCTGTGAAGCTGACTCGGTTCAGTCTGTGAAGCTGACTCGGGTTCAGTCTGTGAAGCTGACTCGGTTCAGTCTGTGAAGCTGACTCGGTTAGTCTGTGAAGCTGACTCGGTTCAGTCTGTGAAGCTGACTCGGGTTCAGTCTGTGAAGCTGACTCGGTTCAGTCTGTGAAGCTGACTCGGTTAGTCTGTGAAGCAGACTCGGTTCAGTCTGTGAAGCTGACTCGGGTTCAGTCTGTGAATCTGACTCGGTTCAGTCTGTGAAGCTGACTCGGTTCAGTCTGTGAAGCTGACTCGGGTTCAGTCTGTGAAGCTGACTCGGTTCAGTCTGTGAAGCTGACTCGGTTAGTCTGTGAAGCTGACTCGGTCCAGTCTGACTTCCGCGATTGAATAGAGCCCTTAGACATAGTTTTATAAAGTGCCAAGACAATTCCATTGTACTTATAAAACCATTTACAATGTTATAGTCAAACTATGTATATCGGCCCTGGTTTGTTGTAATTGTAGAAAGTAGGGTACATTCTAGACAGAGATAGCATCATTGACATATACATTTAACATTTTACTCATTTAGCAGACATCACCCCCCCCCCCCCCTCCCCCCCGTGGGAATGGAACACAAGTGTTGCAGTCTACCAACTGAGCCACACGGGACCAGGGCCAATATTGACCTTCATACAATGTTTGTTAATAGAGCTCGCCAGCTTGTAGTCGTAAAACCCGGGAAATGATTTACCTCTGGTTTGTTCAGACATTCCTATGGGGAAAGAATAGGGTTTTCGAATAAATGCAGAAAACAAGGTCTGAGGTTAAAACAGGCTTAGGAGTTCTGTTCTATAAGATAATAGCAGTCAGTTAACATGACCTTTATGAATGATTACACTTTATGGGATTTTTGTTAATTACATAAATTCAACAACAAAATATTGCCGTTAGCTGATAAAGATAATCTCATAGAACAAACCGTGTCAGATCTCCTCAGCCTGTGTTTTTACCACAGACCTTATTTTCTGCCTTTATTCAAAAATCCCTGCCAAAAAAAAACGCCATTCATTTTCTCCATAGTCTTTGTCCAACGAACCGTGACTGAGTTAGTGCCAACATAAAGAACCCATTACTATTTAACTCTATTTCTATCAGGTGTTTGGCCAAGGGAAGTGGAGAGGTGGCCTTCATCAAGCACACCACTGTCTTCCAAAACACTGATGGTAAGTGTGTGTGTGTGTGTGTGTGTGTGTGTGTGTGTGTGTGTGTGTGTGTGTGTGTGTGTGTGTGTGTGTGTGTGTGTGTGTGTGTGTGTGTGTGTGTGTGGTGTGTGTGTGTGTGTGTTGCATACCATCTCCGGTCGGGAATCCAACCATTGTTATCATTGCACCATAACCCCACTACCGGAACCATAAACCCATAACCCCACTACCAGAATCATAAACCTGTTGAGAGGATGTGGAAATGTTTTCCAGTCATTAACAACTTGCTGACACGTTACTCTTGACTCCATCTTTGACTCCATAACTTCATATCAGTGTTTGTGAATTAGGAGAGTTATCTATGTATCTCTGTGGTAAGTTATCTATCTCCATGTATCTCTGTGGTAAGTTATCTGTCTCCATGTATCTCTGTGGTAAGTTATCTATCTCCATGTATCTCTGTGGTAAGTTATCTGTCTCCATGTATCTCTGTGGTAAGTTATCTATCTCCATGTATCTCTGTGTGTATATCTCTCTGTCCTCTAGGTAATTCAGGTGAGCCGTGGGCCATTGACCTGCAGTCTAAGGATTTCCAGCTGCTGTGTCCCCATGGCTCCAGGGCAGAGGTCACCCAGTACGCCCACTGTAACCTGGCCCGCGTCCCCTCCCACGCCGTTATGGTACGGCCCGACACCAACATCTATGCCCTCTATGGCCTGCTGGACAAAGCACAGGTACGACTGACCGGGCCATTGGTTCGTTGAGTGATTGATTGGTTGATTGAGTGATTAGTTGAATTATTGTGTGATTGGTTGATTGATTGGTTGTTTTATTGAGTGATTGAGTTGATTGGTTGAGTGATTGAGTTGTTGATTGGTTGAGTGATTGAGTTGTTGATTGGTTGAGTGATTGAGTTGTTGATTGGTTGAGTGATTGAGTTGTTGATTGGTTGAGTGATTGATTTGTTGATTGAGTGAGTGATTGATTGGGTGATTGGTTGATTGATTTGTTGAGTGAGTGAGTGAGTGAGTGAGTGAGTGAGTGAGTGAGTGAGTGAGTGAGTGAGTGAGTGAGTGAGTGAGTGAGGGATTGGTTGATTTATTGATTGGTTGATTGATTGATTGATTGTATGCATGTGGCATAACATAATATAAATAAATAGCCCTTCTACACACACCTTAAAACAGGTTGATAAAACCAAGTGGTAGCTGATACACTTGTGTCCTCTTCATCTCCCTCCAGGAGTACTATAGTAGTGACACAGGTTCAGCATTCAAGATGTTTGACTCTTCTAAGTACCAGGGCTCTGACCTCATCTTCAAAGACTCCACTGTCAGCATGATCGGAGTGGCCGAGAGGAAGACCTATGACAAGTGGCTGGGACAGGGCTACATGGACTCACTTACCAACATGGAGTGCAACTCCTCTGCTAAAGGTACAGTACACAAACTCACACACACACTTTGATCTCATTTTACTGACGGTAATGCTTTAGGAACAGTAGCTTTCCTATGTGCTGGTGTACTGAAGTATGTTTGTTTGGCCTGCAGCACTGTCTTCCCTGCTCCTGGTGGCTCTGATGAGCTCCATCTTCCTCTGGGTGTAAGAAGAAATGTCCTAACCCAACCCAGCCCCCTGTCCAAGTTCCAGCCCCCTGTCCAAGTCCCAGCCCCCTGTCCAAGTCCCAGCCCCAACCCAGCCCCCTGTCCAAGTCCCAGCCCCAACCCAGCCCCCCTGTCCAAGTTCCAGCCCCAACCCAGCTTCCTGTCCAAGTCCCAGCCCCAACCCAGCCCCCTGTCCAAGTCCCAGCCCCAACCCAGCCCCCCTGTCAATGTTCCAGCCCCAACCCAACTTCCTGTCCATGTTCCAGCCCCCTGTCCATGTTCCAGCCCCAACCCAGCCCCCCTGTCAATGGTCCAGCCCCAACCCAGCCCCCTGTCCATGTTCCAGCCCCAACCCAGCCTCCTGTCCATGTTTCAGCCCCAATTCTAGGCCATGTTCCAGCCCTAACCCTAATCCAACCCTAACCCTAATCCAACCCCTGTCCATGTTCCAGCCCTAACCCTAATCCAACCCTAAGCCTGTTCATGTTCCAGTCCTAACCCTAATCCAACCCTAACCCCTGTCCATGTTCCAGCCCTAACCCTAATCCAACCCTAACCCCTATCCCAACCTGAACCCCTGTCTAAAACCCTAGCCACATTCCCAGCCTGAACCCCTGTCCAAAACCCTAACCAAATTCCCAGTAGCAACACAAAACCTCTGTTTTTGTCCGACCACAAATATTCCAGCCCCATTCCTTACACCAACCCCAGTAACCTACTCCCTCTGTAGGGAATCTCTCCTCTTCTGCCAAAGCACCAGCAATAACACTACACATTACCACCCAGCGAACCACAGCAGCATTTCCTGTCATGTTGGAATCTTTAGAAGACGATGTCCGCATCCCTTCCTGTAACTGATTCATAGCTTATGATTGTACTTTAGATTCATAGCTTGTGATTGTACTATATACTGCTGTATATGTTGATGCTAGGATTTGTGAGGAAGGATAACATGTTGAAAATACTATTTGACTTGGGTCTAAATTATGGTCACTGTTGTTGAGTCAGTGAGTCAAAGTGCTTATTGAGTCAGTGAGTCAAAGTGCTTATTGAGTCAGTGAGTCAAAGTGCTTATTGAGTCAGTGAGTCAAAGTGCTTATTGAGTCAGTGATTCAAAGTGCCTATTGAGTCAGTGAGTCAAAGTGCTTGTTGAGTCAGTGAGTCAAAGTGCTTATTGAGTCAGTGATTCAAGGTGCTTATTGAGTCAGTGAGTCAAAGTGCTTATTGAGTCAGTGAGTCAAAGTGCTTATTGAGTCAGTGAGTCAAAGTGCTTATTGAGTCAGTGATTCAAAGTGCTTATTGAGTCAGTGAGTCAAAGTGCTTATTGAGTCAGTGAGTCAAAGTGCTTATTGAGTCAGTGAGTCAAAGTGCTTATTGAGTCAGTGAGTCAAAGTGCTTATTGAGTCAGTCTCTCAATGGGGAAAAGATCTTGTTTTCTTTGGTTGAGCTATAGAGGATGAAGTCATTCCCAACCAGAGATGACGAAGGATTGCTATTATGCTTACTGACGGTAACTGCCATATCAGTGTATATGTTTTTACTCGTTACATACTTTACTATGCAGTGTTTGTCTGTCCGCAAGGTGTGTGTTGCTTACACTGACTATTGTGAGTACTACTTATGGGCACAAGCCATATCTGGGAATATGGCGTGTTTTGCACATTCTGCCTTTACTGTATAAGCTAATGCCATATCAGTGAATATGCACTGCTTGAACTACAGGATGTGTGTTGGGAAATGTTTTGAAAAGAGTCAAGGGGGGGGGGGGTTATTCATATGTTCTCCCCAAATTCTGGAAAGACAAACATTTAAGCCAAAACAACTTGTTCACTATCTATATTTAGGGGCTCGATTCAATTCGTATCGCGGGAATTTCAGCGTTACAGCGTGAATAGAGGCCTAGAAGTTTCCATTTGTTTGGCTGGTAATCAAATTCTACGATAAGAATGATGTGAATTATAGCCTACTGATAAATATTATGGATTGGAACCTGCTTGCACCTGATATGCACTTGTATCGGTCAGAACATTCATTCTTTTTTGGAGAGAACATTGAACAAGCCATCCTTGTTTTTGCTTTTGAAACTTAGGTGTACTTTGAGTTTAAAGTAATGTGGAATTTTGAAAATTACAGAGTCAGGTTTAAATTCTTATATTACATTTCAATGTTGTACACATGAGCTAAAATCCATCATCTATAACAATAGTGATTATAAGGAATGGAACTCTACCCAACTCTGATCAAGTGCTTCTTGATTCCTGCATTGCTACTGTGACAGCGCATAGTATTCCTTTTATTTTTGCTGCTCTCGTGCAATTGTGTGTTCCTGTCCAGAATATCAGCTTGATTTTTATGTTTATTTCAATGAGAGATAAGTTTATATGATGCTCAGGTGCCATATCAGTGTATATGTACAGAGTACTGACTCATTTCTGTCAGAAACAAACGCTTGCCTTCAAAGTCGTAGCAATTTCTTCGATGAAATGATAAACATGTAACTAATATTTAGTTGCCAGGCCAGTGCGTCTGCGTAAGTATTGCTACAAACTGCTTCTTTAAGAATTCTATGCTGTTCTTATTAAAAATCTGCATATGGAAGCTGGTGGTCCATCGTGAATCATTTTACTGTCGTAGTAGGTTGTGAATGAGAACCTGGACATTGTGTCAGTCATATGGAAGCTGGTGGTCTATCGTAGTCAGTTTGGTTGTGAATGAGAACCTGGACATTGTGTCAGTCAGCCCATCTAGAGTCAAGGACTGTGCAATACATTCTTGGTGGACGTGACCATCTCCACGTTGATTGTTTAAAGTTACAATGAAATATACTCGCACACAATTATGGACTGAAGTCCTTACGTTCTTTGCTGTAACTGCAGTTTGAATGGAAGTTCTTGGAAGAGTTTGTGAGGTTCAGGGACTTATGGCTCTGATCACTCAAGGTTCAGAACTAAGGATAGTTATTATAGCCTCTTTATGGGCCAACCTGACGAAGTGAAACAGTGAACTTTAAACATGCAAGGTGAGTTGAGGTTCGTCTACACACAGTAATCAACACAATGCTACTCTTAGCCATAGCAGACTCACAAAAAGGCAAATACTTTTTTCCAATTACTTTTGTACTAGCTAGTAGCTACCATAGCGTAGCCTAGCCCTAACTGTCTGCTACCCACAATACCAGTGTTGTTAAGACACTTATTTCAAAGATAAAGCATACTGCCTAACTTGTCAGTCAGCTTCCTCCTCAGGTGTAAAACACATGCTGGTGTCGGTCACTAAGTGCTCTATTCAATCCATATCACTGAAGCGTTACAGATTTTGCGATAGAAATGTAAAGGTAATTTCCGATTGAGCCCGACATGCAGTTTACCCTGAAAGCCAACATTTAGTGCAGAATTTTACACAATACGGATTGATTGAATAGAGGCCTAAACCTGATGTGTTGTCTAGTCATTTTTCATCTGAATTATCTTTTATTGGTCAAATACATCACATTTCATTTAAAAACACACTAAGATTTGACCAATAGGTGAGGACAATCCAAACCTTCAGACACCTCAAGTCATAATATGTCACGGGAACTGACGTGGGGCTGCATTACAGCAAACATACTATATGGTGGTGTTCTGCAAGTCAAATCAGGTAGACAATTCCATATCTACAAATACAAACTCCTGAATAAAGACTACTGTGTAGATTGCAACGAATCTCTGTCTCCGGCATGCAGACGTGTTACAGTAGGCTAACCCATCACAAACCCATTTGTGTTACAGTAGGCTAATCCATTACAAACCCAGACCTGTTACAGTAGTCTTCCCTGTGGCTCAGTTGGTAGAGCATGGTGTTTGCAACGCCAGGGTTGTGGGTTCGATTCCCACGGGGGGCCAGTACAAAAAAAAGAAAATGCATGGTATGAAATGTATGCATTCACTACTGTAAGTCGCTCTGGAAAAGAGCGTCTCCTAAATCACTAAAATGTAAATGTAGACTAATCCACCACAAACCCAGACCTGTTACAGTAGGCTAATCCATTACAAACCCAGACCTGTTACAGTAGGCTAATCCATCCCAGACCTGTTACAGTAGGCTAATCCATCACAAACCCAGACCTGTTACAGTAGGCTAATCCATCCCAGACCTGTTACAGTAGGCTAATCCATCCCAGACCTGTTACAGTAGGCTAATCCATCACAAACCCAGACCTGTTACAGTAGGCTAATCCATCACAAACCCAGACCTGTTGCCTTGTTTTGTATCACATTCCAAATATAAAACTGGGGGGAGGGACAAAAATGCCATTTCAGAATGTGAGGGGGGACATGCCCCCCCACCAGTGAAAGTTGCACCCCTGATTCATTACATGCTGACATCTCCCTGATGGGAAATTCATCTTGAGTATGTTTTGAGACATGGTAGCTGGTTTACCAGTTGCTTAGTGTTCCCTTCAATATATTAAAAGATTGGCTCAGTGATGAAAGAGTGGTCGACCTAGACAGTTGTGGGACGGGTCATGTTGTCGGTCACGTTATCAACAGTTCACATGATTGTTTGTCTGTCAAGCAGACATACGCTGTGGGAGTTCTATCACAGGAATTTTATTTCACATTCATTTCTTTATTTCTTTATTTGTCCCTGAGCGTCTCTGAAGCCATCTTTCACCTCCTTGACAAAAGTCTCCCTCACTCTTCTGAACCGGGTCCCGATGTCACCAACGTCTCGGGGAATCCGGTCGTTTGCCTCTTGCCGAAGCTGGCGTAGTGTGTCTGACTTCAGAACTGTCGCTGTTGCGCCCCTCCCTGCGATCTGCGCTTTGATGATCGCAAAAGCTGCGATCTGTGCCGCACGTCTGATAGGACGAGACTCCGCTAGTTTCTCAATGACTCGTGGATTGTTCAGGAAAGAGAACAACATACGAATGATGGCCATCTCGAACAGTAAATAAATTATCTTGTTACCTGTAAAACAAACGACAGACAGTTGATGTTATGTCACTGCCCAGAGTTAGCTAACCAGCTAGCCAGCTGAGCTAGCTACTCGTGGTAGTTAGCTGCCTTCCGAAAAATACGTTAGTTCATGAGAAAACATCAATACTCTTTTTTATTATAACATGCTGTAAGGAGTCACTGGTAAAGTTAAGATAAATATCGAAGATTTTCTCACATACTTGGTTGTTCATTCAGATGACCGCTACTTTTGAGACGCGAGGTTACATCAGACACACTATTCTGCCAGCAGCATAAAAGATGACGTCAATTTGTATGGTAATAAAGAATCCTTCAAAATAAAAGCCTGCCTTGTAAAACATTGCAATGTGGATAACTAATTCAAAAGATATTACATTTTAATCAATGTCCATTTTTTATTGTGCTAATAAGTAAATACAAGAACGAATTTATAGAAACAATTACAAATCTGCTTCTTAAGACCACTATCGATGTATTATGCACGAAATAGCAGTGGACACGCTTTTATGTGCAAATATTGATATAATAACCATCATATTGAAACCTGGAGTCACGCAATGACAGGCTGTGTGGTCCTCCCACTACAACTCCATAAAGCATGTAGTTTATTAGACTACAGATGAAATAAACTATAATGAACTTCACAGGGTATTGAAAGTGCAAGGTGATGAGCTTGACGCTTCTTTCCAATAAATATCGAGGGTCTTATTCTGGTGACATGATCATCGATGATTGGCTGCCGTTCGATAAATTAAAGTAACCTCACTCTTTTGTCCATAATAATCTCATCATGTAAGCTATACCCATACTGTATCTGCGAGCTGTTGGGTAGAGCGCACCTGCCTATACCAGAGTGGGGACATTCGCTATAAAACGCCACATTGTTTTGTGACAAAATCATCAGTAGATTTGAAAATGCGATGGAAACCCATTTACCTTTTCATTTTTATTTGGTACATGGGAATTTTACCACAAAAGTAATTTTTATGTGCCGTATGTTCATCACGCACAGACTTCTATCCACAACAAGAACATTTGAACATTTTATTTATGCATATTTTAGAATATTCGCATGAAAATCTGTTGCCAATCGGATGGAAAGCTAGCAATAGAATGGAAATATTGTTACAAAAAACCCCTGGAAAATCACATTAACTGCACTGCCCCATTAAAAAAACAACAGTAAAACTAAAACAGGCTGCTTCACATACTTAATTGCCTGCTGATGGGTCTTCCCATTGATTAAAACTGATTTGGTAGGTTTATGCCACCAGAACACACCTGACCCAATGGACAATTTGCCAACAGTTGTCTGGACTTCACAGAAACATGAACATTCATACAGTTGCATTGTATTTTCTACAAACCGATTTGATATCAATATTGAATTGAAAGAAATGCAACTAATATCGATATAGATTTTCCATTTCGGTGCCCATAACTCATTTAATGGATTTATTCTATAAGTTATTGAATTGACTGAATTGTATCATAGTGTCAGACCATGAATTTATTACTGACACATTTAATGAAATTGGTGATTGAAATTAATGAATGTATCGTAGTGTGTTAGACCAGTGGTTCCCAACATTTTTCAGTCACTGTGCCAATTTTGCTCTGCCTGGAGTACCCCTGAAGTACCCCCTCATATATGCATTTTACCAGTAGGCCTATGGTCTCATTGGTCTTCTCAAGTACAGCCTAAGGATAGGCCAAGGGGTCCTAGTACCCCTGGTTGGGAACCCCTGTGTTGGACCATGAATTAACTGACACATTTGATTACATTTCAGACCCATGTTTCACAACACAGGTACTATACTTTTTATATATAGGCCAAAATGTATTTGGGGTTTCAAATACAGTGTATTGCATTGTGGCCAATGTAATGGGTTGAGTAGAAAGTGTTTCTGGGTATACAGACCTCAGTTCCCCATGAAATAACATCATATATAGATTCTACAGATCCTAGTGAGTAACTATAACCCTACTTTTACTTTGGCACCTAGAATAGTTTTCTCTCTGTAAGACAATATGTATTTAATGTAGTGTACTGCATTGAGGACATTTATTTTACCTTGGAACTTGTTTAATGCAAATGTCAGTTAAATATGAACAAATATGAATCATTGTTAACGTTTAGAGAATAATTTTTCATATATGAATAAATAAAGAATAATTACACTTTTTTTACTATTATGTGGGGAACTTTTATTTTGAATATTTCTAAATTCCGTGAACCGGAAGTACTTTTTGTGTTGTTGACGAGACGTTGATGTAAGGAACACATTTCTCCGTTCATCTTTGGAGCGACACAATGTCTATTAAATTGAATGCGCTATTCAGCGACTCCTACGTTGATGTAAGCCAATACAGAGACCAACATTTTAAGGTAAGGAATGTTTTAAATCAATCGGAAACCAACCAGTAGAATAGTTTTGCTAGCTAACCTTAGCTATCTGTTGCGCTAGCAAGCTACCGGTAGCTTGCAACGTGCTGTCTTTTCTTTCAGACATACGTTGTTAATCACTTACCTGTGGCTTTCAAAACATGAATATTGTATTTCAGGATGTTTCCCTCCAAGGAATGGGTCAAAAAGTGTTTTCAAAGAGAGCAACCTGTAATTAGTTACAGTTCAAAGAGCAAATCAAACTGAACTCTAATCAGACTGTTCTCAGAGTCAAGACATAACATAATATATGTAAATCCAAGACATTGAAATTAGTATATGTTTGGTATGGTTACATGAGATGGGATCTTATTTAAAACGTATATTATACTGCAAACGTTTACCCATATCAGTAAATAAAGGTGAAATAAATAAAAATCCGTGTGAATTACTGGTGAATAATACTAACAGCTAACGTTAGTTAGTGTAATTGGCCTCCAGGCTGTGCAGTTACTAGACTCTTCTAAAGATGTTCCCCTCTCCATCCTCCAGGGAAATCGATATGAGCAAGAGAAACTGCTGAAACAGGCTAACACACTCTATGTGGGTAACCTGTCCTTTTACACCACAGAGGAACAAGTGTACGAGCTCTTCTCCAAGAGTGGGGATGTGAAAAGAATAATCATCGGCCTAGATAAGGTGAAGAAGACGGCGTGTGGCTTCTGCTTCGTCGAGTATCCTTTAAAAAAAAAAAACTTGTGGATGTTGTGTTTTGGTTCAACATTTTTAATTCTGGACCCAGATTAAAACTAGTCCTACACTAAAAAGGACTCCGATTAAGCCTAGTCCTAATCATTCAAATGTATTGATAAGCCCTTTTTACATCAGCCGATGTAGTCCTACACTAAAGCACAGTCAGTGGAGATTGACAATCGTAAATCCAATAGTAGGCTTAATCTGTGTTCCTGGAAACCTGCACCTTAACCCCTGTACCAGATACTACACGCGTACAGATGCTGAAAATGCTATGAGGTTTGTCAACGGGACACGTCTGGATGACCGCATCATCAGAACTGACTGGGACGCTGGTTTTAAAGAGGGCAGGCAGTATGGCCGTGGCAAGTCCGGTGGTCAGGTAAATTTACACAGGAGAAATGAATGTTTACTACCTCAGAGACAACAACAGTTGTATATTAGTTAGCTGTCTCTGGTTGTTTATATTGGAATTGATAGTTTTCACAAAATTGTAGTTTTCATTAAAGTGGTACTGTTAACTGGTTATTGTTTGGATGAGAACTTTTAAAGTTACATAACATTACTGTATTATCAACAGGACAAACATGTTGTCTTACGGTTCTGGAACTTGATAGGATCTATCATGAGGAGACAAAGCTCACAGTCCTATGTGAACTATGTCACCCCCTAATAGACCCAAATACTTAACAGGGTCTGTGGCAAAACAAACAAGTCAGTCTCTTTTTCTCCTCAGGTCAGAGACGAATACAGACAAGATTATGACCCAGCCCGGGGGGGCTATGGGAAAGTTGTCTCAAGGCCATAAAAACATGTCCTATGCTGTTTCTTTGGGGAGGGCTATGGGGAAACTAGTGTTATGAGCCTGAGTTAACATGTTATTTGCTGTTTCTTTGCCTTTTTCCAGGTCAGAGATGAATATAGACAAGATTATGACCCTGCTCGAGGTGGATATGGGAAATTAGCTCAGCTGCAGAGACCTTCCGAGGGACGGAACAGTTTTTAGTTCGGTGAATTTGATCTGGGTTGAATTTGGGTTCCAAGCAGACATCTGCCAGGGCTTTCTATTTCTCGTTTATTTAGAAGTCTTCTGTGAAGCATTTTTCAGTTAGCCATAGTTCCAACAGTCATTATGACCAGCGTGACACACGTTTACAAATGGAATTGTCTCCCAAACTGTATACTTTCAAAAATAAAGACATCTTTTTACAAAGTTTTTTTATTTTGTTAAATGTATCTACTATATAAACTGGAACACTACTTTGGGAATGTGGAGCAACTCTTCTGATCTAATAGAGTAGTTTGTTATGGATGAAGTGTGTATGTAAACACAGGTTCACTGCTGGCTGTTTAAGGCCCATGGAGGTGATACTGATGGCAACCTAGGAGCCATAAATTGTGAAAAGCCATCAGTATCACCTCCATGGGCCTTAAACAGCCAGCAGCGAACCTGTGTTTACACACACTAGACAGAGAGAAGCTACGGACCTAAAACTTGCCTGTTTGAGTTGCGACAACTACAGCAATTTTGACTAACCTTAACCTAATTCTCCTAACCTGCTGCGTAGGCTAGAAACCATCGGTGTCCCCACCCCAGGATTCAATAGGATCACAGGTTATAGGCATTGTGGCTTTTAAAGGCGATTTCCGACTGAGCCGACAGATGCAGCGTTATCTTGAATGGGATCTCTGTGACTGCAGGAACATTACCTTTTAATTTAAAGCTGCAATGCCAATAGTCTGCGATCGGATTCAATCTGTAGTGCGGCTGACATTTTAAAGGCAACGTTACATATGTCGGCTCAATCGGAAATGACCTTTAAATGTAAACTGCGATTTTAATCGAGCTCTGAGTATCAGGGAATCACCACACACATGCTCCTGTCAAAGAAACCCTTTTGTTACACCAAGTAACTTTACAAACTCCTTTATATCACTGACCATTAAACATCCTCATATGGGAGATTGGTGAAGTATTTAAAATGAACAAACAGACAGATCCATCGAGTTGACAAACATCTGCTCTTTGTCAATTACATCCTAATTGAAGAGAATTGGAATGTCAGTGTACTTCCTGAATTGAAATGGGATTGACCCTGTTCTTTAAATAATGGAATCATCGCTCAGTCCTATGGCTGGGCATCCTGTTACAACCCTGTGCTCTGTCATCAACATTACTTCAAACTAAAGTGTTTGAATGTATTCAGGGATTAATTTGGGAAGGAAACTGTTCCATTTTAGGATGAGACAGCATACATTGGGAACCTATTTGAGGACAGTTTACCCATCTAGAGAATCCCAATTTAATCCCCTCTAGGTGTTTATCAGCATAACCCTGCAAACAATATTAACATAGTAACTTAAGTACAAATTAATCTTCTCAAAGAAGATCAACCAGATTAGAGTGATCTGTGAACATGATCTCTTCAATGGTACAATAGCATTGTTTACACCTTGCATCCATGTGAGTTTTGTGATTTGATCCAATCATTATCTGGATCAAGGTTTGTCGCATCTACCTATTGTAGAAAAAAGTGATTTATTTAAAGACAATTACTGATGACAAATCAATGGTGCTAACTGGTATGATGATTGAAATGGTTTTGAAACATCCAGATCTGTTCACACTTGATTGATATCCAGACACTTTAATCGTCTACACCTGTCTTAAAAATGTGGGCACAATCAGAATGTGGATAACAGCACAAAAGGCACATGTTAGCACCAGGTATACACTGGGCTCAAATGTGCATTAATGACAGACAGTATAGATGGGATTCAGCTATTTCTACAGCAGCATTTTCTCAACTACAACCTGTCTGTGGACCAGCACCCTCAGATGGGTGACTGACACCACCTAAGTGATTGGTGATCCTCCAATGAGGAAGATAACCAAAGCGGGCCGGGCCCTCATACAATAAAAGGCTTAGAAACTGTTCTACAGCAGTAGCGTTAAATTCTTCCTCAGTACACTAAAATGTCAAGATACACTTATTATTTTCAACAGAAGCAGGAAGAGGTGTGTGTTGTCTTGAAGCCATTCTCAGTGGAGCATCATGGTTAATCATAACTAACTCTCTGATAAACTGCTAGTTTGTGATGCCAAACGTGGAGTTTCAAGAACTAAGAAGCGGTTTGAGATTAAGTAACATTAAAACAGTATATTCAGTTAAAAGCTAGCCTTCGATGAGTTATTGTTCTCTACCTCACTAGTCAGGCAAACACTACATGATATAAAACAATAACCTTCAAGTTTCACCTACTGTCCCATATAATCTCCTGTTTACATTTCAAGAACTGAAGCTAGGATACGTGTTATAAACACCGATAGGTCCATTACCGGCCTCTGAAACATACCAGCAGTGTTCGCTCCAGGTCAGCCAGTCAGCAGTGGAAACTTTGTGGACGTCAACTCAAAAGTCCCTCTCATTATCAAGGTATAAAAACAAGTCCAACTATGCACCGCTGGCCCTCCACTGAAGGACAGATGGTTGCTTTCACCATCTCTGTCGTTAGTCAAACAAAGTGTCCTGTTTCCACTGCACTTCATTCAGCTTCTTGGCTCGTCATGTTTTAAAGTATTAATGTCCCTTCCACAATAAGGGTCAAACAGTCGTTAAGCCCATGGTCCAGTGGAAAGGCAGGTGTACTCTCTGGGCTGTGCCACTGCGGTTGATCAGTCATTCAGTTTACAGTCACAGAGCTCTTTGTAAATCCTCTTGCGGACTTTGGGCATGTCATCCTGTGTAAACTGCAGCGGCTCTTTTAATGCCAGGCACTTGCAGTACTGAGAGAGAAACAAAGCGGGGGAAGAGTTAATAGGAAAGATTCTCCACAAGGTATGTGTGTGTGGGTCATTTACAGTACGAAAGATTCTCCACAAGGTATGTGTGTGTGGGTAATTTACAGTACGAAAGATTCTCCACAAGGTATGTGTGTGTGGGTAATTTACAGTACGAAAGATTCTCCACAAGGTATGTGTGTGTGGGTAATTTACAGTACGAAAGATTCTCCACAAGGTATGTGTGTGTGGGTAATTTACAGTACGAAAGATTCTCCACAAGGTATGTTTGTGGGTAATTTGCGGTACGAGGGGGAAATTTCCCCACTCACCTCCAAAATGAAGACTCCACAGTCACTGTCGTTCTTCTGTTGAGGAATACCCTGAGGGTGGGAACCAATCAGAGACAGTGGTCAACACACAGTCAATCAGAAAGCATGAGAGAGAGAACAGTCACATGGTACCATCTGAAACAATACCTTGTTTATAGTCATCTTCCAGCCTTTCTGATACCCAGCTTGTTTCTTCTCCTCGGCCTCAGCCAGGATGTAACTCAGAATGTTCTGTGGGCCAGATGAACAGAGGAAGATAGAAGGGTTTAGTTAAATAGTTCACAAATTGACTCCTTCGGGGTTTCCCACAATGTGGACAGTGTAGACCACGTGTCAAACTCATTCCACGGAGGGCCCAGTGTCTGCGGGTTTTCACTCCATCCTTTTACTTGATGAAATAAGGTCACTAATTAGTGAAGAAAAAGTCCCCTCACCTGGTTGCCTGTGTTAATCATTGAAAGGAAACCCCACAGACACTACTCTGGAATGAGTCAGACACCGATGACGTAGACCAATGTTAAAATGAGAAATGCTCATCAAACCAATGTTCCTCAGGTCTAGGATAAAATTCAGAAGCAACTGAGTTTGATAGAGGCAGAGGACTCTAAAGTGTGAGTGAGCGTACCTCCATGGTGTATTTGAAGACGATGCCCTGGGAGTCATAATAGTGGATGTGGTGGCTGGCTATGTCCACTGTGATCAGGGACCAGTGGATCTCCAGGTGGATAGGAATCAACAACAGCCTCTTGGAAAACAGATCCACCTGAGAGACAGAGAGACACCAGATTAACCACAATCGCTGACATATTCTAATTTAGCTAGTTCTGTGAGACTGACAGTCTCAGATAAACAGTGAGTCTTTACACTTCTGGTCCTGCAGGTCATACCTTAACAAACTAGTGAGAAATTGGCTGCATCTTCCATGACCTACCACCAGCTTACCTTTTTGGTCCATCTCTTAACCCCTTCGTAGCCTTTGGCCACCAGCTGCCTGTGGAAAAAGCTGTTGAAGAAATGAACCTGCAGGAGAAAAATAGGAGAACATTCAGTAACCTTGGTAACCGAGCAGAAGACCACCACCATCCAATCAACTCCCTTTTACAATTAACCCTCTGTTGAACATTCTGATCAAGGATCCAAAATGAATGCACCTTGTTCTGTGTAGCCTCCATGATCAATTCTCCATACATGTTTATCACCTAGACACACACACACACACACACACACACACACACACACACACACACACACACACACACACACACACACACACACACACACACACACACACACACACACACACACACACACACACACGGCAACGTTTGAATTTCAGGTTAGATAATACGTAGGCAAATAAGTTTATAAGCAGCAAGCACACGGTTTCCTATCGACCAGCGCTACCTGGTCGTTGACCCAGTTTTGGTCATCCAGTGTGGACAGGTCCTCCAGGGTCAGAGTGTGCTTGTTGTAGTCCACTTTGAAGCACTTCATAGGGGTGGAGACGAGAGCCGCTTTGTACTTCATCATTTCTGAGTGGATGTTTAGCTTCCTAGTACAGAGAAATGAACAGAGATGCTATCAGCATAACAATGGAAATGAACAATGAAATTGAAGTTGGTTTGTATCTCAAATGATTCCTACTTGTCATGGAGGACAGTGCTACACTTGTTCTTCAGATGCTCCAGAACGTCAGTCTCACTGAGGGGGATAAAGCTCCCGTACTTCACATAGAAGAACGCCAGGAACTCTGAGAGAGACAGGACAGGAATCAATAATAACACCTTAAATAAGGAAAGTAATATGAACTTAAAATGTATACGATTTGAAAAATCATAGTTACAATAAAAGTCTAGTACCATGGATAAGGTCTATGATTACTTCATGGATGTCTTCAGAGTTGGGTTGCTGTGCTGTGTCTGAGACACAGTCCTCTTCTGGCTCATGGCTTGGAGCCCACACTCCCACCTCACAGTAATCTCTGTGGTCCCACAGAGCGAAGGGGTGGAGGGTGCTGCATAACATAATGCCTGGGGAAACACAGGCTGTGGCTGATGGTTCCACCTCCATAGGGGCGCTACAGTCTGTTGGTTCCTCGTTGAGCACAGCAGATGTACCGTTGGAAAGGGAGACAGCTGCGTCACCAGTCCGGGGCTGCTTCATGACCTCCGTGTTAGAGTCAGTTACCGGCTGTTTGTCTAAACCACAACCATTCTCCTGCTCCATCTCCAGACCAGGGGCCTGCTCCCCCTCGCACACAGCCCCTTCACAACCATTCTCCTGCTCCATCTCTGAATCAGGAACATGCTCAACCACAGCCTTCATTATAGGTTGATCCACAGAGTATGTTACCGGTTGAACCATAGCAGTTGTTACCGGTTGAACCACAGACTTGGTCACCAGTTTAACCACAGTGTACGTTAACTTCTGACCCATAGAGTTCATTAAGGGTTGACCCATATAGTCTGTTAAAGGTTGAGGTTGACCGACAGAGTTGGTTACAAGTTGAGCCACAACATTCATTACAGGTTGACCGACAGAGTTGGTTACAGGTGGAGCCAAGGAGTTGGTTACCTCCTCCACAACTGAGTCTTTCTCCAGCTCCTCTTGGATGGCTGTTACCTGCTCCTCTGTCATCAGGGTCTTCTCAGAAGAGTGGTGACCACCCATCCTCTTGGGGGTCTCCCCCAGTGCCTGGCCCCTGCCCTTCCCCGGCTGGGCCCTGCGTTGTCTGGGCTTGCCACCCGGAGTCTTCCCATGTGGGTCCTTCCCATTGTGGTGCTTAGAGTTTGGCCCACAGCAGTCACATGCCTTGGGTGTCCTCTTCCTACCAGAGGAGCGGCCATTGGTGCCCACCAGTGCCGGCGGTGGTGTTTGGGGGACTGAGACGTTATGAACCATGGCTCTGTCCTCAGCTACTACCCCATCCCTTCACAGCTGCTTCTGGCCCAGAGTGCTGGTCCCAGCCCTCAGGGGCACTGAACCAGGGAGCTCTCCAGTAGATGGACTCTCTGCCTGAGTTGTGGGTGGATAAGGACCCTGGACTAGAGCTGGGATGATAAACCGAAAATTATCGACACCGACCATCCTGATCACTTACCGCAGGCATTTTGCTGACATCGTTCATTAAGATAAGTAGCCTGCACATGAGAAATGTTAAGTTTGAAGTGAAATAAATGTGCAAATATGACTGATTGTTAGTGGAACAATTGATGGCTACAACCATCAAACTAGTAGTAGTAGAATAAACAAACTGTGGTGCACAATGTTATAAAAATATCATTCTATTTATCGATATTGCACCAATTCAGGCAATTTATTGCAATATTTTTTCCCATATCGCCCAGCTAACCTGCACCCTGGCTGGCCAGGTAGTTGACAGTTTCAGACTGAAGTCTCAGAGGGTGGAGAATGGAGATCCTTCTCAGGGGTTACACCTTACAAGCCAAGGAAGAAGCTATATTGAAGGAAAGAGAGCTGTTAGGATAGCTTAAATGTGTGAAATTAATGTACTAAGTTTATTTGATGAAAACAGTACTGTCGATAGATAGCTAGGCATATTAGAAGAAACTGGTGTGACCTGCTGTGACCTGCTGTGTTGTCAGATGTCAACAGTTTAATTAATGCACATTACAATATTACACATATTGCTAATCCTTTACTAAAATAACGTAAAGGATTATCTAATAATGGTGATGTCTGCAGCAAATAAACCATTCTGAGCAACTTGTCACTTTTTGGGCATCTGAACTTATCTGTGAGGTCGTTAGCTAGCTAATAGTATGCTCAGCCATGTTTACAATAACTTGAGCTGCTTTTGTGTCTTGCAATCGATGATTGGATAACTATTCCTCTACTGTTGTAACGCTGTAGTGTATCTAAACACAGAAGAGTCACGACAACGTTGGAGTATCGAACAAGCTAGCTAGCATAGCAAGCTGACTATAGCTAGCTAGTAACACAAATGGTTTCCATGGCTGAAAATGCGATCTGCACAGACACACCGCTTTAACTCGTTCTTACAGTATCGATAACTCATAAACACAACTAAAAAGCACATACATTACCACATTTCTGCAATCGTCAAACAAGCTTCAGCGATAACAAACAACTCTCACTTCTGTGATCAAACAATCCATCTCATTAGTTTGCCGTCGCTTACTGATTGCGTCACATTTCAGCGCAAACGGGTTTTCACTAGCTACCACAGCCACAAAGTCGTGGTCGTCGTTATCAATAAAACGTCACAAAGTGCAGACTGTTCGATTTTCCTGCTGGCGTGTAAGAAGACCCCCAGCTCTGCTAAAACCCATTAACACCTTCTTGCCGTTTTCAGGGATTGTTAAATAAATATTAACAATTTGGTTGTAATATCATCATCACCTCTTGAAAAGCATAGTCAGAACTACACATTTCCGATTATTCTATTAATGACAAATGCGCACATTTAGTTCTATCATTAGAGTTGTACAAAAAGTAACTGTGGGGATGTGTGTTACTTCTCAGCCTTATTTAACATTTAATTTAACTAGGCAAGTCAGTTAAGAACAAATTCTTATTTTCAATGACAGCCTAGGAACAGTGGGTTAAGTGCCTTGTTCAGGGGCACTTAATGACAGATGTTTACCTTGTCAGCTCAGGGATTTGATCTTGCAACCTTTCGGTTACTGGTTCAAAGCTCTAACCACTAGGCTACCTGCCGCCCTAAAACTATAACGGAAAGGTTCACCCATTTTGAAGGTTAAATTGTTTTTGTCCATCTCTGAGTGATGGTCTATCGACTTCCTAGGTCATTTCATGTTTTCATGAGTATATTGAGTTATTGGCGTTCAAGCAGGCAGAAATCGGTCATGTATGACGTAGCATCGTGATGAACTCGCACTCACTACACTGGAAGTTTATAGGATTACTACTTTTAGATCGCCAAAAACGTATATCATACATGTCAGATGTCGATACTGGTCGCTGTCATAACTCGGGAGGATGCCTTCTCTTGAATGAGCCATTGATCATATACTTGCGATATTCCTACCTTGAGAAATGTGTAATTGAATGTCTAGCACATTTTTCCTGTTTGTCTGCCTCTTTAGTCCAGGGTGCATTGCATGGTGCCGTTGCCAGAGATATTATAGAAAGGAGATAGGAATCCAATGAATGAAGGAACTGATAACGCCCCACCCAACAGACTGTTGACCAATCGCATTCACATTGGGTGCATTCATACATTCACTCTGGCTATTCTGATTTCAGAGCACTCTCGTTTGAGTGCGCCAGAGTGGAGAATAACTGATGAATTTATGAACGAGTAACACCCGTTGAATATGACTGGTGTCAGTAAATGTTGGCAAAAAAAAAGTTATTAAATTGTTGCCAGCAGCACAGTTACAGTCACCAATGCTCTAGATAACATGAAAACAGTCTAACCAGCTCTGCTAGGGCAAGAAAAATGGTCAGAGTGATGTTCTCTCATTTATGTCTGGAAGTTGCTAGCAAGTTAGCTACCTTTTGCCATTTAGCTTGGGTGCTTGACTCCTGTTGTGAGGTCAGAAAGCTCGTATCAAACCTACTCCACCAGAGCGTCCAGTGTGCTGTCTGAACGCTCCGAGAGCGAAACACTCTGAATTTACGAATGGACAATCTGACAACGCTCTGAACGCCCAGAGCACACAATTTACGAACTCACCCATTGTCATGCTGCGTCACACGGTTGCTAAGCTTATCGTCACATAATGTCTTCTCAAAGTTAGTGTATATGTCGAGAAACATGCCTATTTTACTCGAAAGTACGTAATGTCACGATTCCAAAGCTATACAATGCTACAAATAGCAAGTTAGCAATCTCACATCTGAGCGAATATTTGTAATGTTTTACTTCTTGTTGACAAAATTTGTGCAAATGTTGTGAATGTTAGACTCCACTCTGTGAGGCACATGGGTCTGCAGGTTGAACATGGTGAGATTATAGACTCCTAAATTGATAGTGCAGTTTGTTCAGGCAATTTTACTGGTAACAGCTATGTTACATGCTGATATTGTCTTTGGTATTATTGTGTGTAGCCAAGTTTGCTAGCTAGCAAGGAAGCCCATAGAGAGAGCATTGCATTGTGGATTTTATAGTGACTTGAGTTTATTATAAGGCAAAAAATGAAACATTTGTTCACAAAAAATATTGTTCTCACATATTAGTGTTAACACTGTAAAGTAAAGGAATTAGTGGTTTTCAGTGGATTTTTCCTTTAAATGTCCCACTTGCTTGGCCTCTAGCTAGTTTTTGAGGTGGCACGATCGGCTAAGACGCTTGAGGGAGGAGGGTCACGTGTGTGTGTGAGGCAGGTCTCGAGTTCTCACCAGGTATGGGTAACTTCACCAGGACAAGGACTTGCCGATGTTAAACTCTTTCCAAAAGCCTAATATCTGATGAAGCAAGCTAAATGACACATACACGTTCTTTCGGTTGCTACAGTACACGCCAAATGGATAGGCTACCCTAAAGATTATGGATATACTGACAAGAAACATGTCTCTTCACCCTAACAATGGGAGTCGTTGTCCACAAAGCGGCACGGCGGGCTGTCTAGCTCGCCTATCCTTTCTTTGGATTGGTGGATACATTTCTTTATTGTAATCCTTTTTTGAATATTCGATGAGGGTTGTTGACGTCAACCGCCTGTATTCAATGGATAGAGATGCTATGCTCACATATGAAAATATACTGAACAAAAATATCAACGCAACATCAAATCAAAGTTTATTTGTCACGTGCGCCGAATACAACAGGTGTAGTAGACCTTACAGTGAAATGCTTACTTACAGGCTCTAACCAGCAGTGCAATTTTTAAGTAAAAAAAAAGGTATTAGGTGAACAATAGATAAGTAAAGAAATAAAAACAACAGTGAAAAATAACAGTAGTGAGGCTATAACAGTAGTGAGTAACAGTAGTGAGGCTATAACAGTAGTGAGGCTATATGACTGTATGTTTGTTTATTCCATGTGTAACTCTGTGTTGTTGTTTGTGTCGCACTGCTTTGCTTTATCTTGGCCAGGTCGCAGTTGTAAATGAGAACTTGTTCTCAACTGGCCTACCTGGTTAAATAAAGGTGATATATATATATATAATGAACTCGCACTGGAAGTTTATAGGATTACTACTTTTAGATCGCCAAAAACGTATATCATAAATGTCAGATTTCGATACTGGTCGCTGTCATAACTCGGGAGGATGTCTTCTCTTGAATGAGCCATTGATCATATACTTGCGATATTCCTACCTTGAGAAATGTGCAATTGAATGTCTAGCATATGCCTGTATATTTAAATAAATAAAATAAATATATATATATATATATTTATTTTATTTATTTATTTAAATATACAGGCACCGGTTTGTCGGGCTGATTTGAGGTAGTATGTACAAGTAGGTATGGTTAAAGTGACTATGTATATATGATAAACAGAGAGTAGCAGTAGCGTAAAAGAGGGGTTGGTGGGTGGCGAGACACAATGCAGAGAGTCCGGGTAGCCAATGTGCAAGGACACCTGTTAGTCGGGCTAATTGAGGTAGAATGTACATGAATGTATAGTTAAAGTGACTATGCATATTTGATAAACAGAGAGTAGCAGCAGCGTAAAAGAGGGGTTGGGGGCACACAATGCAAATAGTCCGGGTAGCCATTTGATTACCTGTTCAGGAGTCTTATGTAAAAAGACAAACTGATGAGAAGCCTTTTTGTCCTACACTTGGCACTCATGCAACAATTTCAACAATTTTACAGAATTACAGTTCATATAAGGAAAACAGTCATTTGAAATATATTCATTAGGCCCACATCTATGGATTTTACATGACTGGGCAGGGACACAGCCATGGGTGGGCCTGGGAGGGCATAGGCCAACCAACCAATCAGAATAGTTTTTTCCCCACAAAAGGGCTTTATTACAGCAATACTCATCAATTTCATCAGCTGTCCGGGTGGCTGGTCTCAGACGATCCCGCAGGTGAAAAGCTCGATGTGGTGGTCCTAGGCTGTGTCGTGACTTTAATTAATCTGATGACTGTTATTTATCTAATCAACTAACTGTGTTTAATTGTTACCCAATTTAAATTAGTCATGTAACAAAACTACTCATTAGGATTTGGGGCACCACGAGAGCGGTTGTTTAAAGAGTTACCATCTACCGAATTAAACTCAAAAGGTCTTTACCTATCACATCCATAAAACAGTCAATGTATTAATCCTATCCTCATATCATATCATCCTTCTGAACAGTCGTAACCTCCTGCATCTGCAAAAACCCCAGCTTTACTTATGATTCAGTACTACAGAAATTGGTTTAATTATTTATTTACTAGCTAACTAAATGATAACAAGATAAACATACACACTTTATACATTAGAAACAGGTCCCTAGCGGACTGACACAATATGGCGGCTTGTTACCACAGACATGGAGAGGGCGAGAGGGACAGAGACGTAATACTTTGGTACATTTAGAAACTGCTCTCACAGTAATCATATACTTTGCACACGAACCGCCGCCCGTTTGGAGTAAGAAATCATGAATATATTTATGTGTAAATGCCTTGGTTAACCGTGTATCTATGTCGGAATCAAGCCTTTTTGGAAAGGGGTTTGGTTGGGCCTTTCTGCGGCACGCTTGTAATGCTCTAATTGTCCACAAGGCGTCACCATCCATCTCTTATACTGTTGTCCTCCTCTGCCGTCGTCCGGTATCCGTTGATCTGTTGTGTAGTCCAGAACAGAACTACAGAGTTTATTCTACTTTCCATTCGCTCCTGAAGGTGCCTCTTCAATGGTTCCCATTGGGGGATGAGAGCAGTGTACTACGGTGATTTGAGAAGAGTAGTTGCCCAATTTGCAAATAATTTAATAACATTTTTGACATGCGTTTTTCTGGATTTTTGTTGTTGTTATTCTGTCTCTCACTGTTCAAATAAACCTACCATTAAAATTATAGACTGATAATTTCTTTGTCAGTGGGCAAATGTACAAAATCAGCAGGGGATCAAATACTTTTTTCCCTCACTGTGATTTAGAATGAACCTAATTCGGTCGACGCTATGCATAGCAGGTACATCTAGCTTAAAGACTAGTGTCTAAGGATATGTTTTTAAAATATTTTTTTTAACTCCCTCATTTGGGGAGGGGGGTTGGGTGGGTTTGTGTTACAGTCAGGGTATTAGCTCTCAAGATGTTTACTATTTTATACTTTTCATAATTTCATTTTGTACAAGTTGTATACACTCAACGCAATTTTGTTTCTATCTTTTTCCCTATTTCTTATTTTCTTTTAGGATGTCGGCACCTAATAACTATACATTTATGACACTTAACATTAGGGGCTACTAAATGCCCAGTCAAACGCAAACCCATTCTGAATGATCTAAAGCAGCATAAGGTTGATAAAGCTCGTCAGACAGGAGACACACCTGACTGACTCTGAGCATGATAAACTGAAGAGAGAGTGGGTGGGTCAACTGTACTATTCATTTTTCACCTCTCGGGCAAGAGGGGTGACCATACTCATTAATAAGCATTGCCCCTTTTCAGATACAATCTCAGATTAAAGACCAAGGGGTAGGTTTGGGATCATTCAAGGTTTCATTAACACTGAGCCCATTACCATTGTGAATGTGTATGGGCCTAAATATGATGATCCTACATTTTTACCAAGACATCTTTTTGAAGTTTAACGTGCCATCATCAGAGATAATAATGTCAGGGGATTTTAACTTGATACTGGACCCTTCCAGTGATAGATCTTCCTCTAATAGTATCAACCTCACACAAATGTTAAAAGCAGAAATGAAAGATTTTGGACTTTGTAGACTTATAGATTTCACAACCAAAAGGTTAAAGAATACTCCTTTTACTCCCCTGTCCATAACAGTTACTCTAGAATTGACTTATTTTTTTTATTCCTGCAGCCAAGGGAAGTTTAACTACTTGGTGTAAGTACTTACCAAGATGTATATCAGATCATTCTACCCTGGTGGCTTCATTACCAGTCAGTAGAGGACAACCACCCTCAAGAAGGTGGAGGTTTGGTACATACTTACTAAATAATCCCACATTTGTAACATTTCTGAACACTCATATCGACATATTTTTGTTTAGCACCAATAACAACTCTGTCCCCCCTACTTTTATGGGAAGTTCCCCTTGCAAATCTGAGGGGACAAATAATAATATCCTTTAGTTCAGGTGATGGTAAGATGTATAAGGTTCAAGTAGGTTTGTTGGAGAAAGAAATAAGAGATCTGGAAAAATGAACATAGTGTAACATTTGACGACTCGACTCTACAAAAATTAGACTCAAAGCGATTGGACTATAACACCCTGACGACCCACAAAGCGGAAAACGCTCTTAGGAGAACAAAGCAAAACTACTACGAACATGGAGATAAAGCAGGAAAGTTGCTTGCTTGGCAAATGAGAAGAGAGGATGCTAGTAGAGTTATTAGCTTTATTAAACTGCCCAACGACACAGTTGTTCACAGTCCTGAGGAAATTAATCTAGTCTTTAGGGAGTTTTATGAAACATTGTACAAGTCTGAAGGGGATGCCCCTGCCTTAATGCATGAGTTTTTGAACAAACTCAATTTACAAACTTTAACTAATGAGGATAGAGAGCACTTGGAGAAAGAGATTACATCCGAGGAAATTAGGGAATCCATTTTCAACACTGCTGGGGGAAAATCACCAGGATTAGACGGATTCCCTATTGAATTCTATCAACCCTTTTTACCCAAACGAATTGAGCCTCTTTGCAGTATGTTTAATTTTGCCATAGAGACAGAAAAGCTCCCAGACACACTTGAACAGGCACTGATCACAGTTTTGTTAAAACCTGGGAAAGACCCTCTGCTTTGTGGGTCGTATAGACCAATATCTTTATTGAACATTTCATATAAGATTCTTCTAAAACTCATAGCTCATAAACTAGATAAGGTTCTTCCTGACTTTGGTTGATATGAACCAAACAGGCTTTGTAAGAAACCGCTTATCTCCTGATAATATCAGAAGATGATTTAATATTATGTAGAGAATGACCAAGAACCTGTAGCGGAGGCCTCATTAGATGAGGAAAAAGATTGACTGAATGGATTGAATGGAACTACCTGTTTTGAAGTTTTACAGACGATGAATATTGGACCTAAGTATTTAGGTCTGATTAGATTACTGTATAAATGTCCAGTAGCTCAGATCCTGACTGATGGAAATGTTTCCTCACAGTTCTCCCTATCACGTAGCACAAGACAGGGTTGTCCCGCTAGTCCGCTCCTTTTTTTGGGGGGGGCTATAGAGCCACTGGCAGAAGCTTTTAGATCTCATCTCATCCATCCATGGTGTTCGTATAGGTGGGCATGAACATCTGGTCTCGCTATATGCTGATTTACATTTTGCTTTACCTCACTAAATCAGAAATTTCACTCCGAGAATTAGTTTACATTTACATTTACATTTAAGTCATTTAGCAGACGCTCTTATCCAGAGCGACTTACAAAATGGTGCATTCACCTTATGATATCCAGTGGAGCAACCACTTTACAATAGTGCATCTAAATCTTTTAAGGGGGGGGGGGGGGGGTTAGAAGGATTACTTTATCCTATCCTAGGTATTCCTTAAAGAGGTGGGGTTTCAGGTGTCTCCGGAAGGTGGTGATTGACTCCGCTGTCCTGACGTCGTGAGGGAGCTTGTTCCACCATTGGGGTGCCAGAGCAGCGAACAGTTTTGACTGGGCTGAGCGGGAACTGTGCTTCCTCAGAGGTAGGGGGGCCAGCAGGCCAGTGGTGGATCAACGCAGTGCCCTTGTTTGGGTGTAGGGCCTGATCAGAGCCTGAAGGTATGGAGGTGCCGTTCCCTTCACAGCTCCGTAGGCAATCACCATGGTCTTGTAGCGGATGCGAGCTTCAACTGGAAGCCAGTGGAGAGAGCGGAGGAGCGGGGTGACGTGAGAGAACTTGGGAAGGTTGAACACCAGACGGGCTGCGGCGTTCTGGATGAGTTGTAGGGGTTTAATGGCACAGGCAGGGAGCCCAGCCAACAGCGAATTGCAGTAATCCAGACGGGAGATGACAAGTGCCTGGATTAGGACCTGCGCCGCTTCCTGTGTGAGGCAGGGTCGTACTCTGCGAATGTTGTAGAGCATGAACCTACAGGATCGGGTCACCGCCTTGATGTTAGTGGAGAACGACAGGGTGTTGTCCAGGATCACGCCAAGGTTCTTAGCACTCTGGGAGGAGGACACAAGGGAGTTGTCAACCGTGATGGCGAGATCATGGAACGGGCAGTCCTTCCCCGGGAGGAAGAGCAGCTCCGTCTTGCCGAGGTTCAGCTTGAGCTGGTGATCCGTCATCCACACTGATATGTCTGACAGACATGCAGAGATGCGATTCACCGCCTGGTTATCAGAAGGGGGAAAGGAGAAGATTAATTGTGTGTCGTCTGCATAGCAATGATAGGAGAGACCATGTGAGAATATGACAGAGCCAAGTGACTTGGTGTATAGCGAGAATAGGAGAGGGCCTAGAACAGAGCCCTGGGGGACACCAGTGGTGAGAGCGCATGGTGCGGAGACAGATTCTCGCCACGCCACCTGGTAGGAGCGACCAGTCAGGTAGGACGCAATCCAAGCGTGGGCCGCGCCGGAGATGCCCAACTCGGAGAGGGTGGAGAGGAGGATCTGATGGTTCACAGTATCAAAGGCAGCAGATAGGTCTAGAAGGATGAGAGCAGAGGAGAGAGAGTTAGCTTTAGCAGTGCGGAGAGCCTCCGTGACACAGAGAAGAGCAGTCTCAGTTGAATGCCCAGTCTTGAAACCTGACTGATTAGGATCAAGAAGGTCATTCTGAGAGAGATAGCAGGAGAGCTGGCCAAGGACGGCACGTTCAAGAGTTTTGGAGAGAAAAGAAAGAAGGGATACTGGTCTGTAGTTGTTGACATCGGAGGGATCGAGTGTAGGTTTTTTCAGAAGGGGTGCAACTCTCGCTCTCTTGAAGACGGAAGGGACGTAGCCAGCGGTCAAGGATGAGTTGATGAGCGAGGTGAGGAAGGGGAGAAGGTCTCCGGAAATGGTCTGGAGAAGAGAGGAGGGGATAGGGTCAAGTGGGCAGGTTGTTGGGCGGCCGGCCGTCACAAGACGCGAGATTTCATCTGGAGAGAGAGGGGAGAAAGAGGTCAAAGCACAGGGTAGGGCAGTGTGAGCAGGACCAGCGGTGTCGTTTGACTTAGCAAACGAGGATCGGATATCGTCAACCTTCTTTTCAAAATGGTTGACGAAGTCATCCGCAGAGAGGGAGGAGGGGGGGGAGGGGAAGGAGGATTCAGGAGGGAGGAGAAGGTAGCAAAGAGCTTCCTAGGGTTAGAGGCAGATGCTTGGAATTTAGAGTGGTAGAAAGTGGCTTTAGCAGCAGAGACAGAAGAGGAGAATGTAGAGAGGAGTGAGTGAAAGGATGCCAGGTCCGCAGGGAGGCGAGTTTTCCTCCATTTCCGCTCGGCTGCCCGGAGCCTTGTTCTGTGAGCTCGTAGTGAGTCGTCGAGCCACGGAGCAGGAGGGGAGGACCGAGCCGGCCTGGAGGATAGGGGACAGAGAAAATCAAAGGATGCAGAAAGGGAGGAGAGGAGGGTTGAGGAGGCAGAATCAGGAGATAGGTTGGAGAAGGTTTGAGCAGAGGGAAGAGATGATAGGATGGAAGAGGAAAGAGTAGCGGGAGAGAGAGAGCGAAGGTTGGGACGGCGCAATACCATCCGAGTAGGGGCAGAGTGAGAAGTGTTGGATGAGAGCAAGAGGGAAAAGGATACAAGGTAGTGGTCGGAGATTTGGAGGGGAGTTGCAATGAGATTAGTGGAAGAACAGCATCTAGTAAAGATGAGGTTAAGCGTATTGCCTGCCTTGTGAGTAGGGGGGGAAGGTGAGAGGGTGAGGTCAAAAGAGGAGAGGAGTGGAAAGAAGGAGGCAGAGAGGAATTTGTTGAGACCCTGAAAGAATATGGGACCTTTTCAAGATATAAAATAAACCTATTTAAGAGTATAATTATGCCTTTTAACAGGGCAGCTATGCAGAACCCAATCTTAGACAAGCCATTTTCTTGGAGACCTTAGAAAATGACATCTTGGATTGCATATTCCTTCTGAAATTATTAAGACATATCAACTGAACTATACTCCACTTCTCAAAAAGGTTGGGGAAGAATTGGATAGATGGCGGGATTTACCAATTTCTCTTTTTGGGCGGGTCAGTTGTGTAAAGTTGAATATATATATTACCAAAATTCTTGTACCTTTTTCAAACCTTGCCCTTTCCTATTCCCAAAGTTTTTTTTCAAACAACTTAATAGGAAGGTTTCTTAATTTCTGTGGAAAGGGAAACCCCCCAGAGTGAAACTCACAACTTTATACAAACCATACTCAGGAGGAGGACTTACTCTACCTGACTTCCAGTTGTATAACTGGGCATCTCAGTTAAAGGCTGTGTGGGTATGGCAAGATACAATAAGTTCACCCTCTTGGAGACAGATAGCGGGAATAGTGTCTGACCCCTGCTATATTGGCATCTATACCTTATATTAGCCCACCTAAAGCTTTGCTAGGTCTCACAAACAACCCTTTCATTAAAAACACGTTAAATATATGGATTCAAGTCTGTAAACAAACAGAAGGGCATAGATCTATGTATGAACAAACACTTTTCTATAATAACTCCATGTTACCCAAAGCCCTGAGAGATGGTATTACATTTTCTTGGTTCAACAAAGGAATTAAAACATTTGGTCATCTGTATAGAGAAGGTGAACTACTATCCTTTCAACAACTGGCATCTTATTTTCAGTTACCTCCAACTAATTTCTTCAAGTACCTACTGATTAGGCATTATGTTGCCACTCAGCAGGGAGATAGGATTCAGTCCATGAGTAAACCTATTACTGATAAACTGTGGCTGGAAAGGAAAGGGGTAAAAGGTTTCATTTTCTACATGTACTCTGGTCTTCAAGCTCTGTTGGGGGATGATGAACCTCTGAAAGCTTTGCATGAAGTGGCATGATGACCTTGGTCTCATTGATGAGGATGAGAAATGAGGAAAGCTCTTTTTAGATGCTCAGCGTCTTTCATTTAACACAAGGCACAAGTTGATGCAATTCAATATTTTACATAGGGTCTACTTTACACCAGAGAGACTGTATATGATCAATTCTAAATATTCAACATTTTGTCCAAGGTGTAAAACGGGTGGGCACACTTATGCATGTTTCTGTCCTGCTCTGAACTAAGCAATTATTGGAAGACATTCAGATCTTATCACAGGTCACTAACATGACGGTACCACTAGATCCTTCCCTTATTCTTCTTGGAGATGACTCTGTTCTACCAGTTAATATTGCAGATGACTCTGTTCTACCAGTTAATATTAGTAGCAAAACCAGATTTATTAAATTGGCAGTAATTGCAGCCAATAAATGCACAGCTATTATATGGAAGAGTGACACTCCGTCAAGCAAGCAGATGTGGCTAAAAGAACTAACTTTCTATATTCCATCTGAAAAAATAACGTACAATTTACGTAATAAACCCTTTGAATTTACTGATGTCTGTAGTGACTTTCAGCAGGTTCTAGAGTCGTCACCTTAGCTGCCTCATTATTACTTTCTTCATTCATGTATTATTTGTTTTTGCGTTGAATAATTGATTTTCTAGCATTGAATGTGAAGGTCATTCTGTTTCTTTGTTGTTGTTAATCATTGAAGCTAATCCCAGTAGAGGGGAAGGAGGGGGGTGTTCATGTGTTGGGGAGGGAAGGCTTTTGCATGATGTGCTCCCATGTAGCATAGTGTTTTGTGTAGATGGTAGGAATAACGGGGCATTAGCTGTGTCATATTTTGCTAATTGTAAAAAAAAAAAATGCTAATAAATATATTGTAAAAAAATTATTATGTTGTGAATGTATTGTAATGTTTTTAAAATGTATAACTGCCTTAATTTTGCTGGACCCCAGGAAGAGTAGCTGCTGCCTTGGCAGGAAGCAATGGGGAGCCATAATAAATACCAATGTACTGGCCCGTACGCACTACCCTCTGTAGCGCCTTGCAGTCGAATGCCAAGCAGTTGCCATACCAAGCGGTGATGCAGCCAGTCAAGATGCTCTCAATGGTGCAGCTGTATAACTTTGGCCCATGTCAAATCTTTTCAGCCTCCTGAGGGGGAACAGGTGTTGTCGTACCCTCTTCACGACTGTGTTGGTGTGTTTTGGACCATGATAGATCCTTAGTGATATGGACACAGAGGAACTTGAAGCTCTCGACCCGCTCCACTACAGCCCCATCGATGTGGATGGGGGCGTGCCCGGCCCTCCATTTCCTGTTGTCCACGATCAGCTCCTTTGTCCTGTTGACATTGAGGGAGAGGTTGTTGTCCTGGCACCACACTGCCAGGTCTCAGATCTCCCTATACAGTTGAAGTTTACATACACCTTAGCCAAATACATTTAAACTCAGCTTTTCACAATTCCTGACATTTAATCTTAGTAAAAATTCCCTATCTTAGGTCAGTTAGGATCACCACTTTATTTTAAGAATGTGAAATGTCAGAATAATAGTAGAGAGAATGATTTATTTCAGCTTTTATTTCTTTCATCACATTCCCAGTGGGTCAGAAGTTTACATACACTCAATTAGTATTTGGTAGCATTGCCTTTAAGTTGTTTAACTTGGGTCAAATGTTTCAGGTAGCCTTCCACAAGCTTCCCACAGTAAGTTGGGTGAATTTTACCCCATTCCTCCTGACAGAGCTGGTGTAACTGAGTCAGGTTTGTAGGCCTCCTTGCTCGCACACATGCTTTTTCAGTTCTGCCCACACATTTTCTATAGGATTGAGGTCAGGGCTTGTGATGGCCACTCCACTACCTTGACTTTGTTGTCCTTAAGCCATTTTGCCACAACTTTGGAAGTATGCTTGGGGTCATTGTCCATTTGGAAGACCCATTTGCGACCAAGCTTTAACTTCCTGACTGATGTCTTGAGATGTTGCTTCAATATATCACAATTTTCCTCCCTCATAATGCCATCTATTTTGTGAAATGCACCAGTCCCTCCTGCAGCAAAGCACCCCCACAACATGATGCTGCCACCCCCATGCTTCACGATTGGGAAGGTGTTCTAAGGCTTGCAAGCATCCCCTTTTTTCCTCCAAACATAACAGTGGTCATTATGGCCAAACAGTTCTAGTTTTGTTTCATCAGACCAGAGGACATTAATCCAAAAAGTACGATCTTTACGGTTTGAAACTGCACATGGGGACAATCTGGCTTTTTTATGGTGGTTTTGGAGCAGTGGCTTCTTGCTGAGCGGCCTTTCAGGTTATGTCGATATAGGACTCGTTTTACGGTGGATATATACTTTTGTACCTGTTTCCTCTAGCATCTTCACAAGGTCTTTTGCTGTTGTTCTGGGATTGATTTGCACTTTTCGCACCAAAGTACGTTAATCTCCAGGAGACAGAACGCATCTCCTTCCTGAGCGGTATGATGGCTGCGTGGTCCCATGGTGTTTATACTTGCGTACTATTGTTTGTACAGATAAACGTGGTACCTTCAGGCGTTTGGAAATTGCTCCCAAGGATGAACCAGACTTGTGGAGGTCTACAATTTTCTTTCTGAGGTATTGGCTGATTTTCTTTTGATTTTCCCATGATGTCAAGCAAAGAGGCACTGAATTTGAAGGTAGGCCTTGAAATACATCCACAGGTACACCTCCAATTGACTCAAATGATGTCAATTAGCCTATCAGAAGCTTCTAAAGCCATGACATAATTTTCTGGAATTTTCCAAGCTGTTTAAAGGCACAGTCAACTAAGTGTTTGTAAACTTCTGACCCACTGGAATTGTGATACAGTTAATTATAAGTGAAATAATCTGTCTGTAAACAATTGTTGGAAAAATTACTTGTGTCATGCACAAAGTAGATGTCCTAACTGACTTGACAAAACTAAAGTTTGTTAACAAGAAATTTGTGGAGTGGTTGAAAAATGAGTTTTAATGACTCCAACCTAAGTGTATGTAAACTTCCGACTTCAACTGTATATAAGCTGTCTCATTATCATTGGTGATCAGGCCTACCCCGGTCTTGTCGTCAGCAAACTACCCTTTCCTGCAGTCAAATGACCAAATCACCCTCTAGTGGCCTCATGGGTGGAATGTTATTAATATCGTTCATAATTTTAATAATATACATTATTTTAAAAAAACTGTCGAAAATCGGGTGTTTCTATGTCAAATGGCTTTGTTATATTTCAGTCTTCTGTGATGTATATAGAGTGTCATATTGGGTTGCAAACTCAATGTAATACATTTAAACTCTATATCTGACATGGTACAGGTGTCTTCTTTTTAAACCCATAACCATGTGTTTGAAGTGTATACTTTTGTTTCAAAGTAGATTTGTTTAAGACTACCAAGAAACACCAACCTTGTGACCTTGATTTAGCTCACTGCAGTAAAAAGTTAATGATGGTGTTGGAGTTGTGCGCGGTCACGCAGTCGTGGGTGAACAGGGAGTACAGGAGGGGACTAAGCATGCACCCCTGAGGGGCCCCCGTGTTGAGGGTCAGCCTGAGGTCATTAAAACACCATATTATAATAAATACTCTTGAATAAGCTCCAGGTCATTAAAACATCACATATTACAATACTCTTTAATTACAACACAATAAATAAAACTGGAACAACGATTATATAAGAGGGTTACATACATCAAAGTCACTGCTGGGGTTATCATATGCTTGAAATAATAACTTATAGCGCAATATTACAAAAATACTAAACTACAACAGGTTACAAACTGCTTTACACCGGGCCATTTTACTTTCAGGAACATACTGTGTAGAGATCAATGAAAAAGACAGACAGTTTGGTATCACTACATACATCAGTGCTATATATTTTTCTTTACATGTGTAAATTATGATTACATTATACACGACTGAAAAGTATAATCTCTAAACATGAAACATACATGTATTGTAAGTGTAATGGCCATGGTATAGATTCACTTGATCTTTCAGGTAAAGGTGATTCGTTCATCATGCAATATATCTCTGTGTGATAAAGACAACAGAGAGCAGTGCAGCACTGGCACGGCATTGGTGGGTGTGTGTGTGTGTGTGTGTGTGTGTGTGTGTGTGTGTGTGTGTGTGTGTGTGTGTGTGTGTGTGTGTGTGTGTGTGTGTGTGTGTTTTAGTGGACACATGTACAGGCTGTGGAGGTGGCGTTCTCAATACACACTACGGCGCTAGTGATGACGAGCAGCAGAGGATGAAGCACGTTGGGGGGGAGGAGCCTGGAAAACAGAGAGAGGATGATGATTGGTGGGGATCAGACACGGGTTATATATGATTGAAGTACTCAGTGTCATTTAATGCAAATCAAACCAAACACTGGAACAGAAGTCAGATCCATTTCTACAATGACTCCCTGTTCTGTATATAAAGTATTACTCTTGGCTGTAACACCTACGGCCCTGGCTGAAAGGAGTGCACCAAAAAACACCTACGGCCCTGGCTGAAAGGAGTGACCCAAAAAACATCTACGGCCCTGGCTGAAAGGAGTGACCCAAAAAACACCTACGGCCCTGGCTGAAAGGAGTGACCCAAAAAACACCTACGGCCCTGGCTGAAAGGAGTGACCCAAAAAACACCTACGGCCCTGGCTGAAAGGAGTGACCCAAAAAACACCTACGGCCCTGGCTGAAAGGAGTGACCCAAAAAACACCTACGGCCCTGGCTGAAAGGAGTGACCCAAAAAACACCTACGGCCCTGGCTGAAAGGAGTGACCCCCAAAACACCTACGGCCCTAGCTGAAAGGAGTGACCCAAAAAACACCTACGGCCCTGGCTGAAAGGAGTGACCCAAAAAACACCTACGGCCCTGGCTGAAAGGAGTGACCCAAAAAACACCTACGGCCCTGGCTGAAAGGAGTGATCCCCAAAACACCTACGGCCCTGGCTGAAAGGAGTGACCCAAAAAACACCTACGGCCCTGGCTGAAAGGAGTGACCCAAAAAACACCTACGGCCCTGGCTGAAAGGAGTGATCCCCAAAACACCTACGGCCCTGGCTAAAAGGAGTGACCCAAAAAACACCTACGGCCCTGGCTGAAAGGAGTGACCCAAAAAACACCTACGGCCCTGGCTGAAAGGAGTGACCCAAAAAACACCTACGGCCCTGGCTGAAAGGAGTGACCCAAAAAACACCTACGGCCCTGGCTGAAAGGAGTGACCCAAAAAACACCTACGGCCCTGGCTGAAAGGAGTGACCCAAAAAACGCCTACAGCCCTGGCTGAAAGGAGTGACCCAAAAAACACCTACGGCCCTGGCTGAAAGGAGTGACCCAAAAAACACCCACGGCCCTGGCTGAAAGGAGTGACCCAAAAAACGCCTACAGCCCTGGCTGAAAGGAGTGTACTGTGTGCTACAGGTCGAACAGAGTCGTATTCCTTATATATGCAGACAGCTGATTACAACAAAATCCCTGTAGATTCCCGTTGACATTTTGTGATTAGTTGCACAGATTTGGGAGACCTCCATCTATCAAAGTTGGACAAAAGCAGGCTCTTTCTGTTGAGGTACCAAAGCTTTGATTCTCCCTCTCTCTCCCTCTCCCAGTGCTCCCACAGTTCTCCTGACGGTGTCCATCCTAGCTGGGAGGTCTGGAACACTACAACAACACACCAGGAGTGTCTCTGGGAGTCTCTCTCTCTCTCTGAGGAACTAACTCTGTGTTCCAGAACCATCTAGCAAAGTCCAAGAACTCTAGAGTTAGAACTAGAATATTTATTATAATTCTGACCTGCCAAGAACACTCAGATGGAGGGAGGGAGTGGACTCTAAATATCATACTGACGAAGAGCCAAATGTTCTCCAAGGCCATAGAACCAAGACAAAGTCCATTAGTTGTGAGAGAGAAGAGAGTGAGGTCCTGCTCACACTGCTGTGGTACTATTCATCACCATCACAGTACTCAAACTCACATGGAGAGAGATCTGCTGTCGCCAGGTTTCCAATACAGAATACATTACTGAATCAATGACTCCAACTAGGAGATCTGTTCTCTCACACTCTCCAATGAGAACTATCAACACACAACGCTATCTCGCTCTGGCTCTCGCTCTGGCTCTCGCTCTCGCTCTGGCTCTGGCTCTGGCTCTGGCTCTGGCTCTGGCTCTCGCTCTGGCTCTCGCTCTGGCTCTCGCTCTGGCTCTCGCTCTCGCTCTCGCTCTCGCTCTCGCTCTGGCTCTCGCTCTGGCTCTGGCTCTGGCTCTCGCTCTGGCTCTCGCTCTGGCTCTCGCTCTGGCTCTCGCTCTGGCTCTCGCTCTCGCTCTGGCTCTGGCTCTCGCTCTGGCTCTGGCTGTCTACCTGGCGCTCTCTCTGGCGCTCTCTCTGGCGCTCTCTCTGGCTCTCTCTCGCTAACATGGTCCTGAGAGGTCAAACACCCTCTGAAAGGAAGTACAAAGGTACAGTGAGATCATGTGGGGATCTCAGAATGGTGTTATGTTTTGAGCAGTGCCAGTCAAATATATCACATTTTATAAATGTTATTTTTACCCCGTAGAAATTGGCTGTTTAGGAAACAGTGCTGTAGTGTAGTGTGTCAGTGAGTGGTTTGTCTTGTGTTTACGATGTTAGGCCCTGCAGCAGTACCTCATAGCAGAGTGGTGTTGAGGGGAGGTATATGTGATGTTAGGCCCCGCAGCAGTACCTCATAGCAGAGTGGTGTTGAGGGGAGGTATATGTGATGTTAGGCCCCGCTGCAGTACCTCATAGCAGAGTGGTGTTGAGGGGAGGTATATGTGATGTTAGGCCCTGCTGCAGTACCTCATAGCAGAGTGGTGTTGAGGGGAGGTATATGTGATGTTAGGCCCCGCAGCAGTACCTCATACCAGAGGGTGTTGAGGGGAGGTATATGTGATGTTAGGCCCTGCTGCAGTACCTCATAGCAGAGTGGTGTTGAGGGGAGGTATATGTGATGTTAGGCCCTGCTGCAGTACCTCATAGCAGAGTGGTGTTGAGGGGAGGTATATGTGATGTTAGGCCCCGCAGCAGTACCTCATAGCAGAGTGGTGTTGAGGGGAGGTATATGTGATGTTAGGCCCTGCTGCAGTACCTCATAGCAGAGTGGTGTTGAGGGGAGGTATATGTGATGTTAGGCCCCGCTGCAGTACCTCATAGCAGAGTGGTGTTGAGGGGAGGTATATGTGATGTTAGGCCCCGCAGCAGTACCTCATAGCAGAGTGGTGTTGAGGGGAGGTATATGTGATGTTAGGCCCCGCTGCAGTACCTCATAGCAGAGTGGTGTTGAGGGGAGGTATATGTGATGTTAGGCCCTGCAGCAGTACCTCATAGCAGAGTGGTGTTGAGGGGAGGTATATGTGATGTTAGGCCCCGCTGCAGTACCTCATAGCAGAGTGGTGTTGAGGGGAGGTATATGTGATGTTAGGCCCCGCTGCAGTACCTCATAGCAGAGTGGTGTTGAGGGGAGGTATATGTGATGTTAGGCCCCGCAGCAGTACCTCATAGCAGAGTGGTGTTGAGGGGAGGTATATGTGATGTTAGGCCCCGCAGCAGTACCTCATAGCAGAGTGGTGTTGAGGGGAGGTATATGTGATGTTAGGCCCCGCAGCAGTATCTCATTGCAGAGTGGTGTTGAGGGGAGGTATATGTGATGTTAGGCCCCGCAACAGTACCTCATAGCAGAGTGGTGTTGAGGGGAGGTATATGTGATGTTAGGCCCCGCAGCAGTACCTCATAGCAGAGTGGTGTTGAGGGGAGGTATATGTGATGTTAGGCCCCGCAGCAGTACCTCATAGCAGAGTGGTGTTGAGGGGAGGTGTATGGAGTGTCCTAGCCACTGAGAGGCCACTGCCACCTGCTGACAGCACCTGGACCTGTAGCTTATACACACTGTCTGGCTGCAGCCACTCCACTGTCAGAGAGCGCTGGTCCTGGTGGAGAACAGTACAACATGAGTACACAGGGAGGGAAATATAGGGATGGCTTACAGTCAGAGATGATCACACACACACACACATACACTGGTTCTCACCGGGGCCACTATCTGTGTCTGAGAGATAAGGGTGTCCTGTCCTTCTGTTGCCATGGCGCTAGAGGACACCTGCACCCAGGAGAACTGGAACCCTGCGATGGGCGTCTGCCCCGGTGCAGTCTGGGAGAGCTGCCAGCGGAACAGGCCCTGCAGGGAACCGTTGACCGTGTGGAACTCTGCAGTCAGCTTCTCAGGACGCAGTACCACTTTCTTGGACGCTAGGGGGCGCTCTGACACAGGAAAACCCACATTTACACATCGTTACTAAATAATAATTTCGACCCATAATATATCTACAGTTAGTACATAACAAAGGACCAAAATATTTCAAATGTCATAGAATCATAGATACAACGTATATGATTCTCATTGATTCTCATTGAGAGTAAGAAGCTGTGTAGAAACAGTGCATTCACACTCCTCCTGATACTCAATCAGTCTGTCAGCTATTCCCTTTCTCCATGCTGTGTGTTAGGGCATGTGTGGAGCTGGGGATACCTTCTCTGGCACAAGGCAAGGCCTTGCCCCATCTCGCCATGACCGCAGAACAAGGTGGGGTCGTTACCGCAGTAACAGCTTCTGACCTCTGATCCCCCTCTGGTGCTACGAGCGCCACAGCGATCCGGTACTTACAGGCGAACAGCAGCCCCGTGATAACATAATGTGTTCCCTGAGAGGAGAAACGAGAGTGAGGTGAAGAAAAGAGATGAGAGGAGCAATGAACATGGAGACATCATCAATCAGCACAGCGGTGAGAAGTGAAAGACATATATTTTTTATTTAACTAGGCAAATGAGTTCAGAACAAATTCTTATTTATAATGACAGCCTAGGAACAGTGGGTTAACTGCCTTGTTCAGGGGCAGAACGACAGATTTTTACCTTGTCAGCTCGGGGATTCAATCCAGCAACCTTTCGGTTACTGGCCCAACCCTCTAACCACTAGGCTACCTGCCACCCTTGAGAGATAGGCTGGAGAGAGGGGAGAGCGAGAGAAAGTGATAGGGGGAGAGATAGCTAGGAGAGAGAGCGAGAGAATGACAGAGAGAGACCTGACAAGAACACCCAGACAAAAAGGGAGGGAGTGGACTCTAAATATCATACTGACGAAGAGCCAAATGTTCTCCAAGGCCATAGAACCAAGACAAAGTCCATTAGTTGTGAGAGAGAAGAGAGTGAGGTCCTGCTCACACTGCTGTGGTACTATTCATCACCATCACAGTACTCAAACTCACACGGAGAGAGATCTGCTGGGGGGAGAGACGGAGCGAGAGATAGGGGGGAGAGAAAGAAAGAGAGAGATATGGGGGAGAGAGAGATATAGGGGGGGGGGAGATACAGGGGGAGAGAGAGATAAGGGGGAAGAAACAGGGAGAGACAGACCCGGGCTCTGTCAGACCTGGGTCCTGACAGTAAATCTCAGTAAGACAAAAATAATGGTCCAGTTGCCAGGACAACAAATACAAATTCCATCTAGACACTGTTGTCCTACAGCACACAAACTATATATACCTCAGCCTAAACATCAGCATCACAGGTAACTTCCACAAAGCTGTGAACGAGCTGAGACATACTAATTAGGATCTGGCTAAAGATACTTGAATCAGTTATAGAATCCATTGCCCTTTATGGTTGTGAGGTCTTGGATCCGCTCACCAACCAAGAATTCATAAAATGGGACAATCACCAAATTGAGACTGCATGCAGAATTCTGGCAGAATACCTGACCACTGTGACTGACCCAAACTTAAGGAAAGCTTTGACTATGTACAGACTCAGTGAGCATAGCCTTGCTATTGAGAAAGGCCGCCGTAGGCAGACCTGGCTCTCAAGAGAAGACAGGCTATGTGCACACTGCCCACATAATGAGGTAGAAGCTGAACTGCACTTCCTAACCTCCTGCCAAATGTATGACCATATTAGAGACATATTTCCCTCAGATTACACACAACCACAAATAATTAAAAACAAACCACATTTTGATCAACTCCCTTATCTATTTGGTGAAATACCACCGTGTGCCATCACAGCAGCAAGATGTGTGCCCTGCTGACACAAGAAAAGGGCAACCAGTGAAGAACAAACACCATTGTAAATACAACCCATATTTATGTTTATTTATTTTCCCTTTTGTACTTTAACTATTTGCACATCTTTACAACACTGTATATAGACATAATATGACATTTGAAATGTCTTTATTCTTTTGGAAATTCTGTGAGTGTAATATTTACTGTTCATTTTTGTTGTTTATTTCACTTTTGTTTAGTATCTATTTCACTTGCTTTGGCAATGTTAACATATGTTTCCCATGCCAATAAAGCCCTTAGAGAGATAGAGGGGGAGAGATAGAGAGAGGGGACGGAGAGAGAGCGGAAAAGTTGAACAACTGAACAACTCTACATCAGCCAGCCAGCCAGCCAGCCAGCCAGCCAACTCTGGTCTCAAGTGAGGGAAGAATGTAAAAGGCAAACAGACAGGAACAAAAAGATGATAAAAGAAGAGAGAAATGATGAAAGCCGAGCTGTGCGCCAGGCTGTGATATGCGATCTCCGTAGCCCCTCTCGTAAAGTGATGGCTCATACTTCTCACACAGTTCTAGTACACATACACAGCGCCCAACTCAGCCAGGCCCCAGCCAGGACTCAGCCAGGCCCCAAACAGGACTCAGCCAGGGCCCAGCCAGGACTCAGCCAGGGCCCAGCCAGGACTCAGCCAGGCCCCAGCCAGGACTCAGCCAGGCCCCAGCCAGACCTCAGCCAGACCTCAGCCAGGCCCCAGCCAGGCCTCAGCCAGGCCCCAGCCAGGCCCCAAACAGGACTCAGCCAGGCCCCAGCCAGGCCCCAGCCAGGACTCAGCCAGGCCCCAGCCAGGACTCAGCCAGGCCCCAGCCAGGCCCCAAACAGGACTCAGCCAGGCCCCAGCCAGGACTCAGCCAGACTTCAGCCAGGCCCCAGCCAGGATAGCTGATGACAGATGCAGTGGGAGAGATAGCTAGCTACAGCTCTCTGGTCTTGGCTGCCACTCCGCTTTCTGACACAGATCTGCTTTGGCTCATTTTTATGATGAAAAAGTTAGTGTCCACTCCAGCAGAGGGACTGTTTATTAATATGACTCATCCAATAGTCCCAGACTGTGGAGAAGCTGAGGGACTGTTTATTAATATGACTCATCCAATAGTCCCAGACTGTGGAGAAGCTGAGGGACTGTTTATTAATATGACTCATCCAATAGTCCCAGACTGTGGAGAAGCTGAGGGACTGTTTATTAATATGACTCATCCAATAGTCCCAGACTGTGGAGAAGCTTAGGGATATAACGTAGCAGTTTTAGTTGGCAAACCCAAATGGACTCCTTCAAAACGGCGGTAACAATTCAATATAAAACAGTATTGGAATCTTTCACAGTATCAGCCAACAGCCATCTGGCCTAATGAAGTTGTGGAAATGCTGTTCTATTCTATAGCTCTGAAACTCACCTGCACAGTGGCTTTTTTCTCTGTCTGGCTGACGTTGCTGGCACATACATGAGGATACCACCTCAGGACGTATGTAGTGGAGTCCTTATAGGTTTCTGGAACACAGAAGGTGGATACAGTGTTATGATGCTATAGAACAAGGTCAGATAGGGCTGAAGGTGGATACAGTGTTATGATGCTATAGAACAAGGTCAGATAGGGCTGAAGGTGGATACAGTGTTATGATGCTATAGAACAAGGTCAGATAGGGCTGAAGGTGGATACAGTGTTATGATGCTATAGAACAAGGTCAGATAGGGCTGAAGGTGTTATGATGCTATAGAACAAGGTCAGATAGGGCTGAAGGTGGATACAGTGTTATGATGCTATAGAACAAGGTCAGATAGGGCTGAAGGTGGATACAGTGTTATGATGCTATAGAACAAGGTCAGATAGGGCTGAAGGTGTTATGATGCTATAGAACAAGGTCAGATAGGGCTGATGGGGGATACATTGTTATGATGCTATAGAACAAGGTCAGATAGGGCTGAAGAGAAACATATTGACAGTTGTATTGCTAACACTATTAGCACGTCACCGGAGCGCTTTGGCCTTCAACCACACACTCTTCTCCTGTATCCAGGCAACATCACATCTTTCACCAGATGCATCTCTACATCATCTCCAGGTTGACTACAGTGAACCCCAGATGAGCCTCTCTCTCCCTCTCTTTCTCTCTCCCTCTTCTTTCTCTTTCTACCCCCCCTTCTTCTTTCACCAGATCCATCTCTCCATGAACTCTAGGTTGAACCCCAGACGAACGTTCTCTCTCTCTTTCTCTTACTTTCCTTCGCTCTCTATCTCTGTCTGTCTGTCTGTCTGTCTGTCTGTCTGTCTGTCTGTCTGTCTGTCTGTCTGTCTGTCTCTCTCTCTCTGTCACACACTCACACACACACATACATCTGCTCCCGGTTATGTTCCCATATTGATGTTATTAAATCTGTCCTCGTGCTCCTCTCATTCTCTCTCAGGCGGATTTACGGAGCACAATGTCAGCTCCATCGCCGTTACCTCGCCAAACACACTATTTTAAGACTTTGCTTACGGAGCATATTTGAAATGGGCTTTGTGAGAAATGGTGTTTATTGGAAACACTGAAAGACGAACAAGCACACAGCAATGTATCTGGCTGTGGACTGTAGTCTGTGTACAGTGAGGAGAGTTTGGGGTTTCTCTGGCTGGCTCCTCACTCCTTTACTGCGAGTCTGTTTACTCAGCTGCTACAGTATGTGGTGTCTCTATTCTAAAGAAACAAATAGTTGTTGTACCAGCACATATGACTGTTATATCAACATATGAGTATTATATCAACATATGACTGTTATATCATCATATGACTGTTATATCATCATATGAGTATTATATCAACACATGACCGTTATAACAATATGAGTATTATATCAACATATGACTGTTATATCAACATATGACTGTTATATCATCATATGACTGTTATATCATCATATGAGTATTATATCAACATATGACTGTTATATCAACATATGAGTATTATATCAACATATGACTGTTATATCATCATATGAGTATTATATCAACATATGACTGTTATATCATCATATGACTGTTATATCATCATATGAGTATTATATCAACATATGACTGTTATATCATCATATGATTATTATATCAACATATGAGTATTATATCAACATATGACTGTTATATCAACATATGACTGTTATATCAACATATGAGTATTATATCAACACATGACTGTTATAACAATATGAGTATTATATCAACATATGACTGTTATATCAACATATGACTGTTATATCAACATATGACTGTTATATCAACATATGAGTATTATATCAACACATGACTGTTATAACAATATGAGTATTATATCAACATATGACTGTTATATCAACATATGACTGTTATATCATCATATGACTGTTAAATCAACACATGACTGTTATATCAACATATGAGTATTATATCAACATATGACTGTTATATCAACACATGACTGTTATATCAACATATGAGTATTATATCAACACATGACTGTTATAACAATATGAGTATTATATCAACACATGACTGTTATATCAATATATGAGTATTATATCAACATATGACTGTTATATCAACATATGAGTATTATATCAACACATGACTGTTATAACAATATATGAGTATTATATCAACACATGACTGTTATATCAATATATGAGTATTATATCAACATATGACTGTTATATGAACATATGAGTATTATATCAACACATGACTGTTATATCAACATATGAGTATTATATGAACATATGACTGTTATATCAACATATGAGTATTATATCAACACATGACTGTTATATCAACATATGAGTATTATATCAACACATGACTGTTATAACAATATATGAGTATTATATCAACACATGACTGTTATAACAATATATGAGTATTACAGCAACACTGAAGATAGGTTAACTGACAACGTCACGTAAACGATGTGCACGCTTCAATGGGCAGAAGTCTGTGAGTTGTTATGGTTCTGGATGGCCAGATGGCTAGCAACAATGACATAAACTGCCATGTGGGGAATCCTAAATTACTCGCTAGTTTTACGTTGTTCTTGATACCATGTCTTGTTTTGAGGTGTTTTGGCTGATTTCATGTCTACGCTAATATGGCAACAAAAAAAAAATGCTAGCTAGCTAACCAACAACTGTAACAATGTATTTGAGAGACAACAAGTGCTCAATGTGCAAATGAAATGTATGTTTTCAATAAACATTGGAGACTAAATATAGTGTACATGTTGTCAACAATCTAAGCCAACCTCATCTGTTTTGACCCATGACCAGCCTTCCCATGACCCCTGCTATGGGATTCTTGTGGCTGTATTATCCAACGAGGAGAGGAAGAGTAGAGATGTGACATCGTGCCTCTGTCTTTTTTTTGTGTCTTTCTTTTTTGTACAACTTGCCTTGGTGTCGTCTCTTCCAGAAGACCTTAACCTGCAGCTGGTTGTTGTGGTAGTGAGGGGCAGCGGCTTCCAAGCGAAGGTTTTGGGGAGACGAAGGGTTGACCAGGTGCGGGGCAGCAGGGTTGACCAGGTGGGGGGCGGAAGGGAGCTCGTTGGAGAACTGACCTTTAGTCTGCTCAGGACCAAGTGGGGCAGGTAAAGATGACAAACCTGAGAGAGAGAGAGAGAGAGAGAGAGAGAGATACAGTACCAGTCAAAAGTTTGGACACACCTACTCATTCAAGGATTTTTCATTATTTTTACTATTTTCTACATTGTAGAATAATAGTGAAGACATCAAACTATGAAATAAACACATATGGAATCATGTAGTAACCAAAAAAAGTGTTAAACAAATCAAAATATATTTTATATTTGAGATTCTTCAAAGTAGCCACCCTTTGCCTTGATGACAGCTTTGCACACTATGGGCATTCTCTCAACCAGCTTCACCTGGAATGCTTTTCCAACAGTCTTGTTGGAAGTGCTGAACACTTGATTTAGATGTACTTGATTTAGTTACACATTTCAAATATGTACTGTCCAGAGATATTTTACCCCTGATCTTGATAAAAAAAAAAGACCATATCAGACCATTTTCTTTAAAGACAGTTGTATTTAATTGATAACATTAGTTGAAAACAAATTAAATAATAGGAGTAGGCTACACCATCAACATTTAGTTTTCCATTGATACATGTCAGGTAAATTGCCACAGTAGATTTACTGTGGTAAACAAGGAATTACTTTATTTCAGTTGTAAGGAATGATCGTCAAATAGATAAATCACCCGTAGTCTGATCATGAAGTAGGACGAAGTTGTTCCGATGACAATACCAACCAGAGGGTGAAATAGTCTTGGCTGCAATCAAGAATATAAGAACCTCGACGTCCACGTTAGGGAGCGGTAAATCTCTGGCCAATGTTGGTTGCAATTGAGATCAGCTGTGTGAGGTATTTTAGGGCATGTCGATGTTTTAACGAGAGATCAGATGGCAATAATCTGGCAGCTTTCGATGGTTGCAATTGGCCCACTGTATTTTCCTTCTGTCCCCTACTGTACAAGTAAAGAACCATTCCTCAGCACAGAGGGTCAACCGCTTTTCTATAAATATCTTTGCTGCCTGAACTGCCATTCAAAGAGCCTTACTGCCAGGATAAAGCATAAGGCATGCATATTCATTAAGTAGGATTTTTACAATCGAAGTTGTGTTTTAAAGGCCACATGAGGGGAAAACCAGGTGCTGATAACGAGGGGAACACCCACTGGCATAACACACCCCCCCGCAAGGAATGTGGGTCCCCAACTCCCCTCAAAAAATAAAAATACTTTCAAGCCTGGAAATGCCCATGTTCAAAGCAAAGGATCTCTCCAAAAAAGTGTTTAGAATTCTAATAACTGACAATACTGGATATTAACTGGAAAATTATCTTATGTAGCCCAATGTGACTTTAAATAATATTTATCTCAAAACTGTAATTCCTAAAATATGTTTCCAGAGATTTGGTCAACTCTGTCAGATTTGTCTAAAATCTTAAATTAATCAGGAATGTTTTTATTTGGAATTTCTTTTCCATATTTTACAAATGTTTGCATTTAACCTTTATTTTTAGAGAGCAAAAATAGGTCTGTTTTGAGACTCTGTTGTCAACTCCGTCACTGATGGAGTCAATATTTTTTTTGATAATATTAATCAAAAATATTTTAAGATCTATGGGATAATGTTTGCTTTGTAAATGTTCTTTTATGTTCTAAATCTAGAAAAACATGCCAAAATGCTAATGAATTTAATAGTGCTATAAATGTTAGAATTAAACAATCAAGGCCATTAAACACAGGTAACCTAGCGGGTTAAGAGCATTGGGACAGTAACCGAAAGGTTGCTTGTTCGAAATCCCAGAGCCGGCAAGGTGGAAAAGTCTGCTGTATTGCCCTTGAGCAAGGCAGTTAACCCAGTGTGGATGTTGATTAAGGCAGCGCCCCGCACCTCTCTGATTCAGAGGGATCGGGTTAAATGCTGAAGACACATTTCAGTTGAATGCATTCTGTCATACACCTGACTAGGCATCTCCTTTCTCCGTTGGACAATGTGTCTGACCGAGTTGACATCAATCCAGTTGGTTGCATTTTATGATATACACTCTATATTTTTTTTATTACGAGGTTATTCCTTTACATGGTAGGATATTATGTGAGATTGTCCCGTCTTTCAAGAATCCCTGAGCTCTAAAACAGCAACCTTTTCTCTCAGCCTCATGGCAAAATGTGTAAAATAGTATGATATTAGTTATAATACTGCATATTTTGGGGGGTTAAAGGGGGGGCCTTGCTCAGACTTTGCAGGGGGCCCCATGAAACTGAGCTACACCACTGGGAACACCAGTTTAAGACGTATAAAGAATAAGCTGCCTTACAGGAAAAATGATAATAATTGGGCCATAGGAAAATAACATGCATGTTTTAGTTACTTTATTAAAAATGGATTGGGCTCGCTCGCAGTATAACTAAGCCTGCCATTAATAGTCCATGTAGGACTGACCAAAGTCAACAGGAAGCTGTGAGGGTTCCACAAAGCCCCCATGGTGTGTGTGTGTGTGTGTGTGTGTGTGTGTGTGTGTGTGTGTGTGTGTGTGTGTGTGTGTGTGTGTGTGTGTGTGTGTGTGTGTGTGTCTGAAAATGCTTTTGCCAGAATTGTGGGGAAGATTTATGTAACCTAGTAACCTAATAAAGGACAGAAACCACCAGTGGAAAAATAACACAGAATGTGGTGGATACTGGTGTGTGTGTGTGTTTGTGTGTGCACCCACCTAAAAGGTCAGGTTAAAGGTTAAATGGTACTCTCTAGGAGGGATCCCCACAACCGTTGGGATGTCGATTAGCTCTGATCAACAGGACTGAATCAAGGCTTCTGAGGGAGAGGGTCATGTCTTTCAGCCTGGCCCCCAGAGGGAAGCAGCCAGGTCAGGATAATATCTTTCATCCTGGCCCCCAGGGGGAGGCAGCCAGGTCAGGATAATGTCTTTCAGCCTGGCCCCCAGAGGGAAGCAGCCAGGTCAGGATAATATCTTTCATCCTGGCCCCCAGGGGGAGGCAGCCAGGTCAGGATAATGTCTTTCATCCTGGCCCCCAGAGGGAAGCAGCCAGGTCACGATAATGTCTTTGAGTAGTTTGAGTAGTAAAGGCGAGTAGTTTACCTGTAGTTTGAGAGGTAAAGGCGAGTAGTTTACCTGTATTTTGAGAGGTAAAGGCGAGTAGTTTACCTGTATTTTGAGAGGTAAAGGTGAGTAGTTTACCTGTAGTTTCAGTGGTAAAGGTGAGTAGTTTACCTGTAGTTTCAGTGGTAAAGGTGAGTAGTTTACCTGTAGTTTTAGTGGTAAAGGTGAGCTGGGCACGGCCACTCTTCAGGCGTTTCTGTCCCCAGTAGGAGATGGCCTGGACCTGGATCAGGTAAGAGGTACCTGGCAGCAGACCTTGGAGATCCATCTCACACACAGCCTGACAGAGACACAGATAATACACAGACACAACATGGTCATTACAGTCACAGCACCATATAAATCCTTTTCAATTACTAGAGGGACTATGTTATCAACCCTCAAAGTTCCATAATGGAGCCAGAATGGCAGCCACCATGGTCAGGAAGAAATCCCAAACTATTCTAATTGGAATGAATGGCAGCCACCATGGTCAGGAAGAAATCCCAAACTATTCTAATTGGAGTGAATGGCAGCCACCATGGTCAGGAAGAAATCCCAAACTATTCTAATTGAAGTGAATGGCAGCCACCATGGTCAGGAAGAAATCCCAAACTATTCTAATTGGAATGAATGGCAGCCACCATGGTCAGGAAGAAATCCCAAACTATTCTAATTGGAATGAATGGCAGCCACCATGGTCAGGAAGAAATCCCAAACTATTCTAATTGGAGTGAATGGCAGCCACCATGGTCAGGAAGAAATCCCAAACTATTCTAATTGGAATGAATGCAGCCACCATGGTCAGGAAGAAATCCCAAACTATTCTAATTGGAGTGAATGCAGCCACCATGGTCAGGAAGAAATCCCAAACTATTCTAATTGGAATGAATGCAGCCACCATGGTCAGGAAGAAATCCCAAACTATTCTAATTGGAGTGAATGGCAGCCACCATGGTCAGGAAGAAATCCCAAACTATTCTAATTGAAGTGAATGGCAGCCACCATGGTCAGGAAGAAATCCCAAACTATTCTAATTGGAGTGAATGGCAGCCACCATGGTCAGGAAGAAATCCCAAACTATTCTAATTGGAATGAATGCAGCCACCATGGTCAGGAAGAAATCCCAAACTATTCTAATTGAAGTGAATGGCAGCCACCATGGTCAGGAAGAAATCCCAAACTATTCTAATTGAAGTGAATGGCAGCCACCATGGTCAGGAAGAAATCCCAAACTATTCTAATTGGAATGAACGGCAGCCACCATGGTCAGGAAGAAATCCCAAACTATTCTAATTGGAGTGAACGGCAGCCGCCATGGTCAGGAAGAAATCCCAAACTATTCTAATTGGAATGAATGGCAGCCGCCATGGTCAGGAAGAAATCCCAAACTATTCTAATTGGAATGAACGGCAGCCACCATGGTCAGGAAGAAATCCCAAACTATTCTAATTGGAGTGAACGGCAGCCGCCATGGTCAGGAAGAAATCCCAAACTATTCTAATTGGAGTGAACGGCAGCCGCCATGGTCAGGAAGAAATCCCAAACTATTCTAATTGGAATGAATGCAGCCACCATGGTCAGGAAGAAATCCCAAACTATTCTAATTGGAGTGAATGGCAGCCACCATGGTCAGGAAGAAATCCCAAACTATTCTAATTGGAATGAATGCAGCCACCATGGTCAGGAAGAAATCCCAAACTATTCTAATTGGAGTGAATGGCAGCCACCATGGTCAGGAAGAAATCCCAAACTATTCTAATTGAAGTGAATGGCAGCCACCATGGTCAGGAAGAAATCCCAAACTATTCTAATTGAAGTGAATGGCAGCCACCATGGTCAGGAAGAAATACCAAACTATTCTAATTGGAGTGAACGGCAGTCACCATGGTCAGGAAGAAATCCCAAACTATTCTAATTGGAGTGAATGGCAGCCACCATGGTCAGGAAGAAATCCCAAACTATTCTAATTGGAGTGAATGGCAGCCACCATGGTCAGGAAGAAATCCCAAACTATTCTAATTGGAGTGAATGGCAGCCACCATGGTCAGGAAGAAATCCCAAACTATTCTAATTGGAATGAATGGCAGCCACCATGGTCAGGAAGAAATCCCAAACTATTCTAATTGGAGTGAACGGCAGCCGCCATGGTCAGGAAGAAATCCCAAACTATTCTAATTGGAATGAATGGCAGCCGCCATGGTCAGGAAGAAATCCCAAACTATTCTAATTGGAGTGAATGGCAGTAGAGGCATAGGTGATACATTTTCTGTTTTTACTTATTTATACAGGATCATAAAAGTAAGGCATGTCATAGTACAGGAATTGTCACCTTAAAATATTGTCCTATAATTATTAGAAATACAATTCATACAGGTTTTATACACATTTTCTGTATAATTAGCATCTAAAATACATTGAACAAAAATATAAATGCAACATGCAAGAAAATTTTTTTTTTTACTGAGTTACAGTTCAAATAAGGAAATCAGTCAATTGTAATAAATTTTTTAGGCCCTAATCTATGGATTTCACATGACTGGGAATACAAAATGCATCTGTTGGTCACAGAAACCTTTAAAAAAAAAGTTAGGGGAGTGGATCAGACAACTAGTCAGTATCTGGTGTGACCACCATTTGCCTCATGCAGCGTGACACATCTCCTTCACAAAGAGTTGATCAGGATGTTGATTGTGGCCTGTGGAATGTTGTCCCACTCCTCTTCAATGGCTGTGAGATGTAGCTCGATATTGGTGGCAACTGGAACATGCTGTCGTACACGTCGATCCAGAGCATCCCAAACATGCTCAATGGGTGGGATGTCTAGTGAGTATGCAGGCCATGGAATAACTGAGACATTTTCAGCTTCCAGGAATTGTGTACAGATCCTTGTGACATGAGGCCGTGCATTATCATGCTGAAACAGCGTGCCAGTGGCAATCGAAGGTGAGCCAAACTGTAGTCCGGTCGAGACCCTGGTGAGTACGAGCATGCAGATGAGCTTCCCTGAGACGGTTTCTGACAGTTTCTGCAGAAATTCCTCGGTTGTGCAAACCCACAGTTTCATCAGCTGTCTGGGTGGCTGGTCTCAGACGATGCCACAGGTGAAGAAGCTGGATGTGGAGGTCCTGGGCTGGCTTGGTTACACGTGGTCTGCATTTTTGTGAGGCCGGTTGGACGTACAGCCAAATTCTCTAAAACGCTGTTGGAGGTGGGTTATGGTAGAGAAATGAACATTCAATTATCTGGCAAAAGCTCTGGTAAACATTCCTGCAGTCGGCATGTCAACTGCACGCTCCCTCAAAACTTGAGACATCTGTGGCATTGTGTTGTGTCACAAACCTGCACATTTTAGTGGCCTTTTATTGTCCCCAGCACAAGGTGCACCTGTGTAATGATCATGCTGTTTAATCACGCTTCTTGATATGCGCCACCTGTCAGGTGGATGGGTTATCTTGGCAAAGGAGGAATGCTCACTAACAGGGATGTATAAACAAAATCGTGCACAACATTTTTGAGAAATATGCTTTTTTGTGCATATTGAACATTTCTGGGATCTTTTATTTCAGCTCATGAAACATGGGACCAACACGTTACATGTTGCGTTTACATACAGTGTTGGTCCCATGTGATGAACAGACATGAACTGAGACATTCAAGGCTGTCATCTTTTCAAACGAATTCTTCCCCATAAACTCACGTCTAGCCAAAGCACTGATGACACAAAACCTACATCAATCTAAAGGCCATGAATTGTTCTTAGAAAGCACAGGTACATGTTACTACAGCAGTAACGTTATATGAATAACCTTACGGTGGTGCAACCCTATTCAGTCAGCTCATATACCATGGATGATGAAAAGGGAGGAAGTTGTTTAACAGTATTGGAAACAGAACCGTGACTGGAACCAATCGTAGGTCTCCACTCGACACAGTTCCAAAACGCTGCCAGTAAGTCTTTAATGTGCCCAGTCTGACTGATGAAGGCTAGCCAGGTATGGAACAACGGCTGGTAGATGAGAATAACCTTTACAAAGGGTCAGATAAACTCTGTCTGCTTCTCATGACAGGCATCTTTTATCAAGAGAGGTACATCCATCATCTGTGGACTGTTTTGGCCAGTTTAAAATTATTCAGACATACTACCGCTCTGAGTGACAGCTAGAAGAGATCTTTGACTCTATCATCCTGATTGATCATCTCCACACACACACACACACACACACACACACACACACACGTGCACACACACACACGCACGCACACACACACACACACGAACACACGAACACACAACACACACACACACACACACACACACACACACACACACACACCCGAACACTCACACACCCACACACACACACACACACACACACACACACAGAGAGAGAGAGAGCTGTTTTCCATTATGTGTTTGAGTGACAGCACATCAACATAAGATTTAAAGTGTTCCTGACTGCTCATTTACCCTGCCTCATAGGTAGACACAACATGATAGATAACAAGAGATACTAATGCAACACTAGGAGTTAAAAGCGTTCTTCTCTTAGGTTCCCTTCTGTGACGTGTACGGTCAAAGTGGGGTTGAGTATTTCCATAGCCTTATCACAGGAGGTTGGTGGCACCTTAATTGGGGAGGACGGGCTCGTGGTAAAGGCTGGAGCGGAATCGGTGGAATGGTATCAAACACATGGTTTCTATGTGTTTGATGCAATTCCATTTGCTCCGTTCCAGACATTATTATGAGCCGTTCTCCTCTCAGCCAAAACATACACTACTATAGCCGTGTGTGTGTGTGTGTGTGTGTGTGTGTGTGTGTGTGTGTGTGTGTGTGTGTGTGTGTGTGTGTGTGTGTGTGTGTGTGTGTGTGTGTGTGTGTGTGTGTGTGGTGTGTGTGTGTTCACGTGTGCACTCGTGTGCGTGGAAAAATGCTGGGGGATTGTGATTTGTGTTGGTCTGTATACTACAGCCTTGGACATGTTCTGATCTGCCATTACTAGAAGCTGTCTACCTCTGCATACAGAGACGGTATACCTCTGCATACAGAAACGGTATACCTCTGCATACAGAAACGGTATACCTCTGCATACAGAAACGGTATACCTCTGCAACAGAGTCTGTATACTACAGCCTTGGACATGTTCTGATCTGCCATTACTAGAAGCTGTCTACCTCTGCATACAGAGACGGTATACCTCTGCATACAGAAACGGTATACCTCTGCATACAGAAACGGTATACCTCTGCAACAGAGTCTGTATACTACAGCCTTGGACATGTTCTGATCTGCCATTACTAGAAGCTGTCTACCTCTGCATACAGAGACGGTATACCTCTGCAACAGAGTCTGTATACTACAGCCTTGGACATGTTCTGATCTGCCATTACTAGAAGCTGTCTACCTCTGCATACAGAGACGGTATACCTCTGCATACAGCGACAAATGGACTCTTAACTTCAGAGAAAACAAGAGGAGAAAGACAGGGTGGAGGGAATCTGCAGTCTGGTGTATATAAGTGGGCCTACAGTGTGAGAGGGATGAAATGTATAACTAACTATGTGAAGGAAATGTGTTCCTATCACTATGGGAGGGGTGTGCGTTCCTATCACTATGGGAGGGGTGTGTGTTCCTATCACTATGGGAGGGGGGTGCGTTCCTATCACTATGGGAGGGGTGTGTGTTCCTATCACTATGGGAGGGGTGTGTGTTCCTATCACTATGGGAGGGGGGTGTGTTCCTATCACTATGGGAGGGGTGTGTGTTCCTATCACTATGGGAGGGGGGTGTGTTCCTATCACTATGGGAGGGGTGTGCGTTCCTATCACTATGGGAGGGGTGTGTGTTCCTATCACTATGGGAGGGGGGTGCGTTCCTATCACTATGGGAGGGGTGTGTGTTCCTATCACTATGGGAGGGGTGTGTGTTCCTATCACTATGGGAGGGGTGTGTGTTCCTATCACTATGGGAGGGGGGTGTGTTCCTATCACTATGGGAGGGGTGTGTGTTCCTATCACTATGGGAGGGGTGTGTGTTCCTATCACTATGGGAGGGGTGTGTGTTCCTATCACTATGGGAGGGGGGTGTGTTCCTGTCACTATGGGAGGGGTGTGTGTTCCTATCACTATGGGAGGGGGGTGTGTTCCTATCACTATGGGAGGGGGTGTGTTCCTATCACTATGGGAGGGGGGTGTGTTCCTATCACTATGGGAGGAGGGTGTGTTCCTATCACTATGGGAGGGGGTGTGTTGCTATCACTATGGGAGGGGGGTGTGTTCCAATCACTATGGGAGGGGTGTGTGTTCCTATCACTATGGGAGGGGGGTGCGTTCCTATCACTATGGGAGGGGGGTGCGTTCCTATCACTATGGGAGGGGGGTGCGTTCCTATCACTATGGGAGGGGGGTGCGTTCCTATCACTATGGGAGGGGGTGTGTTCCTATCACTATGGGAGGGGGGTGTGTTCCTATCACTATGGGAGGGGTGTGTGTTCCTATCACTATGGGAGGGGGGTGCGTTCCTATCACTATGGGAGGGGGTGTGTTCCTATCACTATGGGAGGGGGGTGTGTTCCTATCACTATGGGAGGGGTGTGTGTTCCTATCACTATGGGAGGGGTGTGTGTTCCTATCACTATGGGAGGGGTGTGTGTTCCTATCACTATGGGAGGGGGGTGTGTTCCTATCACTATGGGAGGGGTGTGTGTTCCTATCACTATGGGAGGGGTGTGTGTTCCTATCACTATGGGAGGGGTGTGTGTTCCTATCACTATGGGAGGGGGGTGTGTTCCTGTCACTATGGGAGGGGTGTGTGTTCCTATCACTATGGGAGGGGGTGTGTTCCTATCACTATGGGAGGGGGGTGTGTTCCTATCACTATGGGAGGAGGGTGTGTTCCTATCACTATGGGAGGGGGTGTGTTGCTATCACTATGGGAGGGGGGTGTGTTCCAATCACTATGGGAGGGGTGTGTGTTCCTATCACTATGGGAGGGGGGTGCGTTCCTATCACTATGGGAGGGGGGTGCGTTCCTATCACTATGGGAGGGGGGTGCGTTCCTATCACTATGGGAGGGGGGTGCGTTCCTATCACTATGGGAGGGGGTGTGTTCCTATCACTATGGGAGGGGGGTGTGTTCCTATCACTATGGGAGGGGTGTGTGTTCCTATCACTATGGGAGGGGGTGTGTTCCTATCACTATGGGAGGGGGGTGTGTTCCTATCACTATGGGAGGGGGGTGCGTTCCTATCACTATGGGAGGAGGGTGTGTTCCTATCACTATGGGAGGGGGGTGCGTTCCTATCACTATGGGAGGGGGGTGCGTTCCTATCACTATGGGAGGGGGGTGCGTTCCTATCACTATGGGAGGGGGGTGCGTTCCTATCACTATGGGAGGGGGTGTGTTCCTATCACTATGGGAGGGGGGTGCGTTCCTATCACTATGGGAGGGGGGTGCGTTCCTATCACTATGGGAGGGGGGTGCGTTCCTATCACTATGGGAGGGGGGTGTGTTCCTATCACTATGGGAGGGGGTGTGTTCCTATCACTATGGGAAGGGGGTGTGTTCCTATCACTATGGGAAGGGGGTGTGTTCCTATCACTATGGGAGGGGGGTGTGTTCCGATCACTATGGGAGGGGGGTGTGTTCCTATCACTATGGGAGGGGGGTGTGTTCCTATCACTATGGGAGGGGGGTGTGTTCCTGTCACTATGGGAGGGGTGTGTGTTCCTATCACTATGGGAGGGGTGTGTGTAGAAGGGTATGGCTGCATGCATATGTGTGTATGCGAACATGTATGTGAGTGTATGTGTGTGCATGTGTTTGTGTGTGTGTTTGTGTGTATGTGTGTGTGTGTGCATGTGTTTGTGTGTTTGTGTGTGTTTGTGTGTGTGTGTGCGCGTGTGCGCGTGTGCGTGTGCGCGTGCGCGTGTGTGTGTGCAGCTGGGTGGGAACACGTTGTTATGGATCTCGTTGTAAAAATTCAAGCCCATGTCTCAGAGCAGGGCTGGACAGCCGTCCTCATCAGGAGAAAGGATCAAAGGCATTATGACTGTTTAAATGGCCCATTCCTTTATTACCCTGTCAGACCGACCGAGGCCACGGCTTCATACTTCCTGTACAGTGGGCTGGACCAACATAAAGGATTTCCATTGACCGCCATAGACATTAGTTAATGACCGTTATAAACTGGGTGGTTCGAGCCTTGAATGCTAATTGGCTGACAACCATGGTATATCAGACTGTATACCACGGGTATGATAAAACTTATTTTTACTGTTCTAATTATGTTGGTAACCAGTTTATAATAGCAATAAGGCACCTCAGGGGTTTGTGGTATATGGCCAATATACCACAGCTAAGGGCTGTATCCAGACACGGTGCTTTGGGTCGTGTCTAAGAACAGCCCTTAGCCGTGGTATATCGGCCATATACCACACCTCCTTTGGCCTCATTGCTTAATTAAGTACTGCCAATGTCCGTGAAATGGTCCTCCACGCCTTTTCCCACAACGACTGGCTGGTTTTGTCATGTGATTTATGTTAAACACAGACCCAAAGCGCAACAGCCTTGACAAAGTCCCAGTCATATTGCTCAGTTAGCACTATGACACAGTGTGTGTGTGTGTGTGTGTGTGTGGTGTGTGTGTGTGTGTGTGTGTGTGCTTGGTAGCTAAATTAAATGTGTATATTTACGGTTACTTAATAAAAGGGCAAAATTGAGGTCAACACATCAATCACATTATATGCAATGTATTTTCTAAATCTCAGTCTCCGTGTTATTGGAGTCTAATTATAGCATGATTTGTAAAGCAATTAAACCACATTCAGTTGACATGTTTTTGGTTCTCCTGCCATGTGAAAACAGTTGCTCTTTATCTGAGAATATTGTGTGAAATGGAGAATATTGCGTGAAATGAAGAATATTGTGTGAATTGGAGAATATTGTGTGAAATGGAGAATATTGGAGTGCTGCCTCACACCAGAAGTCCGGTGTACTAGTAAACACCAGAAGTCCGGTGTACTAGTAAACACCAGAAGTCCGGTGTACTAGTAAACACCAGAAGTCCGGTGTACTAGTAAACACCAGAAGTCCGGTGTACTAGTAAACACCAGAAGTCCGGTGTACTAGTAAACACCAGAAGTCCGGTGTACTAGTAAACACCAGAAGTCCGGTGTACTAGTAAACACCAGAAGTCCGGTGTACTAGTAAACACCAGAAGTCCGGTGTACTAGTAAACACCAGAAGTCCGGTGTACTAGTAAACACCAGAAGTCCGGTGTACTAGTAAACACCAGAAGTCCGGTGTACTAGTAAACACCAGAAGTCCGGTGTACTAGTAAAATCCAAAATGGTAATCAGAACCATGCGAGGAGCCGTTGGTTAACAGGAGAACGGTTAAGGTTCCATAAAACGCACAGCTGTTGCTTTTGGTCTCTGAGCTTTTGTAGAGAAATAACTCCAGAGGACAGCACTTTATTAAAACCCCAGGTGCTGCTGCTGCTGCTGCGTGTGGAACTGTGTACATCCTACAGCACCTGCATGACTTCTGCAGTCTGCACAAAACAGCAGGAGGTTAACACACACACTCCCTCTGAGAAGAGGGACTACAGCCCCACAGTGGGACATGCAGTTATTGCATTGTTTTTGCAGGCAAAGGGTTACAGAGGTGAGCGAGCTAAATAGAATGTGTGTGTGTGTGTGTGTGTGTGTGTGTGTGTGTGTGTGTGTGTGTGTATTCTCTTACTCCCTGGGTGACCCGGGCGTTGTCCTTTCTGTCCTGTGCAGAGGGGCGAAGGGCGTGGCGAGCACTACAGGTGACCTTGTAGTGGTGAACAGGAAGATCTCCCTCTTTTGCGGGGTCCCAGAGGATCTGTACCCCCACACTGCTGCCGTCCGTCCCCTGGGTCTCGTTCCCAGCACGAACTCTCTGGGGGGCCTCTGGGGGGAACGGGTCTGGGGGGGAAGAGAGATGAGGGATGGTTAGACCTCTTCATTGTTATCCTCTAACATCACTGAGCTAGTGAGCTATATCACAACAAAAGAGGTGAAGGAAAGGTCACTGAGCTAGTGAGCTATATCACAACAGAAGAGGTAGAGAGGTCACTGAGCTAGTGAGGTATATCACAACAGAAGAGGTAGAGAGGTCACTTAGCTAGTGAGCTATATCACAACAGAAGAGGTAGAGAGGTCACTGAGCTAGTGAGGTATATCACAACAGAAGAGGTAGAGAGGTCACTGAGCTAGTGAGCTATATCACAACAGAAGAGGTAGAGAGGTCACTGAGCTAGTGAGCTATATCACAACAGAAGAGGTAGAGAGGTCACTGAGCTAGTGAGCTATATCACAACAGAAGAGGTAGAGAGGTCACTGAGGTAGTGTAGTATATCACAACAGAAGAGGTGGAGAGGTCACTGAGCTAGTGAGCTATATCACAACAGAAGAGGTAGAGAGGTCACTGAGCTAGTGAGCTATATCACAACAGAAGAGGTAGAGAGGTCACTGAGGTAGTGTAGTATATCACAACAGAAGAGGTGGAGAGGTCACTGAGCTAGTGAGCTATATCACAACAGAAGAGGTAGAGAGGTCACTGAGCTAGTGAGCTATATCACAACAGAAGAGGTGAAAGAGAGGTCACTGAGCTAGTGAGCTATATCACAACAGAAGAGGTAGAGAGGTCACTGAGCTAGTGAGAAATATATTTTGACAGAAGAGGTGAAAGAGAGGTCACTGAGCTAGTGAGAAATATATTTTGACAGAAGAGGTGAAAGAGAGCTCACTGAGCTAGTGAGAAATATATTTTGACAGAAGAGGTGAAAGAGAGGTATTGTGAAAAGATAGAGATTACTGTACTTTTACAAATAAAAGACGGCAATGAAAATAAATTCTCTGCTGCCCCCTAAATGTTATATTTGTTATTGAAGCAGCGATGCAGTGCCAGCACTTTGATCGACATGGTTCTTGGTCTTCTTGAAGGTCGGACATATATGCTACTACTCTTCATCGTCCTACTACTCTTCATCGTCCTCTAATCTAACATTCACTTATTCCACTCACAAAAAAAGGTGCCCCCTGAAATAGCTCAGCAAAACTCAGCAAGGTTCCACACTAAACACATCCAGTCCATTCACAGTGTGACGGTCTGGTGTAAGAGTGTATAATATACAAGCTGAATGTGTGTGTGTGTGTGTGTGTGTGTGTGTGTGTGTGTGTGTGTGTGTGTGTGTGTGTGTGTGTGTGTGTGTGTGTGTGTGTGTGTGTGTGTGTGTGCGTGGGTGTGTGTGTGTGTGTCAGAGACAGTAAGGTGTGGTGTGGATAGGAAGCTGTGTGTGCTGCTGAGGCAGGAGATTCCTCACTGCTAATGTTCCACGAAGATGGAAGGTGAACTCAGATAAATAAACCTCCAAACACTTGGAAATGAAAGAAAAATGCTTCAATGTGAATTTACTGAATACTTTTGGGGAATACATTTGTAAGGTTTAAGGGAGTTTGTAAGGAGGCAATATACTGTACCTGAGCCTGAGAAAGGGGTTGTGTGTTTGTGTGTGTGTGACAACTGTGTGTGTTTGTGTGTGTGTGTGTGTGTGACATCTGTGTGTGTGTTTGTGTGTGAGAACTGTCTGTGTCTGTGTGTGTGTGTGTGTGTGTGTGTGTGTGTGTGTGTGTGTGTGTGTGTGTGTGTGTGTGTGTGTGTGTAATAGCTGTGTAATAGTAGTGTGGTGATTAATAGACATGGCTGAAATACGGGGCATGGGGTGTCACTTTTCAGGTGGATCCATTTCCTGTTAATACTTTGATCTGTGTAGTTCCCCTTCCTGTGGTGTGTGAGCGTCCATGCATGTGTGTCTTCACAGGAGAGGAGAGAGCAGTGGTGGACAGAAGAGGCCAGGGGAAAGGTATGAGATTTCTGTCTTTATTGAGAGCAGTGGTGGACAGAAGAGGCCAGGGGAAAGGTATGAGATTTCTGTCTTTATAGAACCTTTATTTAGTCAGGTCAACACGTTCTCTATGGCTAGCGATGAGGTGCTGCTGTGCACTGCATTCCACAAGACAGCAGTGAGCCAAGGAATAAAACACTGTTACTAACCACTGGCTACCATCTTTTTACATAAAAAAAAAATGTATCCTTTATTTAACGAGGCAAGTCAGTTCAGAATAAATGGTTATTTACAATGACGGCCTACCCCAGGCCAAACCCGGACGACGCTGGGCCAATTGTGCACCGCCCTATGGCACATCGAAGCCTATCTGTGTCGATTTATCTTAAGGAAAAGCCTATGAACATAAAATTAATCATTAGCAATTCTCTAAGGGGACTACGCTATATTAGCAGTCACTTTCATTCCATTCCACTCTTTGGCTCAGAAAATCAAAGCATGAAAATTGGAGCTGGCTGTTTAGACGTCATATCTGAAATGTAAATTAGTTTCAACAAAAAGTCTGACTACATTATGAGTCTATAACCTTTCAACACTACCTCTGTCTCATTAAACTACAGCTCTAGCTCTGTCTCTCATTAAGACTACAATTCCCAGGTACAGAGAAGACTCCCATCACCCCAGACTGTGTGTTCTATCTAATCCACATGTTAGAGCCGCATATAGCTTTGATATGGAGTAGCTGGTGTGTGTGTGTGTTTGCGTACGTGTAGTGACTACTGTTCCTGCTGACTCCTGGGAGGGTAGTATAGGGTAAGCTGGAGCAGCAGTTTGCCTCAGTGCTTCTGAAGCACTCCCAGCTCTATTGAAGTCAGGCCTGCTCAGCCCTGCCCTGGTCTCCCAGCCCTGGTGTCTCTGCCCTACTGAAGTCAGCCCTGCTCAGGGTCTCTCTGCCCTACTGAAGTCAGTCCTGCTCAGGGTCTCTCTGCCCTACTGAAGTCAGTCCTGCTCAGGGTCTCTCTGCCCTACTGAAGTCAGTCCTGCTCAGGGGCACAATCATAACAAAGGGGCCAGCTCATCTAGGGGGGCTCTCTCTGTCCATCTCTCAATCTCTCTCTCCTTCCCTCCCTCTCTTACTCTCTCTCTCTCTTTCCATCTCTCTCCTTCTCTCTCTTCTCGTTCTCTACCTCCCTCTTTCTCTTCTGATCTCTCCCCTTCTCTCTCTCCTCCTCTCTCTCCATCTCTCCCTCTCCTCCTCTCTCTCCATCTCTCTCTCTCCTCTCTCTCTCATCTCTCTCCCTCCTCCTCTCTCTCGTCTCGCTCCTCCTCTCTCTCATCTCTCTCCTCCTCTCTCTCGTCTCTCTCTCTCTCCGTCTCTCTCTTCCTCTCTCTCGCCGTCTCTCTCGCTCCGTCGCTCTCCCTCTCTCTCTCTTCCTCTCTCTCCTTTTCTCTCTCAGGTCACCAGAGAGGAGCTGTCACTGGGGTTATTCAGCCTCCCAGGGTACCTTTCATCTGCTGGGCTTCCTGCACTGTGACCTCTACCCCTGGCATTCTTCCTGGCCCTGCTTTAATCAACATTTGATTTTTAACTGGGATAATATGTGGTGACACACAATACAGACAGGAGAAATAAGGAGGGTTCTGTCCTTGCTGAGAGGGTCTGTATGTGTGTGTGTGTGTGTTTATCTTTCACAAAGCCCCCCTGTGTACAGCAGTCAGGACCCGTCTCTGTGACTGACAGTTAAGTATGGATATATGGAGAAACAGTGTTTTGTAATCTGAAAACACAATTGTTTCACAATACCAGAGAAGCCTAGTTATGAGGAGGGTAGAAAAGAATGTCTGTGTGTTTGGAGTTTGGATACACAATACTTTAGTGACAATATAGCTCCCTCCATTCCTCTCAGTATGAGGTAGATAGGATAAACACGCCAATAACAGCAGTTAACCTCTTGACGGTCGCCTAGGATAGGGGGCGCCACAGCGCATTTTGAAAAAAATTCGTGCCCATTTTAAACGGCCTACTACTCAAACTCAGAAGCTAGGATATGCATATAATTAATACTTGTGGATAGAAAACACCCTAAAGTTTCTAAAACTGTTTGAATGGTGTCTGTGAGTATAACAGAACTCATTTGGCAGTCAAAACCCCGAGACAGATCGAAACAGGAAGTGGAATTCTGAATTGCGAACTCAACTTCATCACGTTGCCTATTAATCACACCGTGAGCTATGGTTCATTGAGCACTTCCTATTGCTTCCACTAGATGTCCCCAGTCTTTACAAAGTGATTTGAGTCTCCTACTGTGAAAACTGACAGAATGACACGCTGTGGAACGTGGTCACACGGAGAGGGCCATCACCATTATGACGCCGGCGCCCCTGGTTACCCTCCCCTTTCGAAACGTTTTGAAACACAATGCAATCGTCCCCCTCGAATCTTATTGGAGCTCTGGTTGAAAAAGGCCCTACAGATTTATGTTATACAACGTTTGACATGTTTGAACGAACCTAAATAAGAAAAAAATGCATTTTGTTGAAAGAGTAGCCCCGCGCACGTCGGAACTTTTGGTGAAGCCTTCAGAACGCGCTAACAACAACAAGCTAATGGAACATAAAGGATGAACTTTTTCGAACGAAAATACATTTGTTGTGGACCTGGGATTCCTGGAAGTGCCTAAGGATGAAGATAATCAAAGGTAAGGGATTATTGACAATAGTATACAAGACTAGATTTGATATGCGATTGTTCCAAGATGGCTAGCCTATTGCTATTGCTAGCCTATTGTTCTGAGTATCGCATCCCCTTTTATCGCAAAGTGTGATTACCCAGTAAAGTTATTTTTAAATCTGGCATTACAGGTGCTTTCAAGAGATATTCATCTATAAATCTTAGAATGACAATATTACATTTTAAAAATGTTTTCGAATAGTAATTTAGTAAATTGTAGCGCTGTTTCATCGGATGCATTTGAGGGAAAATAGTTAGTCAACGTTACGCACCGATGTAAAATGCTGTTTTTATATATAAATATGAACTTTATCGAACAAAAGAATGCATGTATTGTGTAACATGATGTCCTAGGTGTGTCATCTGATGAAGATTGTCAAAGGTTAGTGCTGCATTTAGCTGTTTTTTGGGTATTTGTGATGCATGTGGTTGGTCGGAAAATGGCTATGTGGCTACTTTTACGATATACTCCTCTAACATAATCTAATGTTTTGCTTTTGCTGTAAAGCCTTTTTGAAATCGGACAACGTGGTTCGATTCAGGAGAGGTGTATCTATAAAACGATATAATTTGAGAAAAAAAAATTGAAACATTTTTTTTATTACATTTTGTTATGCTAATGGCGATATGATTTTTCGCTGGATGTCCGTCCCGAGGCCGCACAGGGGTTAAGACGTATTGGCCTTAAACCTAACATTACCCGGCCCTACTACACAGCAAGATGCTGAGTGGGGGACACATCCGAATAGCACTAAGCCCACCGGCAAAGGACACTGTCGGCCCACCAGCCAAGGACACTGTCGGCCCACCAGCCAAGGACACCGTCGGCCCACCAGCCAAGGACACCGTCGGTCCACCAGCCAAGGACACTGTCGGCCAGCTCAGCCAAGGATACTGTCGGCCAGCTCAGCCAAGGACACTGTCGGCCAGCTCAGCCAAGGACACTGTCGGCCAGCCCAGCCAAGGACACTGTCGGCCAGCCCAGCCAAGGACACTGTCGGCCAGCCCAGCCAAGGACACTTTAGGCCAGCCCAGCCAAGGACACTGTCGGCCAGCCCAGCCAAGGACACTGTCGTCCAGCCCAGCCAAGGACACTGTCGGCCAGCCCAGCCAAGGACGCTATCGGCCCAACAGCCAAGGACGCTGTCGACCTACCAGCCAAGGACGCTGTCGACCTACCAGCCAAGGATACTGTCGGCCACCAGCCAAGGATACTGTCGGCCACCAGCCAAGGATACTGTCGGCCACCAGCCAAGGACACTGTCGGTCCAACAGCCAAGGACACTGTCGGCCAGCCCAGCCAAAGACAATTTCGGCCAGCCCAGCCAAGGTCGCAGCCAAGGACGCTGGCTGGCCCGCCAGCCAAGGACACATTTGGCCCGCCAGCCAAGGACACTGTCGGTCCACCAGCCAAGGACACTGTCGGCCCACCAGCCAAGGACACTGTCGGCCAGCCCAGCCAAGGACACTGTCGGCCAGCCCAGCCAAGGACACTGTCGTCCCACCAGGCAAGGATACTGTCGGTCCACCAGCCAAGGACACTGTCGGTCCACCAGCCAAGGACACTGTCGGCCAGCTCAGCCAAGGACACTTTAGGCCAGCCCAGCCAAGGACACTTTAGGCCAGCCCAGCCAAGGACACTTTAGGCCAGCCCAGCCAAGGAAACTTTAGGCCAGCCCAGCCAAGGACACTGTCGACCTACCAGCCAAGGACACTGTCGACCTACCAGCCAAGGACACTGTCGACCTACCAGCCAAGGATACTGTAGGCCACCAGCCAAGGACACTGTCGGTTCAACAGCCAAGGACACTGTCGGTTCAACAGCCAAGGACACTGTCAGCCAACCCAGCCAAGGACACTGTCAGCCAACCCAGCCAAGGACACTGTCGGCCAACCCAGCCAAGGACAATTTTGGCCAGCTTAGCCAAGGACGCTGTCGGCCAGCCCAGCCAAGGATGCTGTCGGCCAGCCCAGCAAAGGCCACTGTCGGCCCACCAGCGAAGGACACTATCGGCCCACCAGCGAAGGACACTATCGGCCCACCAGCCAAGGACACTATCGGCCCACCAGGCAAGGACACTGTCGGCCACTAGGCAAGGACACTGTCGGCCACTAGCCAAGGACACTGTCGGCCACTAGCCAAGGACACTGTCGGCCACTAGCCAAGGACACTGTCGGCCACTAGCCAAGGACACTGTCGGCCACTAGCCAAGGACTATGTCGGTCCACCAGCCAAGGACTATGTCGGTCCACCAGCCAAGGACACTGTCGGTCCACCAGCCAAGGCCACTGTCGGGCCAGCCCAGCCAAGGCCACTGTCGGCCAGCCAAGGACACCGTCAGCCAGCCCAGCCAAGGACACCGTCGGCTAGCCCAGCCAAGGTCACTGTTGGCCCATCAGTCAAGGACAATGTCGGCCCGCCAGGCAAGGACACTGTAGGCCACCAGCCAAGAACACTGTTGGACACAGCCAAGGACACTGTCGGCCACCGGCCAAGGACACTGTCGGCCCACTGGCCAAGGACACTGTCGGCCCACTGGCCAAGGACACTGTCGGCCAGCCCAGCCAAGGACACTGTCGGCCCACCAGCCAAGGACACTGTCGGCCCACCAGCCAAGGACACTGTCGGCCATCAACCAAGGACACTGTCGGCCATCAACCAAGGACACTGTCGGCCACAGCCAAGGACACTGTCTGCCCACCGGCCAAGGACACTGTCTGCCCACCGGCCAAGGACACTGTCTGCCCACCGGCCAAGGACACTGTCTGGCCACCGGCCAAGGACACTGTCTGGCCACCGGCCAAGGACACTGTTGGCCAGCCCAGCCAAGGACACTGTCGGCCCACCAACCAAGGACACTGTCGGCCCACCAACCAAGGACACTGTCGGCCCACCAACCAAGGACACTGTCGGCCCACCAACCAAGGACACTGTCGGCCCACCAACCAAGGACACTGTCGGCCACTAGCCAAGGACACTGTCGGCCACTAGCCAAGGACACTGTCGGCCACTAGCCAAGGACACTGTCGGCCACAGCCAAGGACACTGTCTGCCCACCGGCCAAGGACACTGTCTGCCCACCGGCCAAGGACACTGTCTGCCCACCGGCCAAGGACACTGTCTGGCCACCGGCCAAGGACACTGTTGGCCAGCCCAGCCAAGGACACTGTCGGCCCACCAACCAAGGACACTGTCGGCCCACCAACCAAGGACACTGTCGGCCCACCAACCAAGGACACTGTCGGCCCACCAACCAAGGACACTGTCGGCCCACCAACCAAGGACACTGTCGGCCACTAGCCAAGGACACTGTCGGCCACTAGCCAAGGACACTGTCGGCCACTAGCCAAGGACACTGTCGGCCACTAGCCAAGGACTATGTCGGTCCACCAGCCAAGGACTATGTCGGTCCACCAGCCAAGGACACTGTCGGTCCACCAGCCAAGGCCACTGTCGGGCCAGCCCAGCCAAGGACACTGTCGGCCAGCTCAGCCAAGGATACTGTCGGCCAGCTCAGCCAAGGACACTGTCGGCCAGCTCAGCCAAGGACACTGTCGGCCAGCCCAGCCAAGGACACTGTCGGCCAGCCCAGCCAAGGACACTGTCGGCCAGCCCAGCCAAGGACACTTTAGGCCAGCCCAGCCAAGGACACTGTCGGCCAGCCCAGCCAAGGACACTGTCGGCCAGCCCAGCCAAGGACGCTATCGGCCCAGCCAGCCAAGGACACTGTCGGCCCACCAGCCAAGGACACTGTCGGCCATCAACCAAGGACACTGTCGGCCATCAACCAAGGACACTGTCGGCCACAGCCAAGGACACTGTCTGCCCACCGGCCAAGGACACCGTCTGCCCACCGGCCAAGGACACTGTCTGGCCAGCCCAGCCAAGGACACTGTCGGCCCACCAACCAAGGACACTGTCGGCCCACCAACCAAGGACACTGTCGGCCCACCAACCAAGGACACTGTCGGCCCACCAACCAAGGACACTGTCGGCCCACCAACCAAGGACACTGTCGGCCCACCAACCAAGGACACTGTCGGCCCATCAACCAAGGACACTGTTGGCCCACCAACCAAGGACACTGTCGGCCAGCTCAGCCCAGATAGCATATTTTTCTTTCCGCCTCATGAACTCACACCAAATGCGGGTAATTCCTAAAATAAATTACTTTGGCTGGAGCCATTCCTGGCATTGGATTCCCATTACCTCAGTCTGCTAACCATTATATTTTTGGGCTCCTTCAGCGGGAGAATGGGCGTGGATTTAACACATGACAATCCGCACTCATACGTTTGAGTGTGTGCTGATTGGCATGTGTGTGCTGATACCCACTTATACATTACACACACACACACACACACACACACACACACACACACACACACACACACACACACACACACACACACACACACACCTCACAGCGGTCGGGAGCGCCCTGTCCTCCAAAACATCGGAGAGAGTAGATGGATTCATCTCTGAATAAATAAATTAAATAAAGTTGTTCCTGTCTGCTGACCTGGGCTGACATCTCATATTCTGTGTAGAGGACAGCCAAGAGGGACAGACAACCTCCTCCTGGCTCGGAAACATTTGTTTACTGCAGCTGTGGAAAGGGTTTATTTCTGCCAGAACAGAACATCTCTCTCTAACGCTTCAGAACACGTAAAACATCTGACAGGCAGCGCAAGCCAGATCACACAGAGACTGAGTATTGAGTGGGTTTATGTGCGTGCTCGTGTGTGTGTGTGTGTGTGTGTGTGTGTGTGTGTGTGTGTGTGTGTGTGTGTGTGTGTGTGTGTGTGTGTGTGTGTGTGTGTGTACACATTGTAACAGAATTACACTGAGATAAGGACTTTTGAATAGATCATTGAAAACGGTCATAGTGGAGCTGCAGTGCTCACACTCTGTGACAAAGACGTTCATCTTGTTAAAACTTAGTGAAGATGACTTGGTGACCAGAACGAGTCTGTTGAAAGGTGCCGATGTAGTGCTCTTACCTCTGGTTGAGAAGAAGTGTTTGCTGGGGGTGGTGAAGCCGCGGGTGCCCTGGCTGTTGACAGCGCTCACCCTAAACTGGTACCACCTGTGGGGACGGATGTCCTTCAGCACCGCTCGGTCCTCCATCGTCTACAGGGGGTTAGAGGTCAGATAATATTACCCCATATTGACCCTGATCAAGTTCAAACCTTTCAAATGCATCCTACCCTGCTCCCTTACTGGGAGTAAGCTTATCACTGATCCAACACAATTGAAAAGGTGAAAGCAGGGAAGGAATTATGCATTTATAAAGTATTAGAACAGGCCCCTGGATCAAACACAAGGAAGGGAATCAGAAAGGAAGATAAGGATGAATTTATAAAGTATTGGCAGTGGTGGAAAAAGTACCCAATTAATTTACTGATAGCCATGGACACACTCCAACACTCAGACATCATTTACAAACTAAGCATGTGTGTAGTGAGTCCACCAGATCAGAGACAGTAGGGATGACCAGGGATGTTCTCTTGATAAGTGTGTGAATTAGACAATTTTCCTGTCATGCTAAGCATTCAAAATGTAACGAGTACTTTTGACTGACAGGGAAAATGGAGTAAAAAGTACATTATTTTCTTTAGGAATGTAGTGAAGTAAAAGGTGTCAAAAATATAAATAGTAAAGTAAAGTACAGATACCCCCAAAAACGACTTAAGTAGTACTTTCAAGTATTTTTACTTAAGTACTTTACACCACTGAGTATTGGAACAGGCCCCTGGATGTTGGATTATATTTACAACATCAACATCAGCTAAGAATCACTCAGACTGTGAAGAGAGGGAGATATCTCTGTAGAACTGCAGTGTTGACAGGCACTCTACCTGCAGCGAGACCTGGATTGGAACTGAGTTACTTGACAGATAGACTTTCCCCTCCCACCAGTCAATGGATGAGATCCAGACTGTTCAGTTCTTCAAGTGGTGCTAGTGACACACAACATCTTCATGGCTAAGAGCAGTTCTTTTCTCTGAGTGATTCATTGAATCATTATTGAATCGTTGAGTTCATCTTGATTCTTCATCACATCAGTGTGATGTGTCATTAGTGCTGGTAGGGCTATGGGCCTCCCTGTGAGGATCCATGGACAGACCCGAGGCCTGGAACTGAAATGCACTGAATCTGGGGATGGATGGAGGGGAGGGAGGGAGGGAGGGAGGGAGGGAGGGAGGGAGGGAGGGAGGGACGGATGGAAGGGAGGGATGGATGGAGGGAGGGAGGGAGGGAGGGATGGATCGATGGATAGAAGGGAGGGATGGAAGGGAGGGAGGGAGGGAGGGAGGGAGGGAGGGAGGGAGGGATGGGAGGGAGGGAGGGAGGGACGGATGGATGGGAGGGAGGGAGGGAGGGAGGGAGGGAGGGAGGGAGGGAGGGAGGGAGGGAGGGAGGGAGGGAGGGAGGGAGGGAGGGAGGGAGGGAGGGAGGGAGGGAGGGATGGAGGGAGGGAGGGAGGGATGGATCGATGGATAGAAGGGAGGGGAGGGAGGGAGGGAGGGAGGGAGGGAGGGAGGGAGGGAGGGAGGGAGGGAGGGAGGGAGGGATGGAAGGGAGGGAGGGAGGGAGGGAGGGATGGATCGATGGATAGAAGGGAGGGATGGAAGGGAGGGAGGGAGGGAGAGGGAGGGAGGGAGGGATGGAAGGGAGGGAGGGAGGGAGGGATGGATCGATGGATAGAAGGGAGGGATGGAAGGGAGGGAGGGAGGGAGGGAGTTGTGGGATTTAAGCAATGAAGAACCAGAGTGGAGCATTGAAAGAGTTAAATTCCATACAATAGAGCCAGTAGTATTACTGCAGAGTAACATGGTCATAGAATTTCTCCCTGTGTTTCCCTGTATGGTGTTTCAGGTAGTATCCTTTAACAGAATATAGAGTAGACCTACTGCATACTTCCACTGATTCCAGTACAGCTCTAATCCACTGACTCCAGTACAGCTCTAATCCACTGATTCCAGTACAGCTCTAATCCACTGATTCCAGTACAGCTCTAATCCACTGACTCCAGTACAGCTCTAATCCACTGACTCCAGTACAGCTCTAATCCACTGACTCCAGTACAGCTCTAATCCACTGACTCCAGTACAGACTCTAGTATAGCTCTAATCCACTGACTCTAGTACAGCTCTAATCCACTGACTCCAGTACAGCTCTAATCCACTGACTCCAGTACAGCTCTAATCCACTGACTCCAGTACAGCTCTAATTCACTGACTCCAGTACAGCTCTAATCCACTGACTCCAGTACAGCTCTATTCCATGCAGTGTTTGTGTGTCTGTATGAACATGAGTGTGTTGAATCACTTGTCAAATAAATATGCTATTTGATGGAGTTTGGAGTTTGGAGTACAGCATTCCTTCTTCTGAACTACACTGTGTGTTGAACGCCTCCCTTGTTAAGTTCCTCCATGTTTTCCAGGCCTCATGATGTAACTGAGGCTGATGGGAGTCTGCCTCCACACAGCCATCTAATACCATAATGAGGACCTTTAGTCAGACAGGGCTCAACAGTGCAAAAACCATGACTGGCTGTGGTCCCTCCTAAAGCTTGGGTTATTTATCTAACCTCAGCCTACACCACACACACTGTAGACACAGACAGAAACACACATGCATGCGCGCGGGCACACACACACACACACACACACGTGCACACACACACACACACACACGTGGGCGTACATACACACACAGGCTAGTTTAGACTGGCATGGGTGGTGAGAGAGCAGTTTGAAAGGCTAGACAGTTTAGCACCTTGATGAAGGCTTTAGTGCTGACATGAGTTGGTTTTCAGTAATACATAGACACAAACAGTTCCAAAAGTGACTGAATATCTTTGGAAGACCTCGTTTGGGCTTCACTTCATTTACTTTGAGGTAAACCCCCCCCAAAGAAACAAAAAAAAACTGCGGGGGTCGGGGGTTGTTACCATGACGACGGGTGTGCCAGAGCGAGGCGTCGTCCTCGCTGGGGTGTATTCCGTGGTTCCACCTGCGCTGCAGGATGTAGAGGACAGGCTCGATGGTCACATTGAACTTTGACATCCATCTGACCTCCAGTTGACCCTGCTGGTCCTCCAGGAACAATATGTCCTTCCTGGGCTTCAGAGGTACGCCTGCATGGGTCAAGGTGAGGAGAACAAGGAGTCACACATGAACACCCATCCCATCCGGTCTTAACACACACACATCCTTTCTGTCTTAACACGACACACACCCCTTTCTGTCTTAATGCACACACCCATTCTCTTAAGACCCCACATCCCCCTCTGTCTTAACACCCCTCCTTCTGTTTTAACACACACATCCCTTCTGTCTTAACACCCCTCCTTGTGTCTTAACCCACACACACCCCTTATGTCTTAACACCCCCTTCTGTCTTAACAACCCCCTGCTAGCTTAAACACACACACACCCCTTCTGTCTTAACACACACCCCTTCTGTCTTAACATCCCCCCTTCTGTCTTAACACACTCACCCCTTCTGTCTTAACACCCCCCCTTTTGTCTTAACACACACACCCCTTATGTCTTAACACCCCTTCTGTCTTAACACACATACCCCTTCTGTCTTAACACACCCCCCCTTCTGTCTTAACACTCCCCTCTGTCTTAACACACACACCCCTTCTGTTTTAACACACACACCCCTTTTGTCTTAACACCCCCTTCTGTCTTAACACCCCCTCTGTCTTAACACACACACCCCTTCTGTCTTAACACCCCCTTCTGTCTTAACACACACACCCCTTCTGTCTTAACACACACCCCTTCTGTCTTAACATCCCCCCTTCTGTCTTAACACACACACCCCTTCTGTCTTAACACCCCCCCTTTTGTCTTAACACACACACCCCTTTTGGTTTAACACACACACCCCTTTTGTCTTAACACCCCCTTCTGTCTTAACACCCCCTCTGTCTTAACACACACACTCCTTCTGTCTTAACACCCCCTTCTGTCTTAACAACCCCCTTCTGTCTTAACACACACACCCCTTATGTCTTAACACCCCCCTTCTGTCTTAACACCCCTTCTGTCTTAACACACACACCCCTTCTGTCTTAACACCCCCACCCCTTCTGTCTTAACACCCCCACCCCTTCTGTCTTAACACCCCCCTTCTGTCTTAACACTCCCCTCTGTCTTAACACACACACACCCCTTCTGTCTTAACACACACACACACCCCTTTTGTCTTAACACCCCCCCTCTGTCTTAACACACACCCCTTCTGTCTTAACAACTCCCTTCTATCTTAACACACACACACCCCTTCTGTCTTAACACCCCCCTTCTGTCTTAACACACACACCCCTTCTGTCTTAACCCCCCCTTATGTCTTAACACCCCCCTTTCTGGAGTTAAGATAGAAGGGGTGTGTGTGTGTCTTAACACCCCCCTTCTATCTTAACACACACCCACCCCTTATGTCTTAACACCCCCCTTCTATCTTAACACACACCCACCCCTTATGTCTTACCCCCCTTCTGTCTTAACCCCCCTTCTGTCTTGACAACCCCCTTCTGTTTTAACACACACACCCCTTCTGTTTTAACACCCCCCCTTCCATCTTAACACAAACACACAGACCGCTTCTGTCTTAACACACACACACACACACACACACACCCCTTATGTCTTAACACCACCCCTTCTGTCTTAACAACCCCCTTCTGTTTTAACACACACACCCCTTTTGTCTTAACACCCCCTTCTGTCTTGACACCCCCTTCTGTCTTAACACCCCCCTGCTATCTTAACACACACACACACCCCTTCTGTCTTAACACACACACACCCCTTCTGTCTCAACACCCCCCTTCTGTCTTAACACCCCCCTTCTGTCTTAACACACACACACCCTTTCTATGTTAACACCCCCTCTTCTGTCTTAACACATACATACACACACTGCTTCTATCTTAACACACACGCACACCCCTTATGTCTTAACACACACCCCTTCTGTCTTAACACCAACACACACACACAACCCTTCTGTCTTAACACCCCCCCTTTTGTCTTAACACACACACTCCGTATATATTGATTAAAATAAACATGTATACAACGTGGATATAGTGGGACTTACCTTTATAGAGATTGGCTGGAGCCTGGCAGGTGTGTCCGCAGCCATTGGAGCAGCACTTCTTGGAGGCAGAGCAGTGTTTGTCAGCGGAGCAGCTCTCCACGCAGGCGGCAGCAAATCCCATGGCTCGCTGGGGAGGGGGGCAGTCCCCCTGCTTCCCTGACCTCAGAGACACCAAGAACTCCCAACTGGTCACACACTCATGATGCTTCTGAGGGAGGGACAGGGGGAGGAGGGAGGGAGAGGGTTAGATGGAGGAAGGGGCAGGGGGAGGAGGGATGTAGGGATGGAGAGGGACAGGGGAGGAGGGATGTAGAGGGTTAAATGGGGGGAGGTACAGGGGGAGGAGGGATGGAGGAATGGAGAGGGACAGGGGAGGAGGGATGGAGGGATAGAGAGGGACGGGGAGGAGGAATGGAAGGATGGAGAGGGGTAGATGGATGGAGAGACAGCGGGAGGAGGGATGAAGGGATGGAGAGGGACAGGGAGGAGGAGGAGGGGAGAAATGGAGAAGGACAGGGGAGGAGGAGGAGGGGAGAAATGGAGAAGGACAGGGGAGGAGGGATGGGGATGGAGAGGGAAGGAGGAGGAGGAATAGAAGGATGGAGAAGGGTAGATGGATGGAGAGACGGAGGGATGGAGAGTGATGGGGAGGAGGAGGGGTAGAGAGGTATAGATGGAGGAAGGGACAGGGGAGGAGGGATGGAGAGGGACAGGGGGAGGAGGGGTGGAAAGGGGTCGATGGAGGTATGGACAGGGGAGGAGGGATGGAGAGGGACAGGGGGAGGAGGGAGGGAGGGATGGAGAGGGACGGGGGAGGAGGGAGGGAGAGGGACAGGGGGAGGAGGGAGGGTGGGATTGAGAGGGACAGGGGGAGGAGGGAGGGAGGGATGGATGGAGCCAGCCTCCCCCCGCCTCTCACAGCCATTCTCCCCCCACCTCTCACAGCCATTCTCCCCCCCACCTCTCACAGCCAGCACCCCCACCTCTCACAGCCATTCTCCCCCCCACCTCTCCCCCCCCACCTCTCACAGCCACCTCTCACAGACAGACAGACAGACAGACAGACAGACAGACAGACGACAGACAGACAGACAGACAGACAGACAGACAGACAGACAGACAGACAGACAGACGATGTTGGTGTGGTGCTGTCTCTTACCGTCTCCAAAACCACAATGGTACTGTATAGGCCCTGCGGATGGCCATATACAGACACACACACACACACACACACACACACACACACACACACACACACACACACACACACACACACACACACACACACACACACACACACACACACACACACACACACACACAGAGGAGTCTGGCTGTGAGAGGGGTGAGGAGGCTGGCTGTGAGAGGTGGGGGGGAGAATGGCTGTGAGAGGTGGGGGGGGAGAATGGCTGTGAGAGGTGGGGGGGAGAATGGCTGTGAGAGGTGGGGGGGAGAATGGCTGTGAAAGGTGGGGGGGAGAATGGCTGTGAGAGGTGGGGGGGAGAATGGCTGTGAAAGGTGGGGGGGGAGAATGGCTGTGAGAGGTGGGGGGAGACTGGCTGTGAGAGGTGGGGGGGAGAATGGCTGTGAGAGGTGGGGGGGAGAATGGCTGTGAGAGGTGGGGGGGGAGAATGGCTGTGAAAGGTGGGGGGGAGAATGGCTGTGAGAGGTGGGGGGGGAGGCTGGCTGTGAGAGGTGGGGGGGAGAATGGCTGTGAAAGGTGGGGGGGAGAATGGCTGTGAAAGGTGGGGGGGAGGCTGGCTGTGAGAGGTGGGGGGAGGCTGGCTGTGAGAGGTGGGGGGAGGCTGGCTGTGAGAGGTGGGGGGAGAATGGCTGTGAGAGGTGGGGGGAGAGGTGGGGGGGGAGAATGGCTGTGAGAGGTGGGGGGGGCTGGCTGTGAGAGGTGGGGGGGAGAATGGCTGTGAGAGGCGGGGGGAGAATGGCTGTGAGAGGCGGGGGGAGGCGTGGGGGGAGAATGGCTGTGAGAGGTGGGGGGAGGCTGGCTGTGAGAGGTGGGGAGGAGGCTGGCTGTGAGAGGTGGGGGGAGAATGGCTGTGAGAGGTGGGGGGAGGCTGGCTGTGAGAGGTGGGGAGGAGGCTGGCTGTGAGAGGTGGGGGGAGAATGGCTGTGAGAGGTGGGGAGGAGATTGGCTGTGAGAGGCGGGGGGGAGAATAGCTGTGAGAGGCGGGGGGAGGCTGGCTGTGAGAGGCTGGGGGGAGGCTGGCTGTGAGAGGTGGGGGGAGGCTGGCTGTGAGAGGTGGGGAGGAGGCTCGCTGTGAGAGGTGGGGGGGAGAATGGCTGTGAGAGGTGGGGGAGAATGGCTGTGAGAGGTGGGGAGGAGAATGGCTGTGAAAGGTGGGGGAGGCTGGCTGTGAGAGGTCGGGGGAGAATGGCTGTGAAAGGTGGGGAGGAGGCTGGTTGTGAGAGGTGGGGGGAGGCTGGCTGTGAGAGGCGGGGGAGGCTGGCTGTGAGAGGTGGGGGGAGGCTGGCTGTGAGAGGTGGGGAGGCTGGCTGTGAGAGGTGGGGGGGAGGCTGGCTGTGAGAGGTGGGGGGAGGCTGGCTGTGAGAGGTGGGGGGAGGCTGGCTGTGAGAGGTGGGGGGAGGCTGGCTGTGAGAGGTGGGGGGAGGCTGGCTGTGAGAGGTGGGGGGGAATGGCTGTGAGAGGTGGGGGGGAGAATGGCTGTGAAAGGTGGGGGAGGCTGGCTGTGAGAGGTCGGGGGAGAATGGCTGTGAAAGGTGGGGAGGAGGCTGGTTGTGAGAGGTGGGGGGAGGCTGGCTGTGAGAGGCGGGGGAGGCTGGCTGTGAGAGGTGGGGGGAGGCTGGCTGTGAGAGGTGGGGAGGCTGGCTGTGAGAGGTGGGGGGAGGCTGGCTGTGAGAGGTGGGGGGAGGCTGGCTGTGAGAGGCTGGGGGGAGGCTGGCTGTGAGAGGCGGGGGGAGGCTGGCTGTGAGAGGCTGGGGGGAGGCTGGCTGTGAGAGGTGGGGGGAGGCTGGCTGTGAGAGGTGGGGGGGAGGCTGGCTGTGAGAGGCGGGGGGAGGCTGGCTGTGAGAGGCGGGGGGAGGCTGGCTGTGAGAGGTGGGGGGGGAGAATGGCTGTGAGAGGTGGGGGGAGGCTGGCTGTGAGAGGCGGGAGGAGGCTGGCTGTGAGAGGTGGGGGGGAGAATGGCTGTGAGAGTGGGGGAGGAGGCTGGCTGTGAGAGGCGGGAGGAGGCTGGCTGTGAGAGGTGGGGGGGGAGAATGGCTGTGAGAGGTGGGGAGGAGGCTGGCTGTGAGAGGCGGGGGGAGGCTGGCTGTGAGAGGCGGGGGGAGGCTGGCTGTGAGAGGCGGAGGGGAGACTGGCTTGTGAGAGGCGGGGGGGAGGCTGGCTGTGAGAGGCGGAGGGGAGACTGGCTGTGAGAGGCGGGGGGAGACTGGCTGTGAGAGGTGGGGGGAGAATGGCTGTGAGAGGTGGGGGGAGAATGGCTGTGAGAGGTGGGGGGAGACTGGCTGTGAGAGGCTGGGGGAGGCTGGCTGTGAGAGGCGGGGGGAGGCTGGCTGTGAGAGGCTGGGGGAGGCTGGCTGTGAGAGGTGGGGGGAGGCTGGCTGTGAGAGGTGGGGGGAGGCTGGCTGTGAGAGGTGGGGGGAGGCTGGCTGTGAGAGGCGGGGGGAGGCTGGCTGTGAGAGGTGGGGGGGAGAATGGCTGTGAGAGGTGGGAGGAGAATGGCTTTGAGAGGCGGGAGGAGGCTGGCTGTGAGAGGTGGAGGGGAGAATGGCTGTGAGAGTTGGGGAGGAGGCTGGCTGTGAGAGGCGGGAGGAGGCTGGCTGTGAGAGGTGGAGGGGATAATGGCTGTGAGAGTTGGGGAGGAGGCTGGCTGTGAGAGGCGGGGGGAGGCTGGCTGTGAGAGGTGGGGGGAGGCTGGCTGTGAGAGGTGGAGGGGGAGAATGGCTGTGAGAGGCGGGGGGAGGCTGGCTGTGAGAGGTGGAGGGGAGAATGGCTGTGAGAGGTGGGGGTGCTGGCTGTGAGAGGTGGGGGGGAGAATGTCTGTGAGAGGTGGGGGGAGAATGGCTGTGAGAGGCGGGGCGGAGGCTGGCTGTGAGAGGCGGGGGGAGGCTGGCTGTGAGAGGCGGGGGGAGGCTGGCTGTGAGAGGTGGGGAGGCTGGCTGTGAGAGGTGGGGGGAGGCTGGCTGTGAGAGGTGGGGGGAGAATGGCTGTGAGAGGTGGGGAGGAGGCTGGCTGTGAGAGGCGGGGGGAGGCTGGCTGTGAGAGGTGGAGGGGAGAATGGCTGTGAGAGGTGGGGGAGGCTGGCTGTGAGAGGTGGGGAGGAGGCTGGCTGTGAGAGGTGGGGACGAGGCTGGCTGTGAGAGGTGGGGGGAGAATGGCTGTGAAAGGTGGGGAGGAGGCTGGTTGTGAGAGGTGGGGGGAGGCTGGCTGTGAGAGGCGGGGGAGGCTGGCTGTGAGAGGTGGGGGGAGGCTGGCTGTGAGAGGTGGGGAGGCTGGCTGTGAGAGGTGGGGGGAGGCTGGCTGTGAGAGGTGGGGGGAGGCTGGCTGTGAGAGGTGGGGGGAGGCTGGCTGTGAGAGGTGGGGGGAGGCTGGCTGTGAGAGGTGGGGGGAGGCTGGCTGTGAGAGGTGGGGGGGAATGGCTGTGAGAGGTGGGGGGGAGAGGTGGGGGGGGGAATGGCTGTGAGAGGTGGGGGTGCTGGCTGTGAGAGGTGGGGGGGAGAATGGCTGTGAGAGGTGGGGGGAGAATGGCTGTGAGAGGCGGGGGGAGGCTGGCTGTGAGAGGCGGGGGGAGACTGGCTGTGAGAGGCGGGGGGAGACTGGCTGTGAGAGGCGGGGGGAGACTGGCTGTGAGAGGCGGGGGGAGACTGGCTGTGAGAGGCGGGGGGAGACTGGCTGTGAGAGGTGGGGGGAGAATGGCTGTGAGAGGTGGGGGGAGAATGGCTGTGAGAGGTGGGTGGGAGGCTGGCTGTGAGAGGCTGGGGAGGCTGGCTGTGAGAGGCGGGGGGAGGCTGGCTGTGAGAGGCTGGGGGAGGCTGGCTGTGAGAGGTGGGGGGAGGCTGGCTGTGAGAGGTGGGGGGAGGCTGGCTGTGAGAGGCGGGGGGAGGCTGGCTGTGAGAGGCGGGGGGAGGCTGGCTGTGAGAGGCTGGGGGAGGCTGGCTGTGAGAGGTGGGGGGAGGCTGGCTGTGAGAGGTGGAGGGGAGAATGGCTGTAAGAGGCGGGGGGAGACTGGCTGTGAGAGGTGGAGGGGAGAATGGCTGTGAGAGTTGGGGAGGAGGCTGGCTGTGAGAGGCGGGAGGAGGCTGGCTGTGAGAGGTGGGGGGAGGCTGGCTGTGAGAGGTGGGGGGAGAATGGCTGTGAGAGGTCATTTACTGTAACTAATACTAAGACCAGTCATTAACTGTCGCTAATACTAAGACCTGATGACTCCTTGCTGTCCCCAGTCCACAGTTTCAACTGTTCTGCCTGCGGCTATGGAACCCTGACCTGTTCACCGGACATGCTACCTGTCCCAGACCTGCTGTCCCAGACCTGCTGGAACCCTGACCTGTTCACCGGACATGCTACCTGTCCCAGACCTGCTGTCCCAGACCTGCTGGAACCCTGACCTGTTCACCGGACGTGCTACCTGTCCCAGACCTGCTGTCCCAGACCTGCTGGAACCCTGACCTGTTCACCGGACGTGCGACCTGTCCCAGACCTGCTGTTTTCAACTCTCTAGAGACAGCAGGAGCGATAGAGATACTCTCAAAGATCGGCTATGAAAAAGCCAACTGACACTTACTCTTGTGTTGCTGACTTGTTGCACCCTCGACAACTACTATGATTATTATTTGACCATGCTGGTCATTTATGAACATTTGAACATCTTGGCCATGTCTGTTATAATCTCCACCCGGCACAGCCAGAAGAGGACTGGCCACCCCTCATAGCCTGGTTCCTCTCTAGGTTTCTTCCTAGGTTTTGGCCTTTCTAGGGAGTTATTCCTAGCCACCGTGCTTCTACACCTGCATTGCTTGCTGTTTGGGGTTTTAGGCTGGGTTTCTGTACAGCACTTTGATATATCAGCTGATGTAAGAAGGGCTTTATAAATACATTTGATTTGATTTGACCAGTCATTTACTGCATCTAATACTAAGACCAGTCATTAACTGTCGCTAATACTAAGACCAGTCATTTCCTGTCACTAATACTAAGACCAGTCATTTTCTGTAACTAATACTAAGACCAGTCATTTTCTGTCACTAATACTAAGACCAGTCATTTCCTGTCACTAATACTAAGACCAGTCATTTCCTCTCACTAATACTAAGACCAGTCATTTAATGCAGGGAATGAATCTACTAGCTGTACAACACACAGAACACAAGCCTTTACGCTGGCACACACACAGAACACAAGCCTTTACGCTGGCACACACACAGAACACAAGCCTTTACGCTGGCACACACACAGAACACAAGCCTTTACGCTGGCACACACACAGAACACAAGCCTTTACGTTGGCGCACACACACAGAACACAAGCCTTTACGCTGGCACACACACAGAACACAAGCCTTTACGCTGGCACACACACAGAACACAAGCCTTTACGTTGGCACACACACAGAACACCCCAACAGTTGATGTATTATTTATCTATTTAAATAGAGCTAACGTGCTTCCTGTAGGTAAAGCCTACTACTGAATCTCTGAACAGAGATGTTAGCTCTTAACATCACCAAATGAGCCGTCCCTGCCTCTTCCCTTTGCGCGTGCGTGCGTGCGTGTGTGTGTAACACACCATTTGACTGTAAACACTAGGCTTAGTTAATAGACCTCAATTCTCCTCTGATCTTTTGTAACTGTGTAAGTATCGCTCCCCCGACAGCCCAGGACCCACGCTTCAAATCCAGGGATAAAAGGCTAGCATAACTACACCAGAGGAGGGTTACGCTCAACAATAACCATTTGTGGCCACCACTACCCTCCTAGAGGCAAAGAGGGGCCCACAGAGCAGACAGGGACAGTAGTCTGGCTGGGTGGAGGGGCCCACAGAGCAGACAGGAACAGTAGTCTGGCTGGGTGGAGGGGCCCACAGAGCAGACAGGGACAGTAGTCTGGCTGGGTGGAGGGGCCCACAGAGCAGACAGGGACAGTAGTCTGGCTGGGTGGACGGGCCCACAGAGCAGACAGGGACAGTAGTCTGGCTGGGTGGAGGGGCCCACAGAGCAGACAGGGACAGTAGTCTGGCTGGGTGGAGGGGCTGAAAGGAGCAGACAGGGACAGTAGTCTGGCTGGGTGGGTGGAGGGGCTGAAAGGAGCAGACAGGGACAGTAGTCTGGCTGGGTGGAGGGGCTGAAAGGAGCAGACAGGGACAGTAGTCTGGCTGGGTGGAGGGGCTGAAAGGAGCAGACAGGGACAGTAGTCTGGCTGGGTGGAGGGGCTGAAAGGAGCAGACAGGGACAGTAGTCTGGCTGGGTGGGTGGAGGGGCTGAAAGGAGCAGACAGGGACAGTAGTCTGGCTGGGTGGAGGGGCTGAAAGGAGCAGACAGAGACAGTAGTCTGGCTGGGTGGAGGGGCTGAAAGGAGCAGACAGGGACAGTAGTCTGGCTGGGTGGAAGGGCTGAAAGGAGCAGACAGGGACAGTAGTCTGGCTGGGTGGAGGGGCTGAAAGGAGCAGACAGGGACAGTAGTCTGGCTGGGTGGAGGGGCTGAAAGGAGCAGACAGGGACAGTAGTCTGGCTGGGTGGAGGGGCTGAAAGGAGCAGACAGGGACAGTAGTCTGGCTGGGTGGAGGGGCTGAAAGGAGCAACCTTCATGTCTGGTATTTGAACATCTCCTATTTGGTAAGAGCTCTTTTCTCTGTCAGGTAAACACTAACAGACTTTTGAGTTTTTGAGCTTCAGGTTGTCTAATGGATGGGACGAACTGTCCATACCAATCAGTTTCTAGGCCTGGGAACAAGAAATATGGACTCACTAAGCTACACTTCTTTAGGGGTACATCATGTTGGGGGTACATTAACAGATCTACCACAGTACAGAGAGAGGAGAGGAGAGGAGAGGAGAGGAGAGGAGAGGAGAGGAGAGGAGAGGAGAGGAGAGGAGAGGAGAGGAGAGGAGAGGAGAGGAGAGGAGAGGAGAGGGGAAGAGAGGAGGGGAGGAGAGGAGAGAGAGGAGGAGAGAGGAGGGGAGAGGAGAGGAGAGGAGGGGAGAGGAGGGGAGATGTGAGGAGAGGAGAGAGAGGAGGGGAGATGTGAGGAGAGGAGAGAGAGGAGGGGAGAGGAGGGTGCTTACCTCGCATGGTTTCTGAGACAGGTCTCTTCTGGTCTCCCACAGTTCCTTGCATGGCTGTAGGCACTGCAAACAAGCACATAAACAAACAAACAGAGAATGGTAGGGAGCACAGGAAAACAGCAACACAACAACACAACAGACAGACCGACAGACAGGACACGGGAATGGGACAGTTAGTCAGTTAGTCAGTCAGTTAGTCAGTAAACAGACGTGTGCATGACGTAGAGAACACGCCAAGGCTGGTGACACGCCACATACACTCCACACGCTGCCACATCCACAGAGCAGCAGACAGCACTCCACACGCTGCCACATCCACAGAGCAGCAGACAGCACTCCACACGCTGCCACATCCACAGAGCAGCAGACAGCACTCCACACGCTGCCACATCCACAGAGCAGCAGACAGCAGACATGTAGGAAAGCACAGAGGGATCTGAACAGAACAGCACACGTAAACATTCCTACCAACAGCTAGCAGGAGGAACAGTGTGTGTGTGTGTGTGTGTGTGTGTGTATTCGGGCGTGTGTGTTTAGGTGTGCGTGTAGTGTGTGTGTGCGTGCACATGTGAGAACAGACTGTTATACAGCCAGGTCACCTGTGATACAATTCAGTATTCAACGTCCATCCATGTCTGAGGACGTCGAGAGATGACGTGGAAACCAGCCACTAGGGCCAACCGTGAGCACTGTTACCTTCAAGTAGGTTTCTATTTTGCTAGGGTGTTGTGGATGGGGATTGTGGACGGGCGTAAGCATCTGCCCTCTGATTCTAAAGTTTGATGTTTGCAACAACAAAAAAATTGGACGTTTGAGAAACATGGACGAACGTCTAATTCTGATGTGATACTGTGAGAGCTAGTCGATTGTTCATGTGGCCACCTAGCCGGCGGCATAGTAGGCCTCTGTCCTGCAAGCTCACAAATGTGGACAGCACCCTGTAAACATGTCAGCTGCTGACAGTTATGGTTGGGCAGGCTCCTGTCTGTGTGCAGATGACATTACAGGGTTATAGGTTATAGGTTCTTATCCAGTCCTGCAACACGCCTATAGAGGGCTTGGCTGTGAATCCCTTCAACCAAAGCAACTGAGCTACTGAACTACTGAGCAAATGAATGACTGAGTTACTGAACTACTGAGTTACTGAACTACTGAACTACTGAGTTACTGAGTTACTGAACTACTGAGTTAGTAACTACTGAGTTACTGAACTACTGAGTTACTGAACTACTGAGTTACTGAGAACTGAACTACTGAGTAACTGAACTACTGAGTTACTGAGTAACTGAACTACTGAGTTACTGAGTTACTGAACTGCTGAGTTACTGAACTGCTGAGTTACTGAACTACTGAGTTACTGAACTACTGAGTTACTGAACTACTGAGTTACTGAACTACTGAGTTACTGAGTTACTGAACTACTGAGTTACTGAGTTACTGAACTAATGAGTTACTGAACTACTGAGTTACTGAACTACTGAGTTACTGAACTACTAAGTTACTGAACTACTAAGTTACTGAACTACTGAGTTACTGAACTACTGAGTTACTGAGTAACTGAACTACTGAGTTACTGAGTAACTGAACTACTGAGTTACTGAGTTACTGAACTGCTGAGTTACTGAACTACTGAGTTACTGAACTAATGAGTTACTGAACTACTGAGTTACTGAGTTACTGAACTACTGAGTTACTGAGTTACTGAACTACTGAGTTACTGAACTACTGAGTTACTGAACTACTGAACTACTGAGTTAGTGAACTACTGAGTTACTGAACTACTGAGTTACTGAACTACTGAGCTACTGAACGATTTAGTTACTGAGCTGCTGAGCAACTGAGCTACTGAGCAACTGAACTACTGAGTTACTGAACTACTGAGTTACTGAACTACTGAGTTACTGAACTACTGAGTTACTGAGCTACTGAACTACTGAGCGGACGAGACTGAGCACTGCACTGGAGCTCTGCACTGAGCTACTGAACTACTGAGTTACTGAACTACTGGCACGAGCCGACACGGTCGGACGCGGTACTGAACTACTGAGTTACTGAACTACTGAGCAACTGAGCTACTGAACTACTGAGTTACAGAGTTACTGAATTACTGAGTTACTGAAATACTGAGTTACTGAACTACTGAGTTACTGAACTACTGAGTTACTGAACAACTAAGTTACTGAACTACTGAGTTACTGAGCTACTGAACTACTGAGTTACTGAACTACTGAGCAACTGAGCTACTGAGTTACTGCACTACTGACTTACTGAGTTACTGAACTACTAAGTTACTGAACTACTGAGTTACTGAACTACTGAGTTACTGAACTACTGAGTTACTGAACTACTGAGCAACTGAGCTACTGAACTACTGAGCAAATGAATGACTGAGTTACTGAACTACTGAGTTACTGAACTACTAAGCAACTGAGCTACTGAACTACTGAGTTACTGAACTACTAAGCAACTGAGCTACTGAACTACTGAGTTACAGATTTACTAAACTACTGAGTTACTGAACTACTGAGTTACTGAACTACTGATTTACTGAACTACTGAGTTACTGAACTACTGAGTTACTGAACTACTGAACTACTGAGTTACTGAACTACTAACTTACTGAACTACTGAGCTACTGAGCTACTGAACTACTGAACTACTGAGTTACTGAGTTACTGAACTACTGAGTTACTGAACTACTGAGCAACTGAGCTACTGAACTACTGAGTTACTGAACTACTGAGCAACTGAACTACTGAGCAACTGAACTACTGAACTACTGAGTTACTGAACTACTGAGTTACTGAACTACTGAACTACTGAATTACTGAACTACTGAGTTACTGAACTACTGAGTTACTGAACTACTGAGTTACTGAGTTACTGAACTACTGAGTTACTGAGTTACTGAACTACTGAGTTACTGAACTACTGAACTACTGAGTTAGTGAACTACTGAGTTACTGAACTACTGAGTTACTGAACTACTGAGCTACTGAACGATTTAGTTACTGAGCTGCTGAGCAACTGAGCTACTGAGCAACTGAACTACTGAGTTACTGAACTACTGAGTTACTGAACTACTGAGTTACTGAACTACTGAGTTACTGAGCTACTGAACTACTGAGCAAATGAATGACTGAGTTACTGAGCTACTGAACTACTGAGTTACTGAACTACTAAGCAACTGAGCTACTGAACTACTGAGTTACTGAACTACTGAGCAACTGAGCTACTGAACTACTGAGTTACAGAGTTACTGAACTACTGAGTTACTGAACTACTGAGTTACTGAACTACTGAGTTACTGAACTACTGAGTTACTGAACAACTAAGTTACTGAACTACTGAGTTACTGAACTACTGAGTTACTGAACTACTGAGCAACTGAGCTACTGAGTTACTGCACTACTGACTTACTGAGTTACTGAACTACTAAGTTACTGAACTACTGAGTTACTGAACTACTGAGTTACTGAACTACTGAGTTACTGAACTACTGAGCAACTGAGCTACTGAACTACTGAGCAAATGAATGACTGAGTTACTGAACTACTGAGTTACTGAACTACTAAGCAACTGAGCTACTGAACTACTGAGTTACTGAACTACTAAGCAACTGAGCTACTGAACTACTGAGTTACAGAGTTACTAAATTACTGAGTTACTGAACTACTGAGTTACTGAACTACTGATTTACTGAACTACTGAGTTACTGAACTACTGAGTTACTGAACTACTGAACTACTGAGTTACTGAACTACTAACTTACTGAACTACTGAGCTACTGAGCTACTGAACTACTGAACTACTGAGTTACTGAACAACTGAGTTATTGAACTACTGAGTTATTGAACTACTGAGTTACTGAACTATACTGTGTTACTGAGTTACTGAACTACTGAGTTACTGAGTTACTGAACTACTGAGTTACTGAGTTACTGAACTACTGAGTTACTGAACTACTGAGTTACTGAACTACTGAGCAACTGAACTATTCACCTACTGAGTTACTGAGTTACTGAACTACTGAGTTACTGAGCAACTGAGCTACTGAACTACTGAGTTACTGAACTACTGAGTTACTGAGTTACTGAACTACTGATCAACTGAGCTACTGAGCAACTGAACAACTGAGTTACTGAACTACTGAGTTACTGAACTACTGAGTTACTGAACTACTGAGCTACTGAACTACTAACCTACTACTGAGCTACATAAATACTGAACTACTGAGCTACTGACCTACTGAGCTACTGAACTACTGAGCTACTGACCTACTAAGCTACTGACCTACTACAGAGCTACTGAACTACTACAGAGTTGCTGAACTACTACAGAGTTACTGAACTACTGAGCTACTGAACTACTACAGAGCTACTGAACTACTACACTACTACAGAGCTACTGAACTACTACATAGTTACTGAACTACTGAACAACTACAGTGTTACTGAACTACTACAGAACTACTGAGCTACTGAACTACTGAGCAACTAACTTACTGAGCTACTGAACTACTGAGCTACTAACCTACTGAACTACAGAGCTACTGAACTACTGAGCTACTGTACTATTACAGAGTTACTGAACTACTGAACTATTACAGAGTTACTGAACTACTACAGAGTTACTGAACTACTACAGAACTACTGAACTACTGAGCTACTGTACTACTCCAGAACTACTGAACAACTACAGAGTTACTGAACTACTTCAGAGTTACTGAACTACCACAAAACTACTGAACTACTGCAGAAGTACTGAACTACTGAACTACTACAGAGTTACTGAACTACTTCAGAGTTACTGAACTACTACAGAACTACTGAACTACTGAGCTGCTGTACTACTCCAGAACTACTGAACAACTACAGAGTTACTGAACTACTTCAGTGTTACTGAACTACCACAAAACTACTGAACTACTGCAGAAGTACTGAACTACTGAACTACTACAGAGTTACTGAACTACTTCAGAGTTACTGAACTACTGCAGAGGTACTGAACTACTGCAGAACTACTGAACTACTGCACTACTACAGAGCTACAGAACTACTATAGAACTACTGAACTACTGCAGAGCTACTGAACTACTACAGAGCTACTGAACTACTACTGAGCTACTGAACTACTGAGCTACTGAGCTACTAACCTACTGAGCTACTAAGCTACTGAGCTACTGAACTACTAACCTACTGAACTACTGAGCTACTAACCTACTGAACTACTAACCTACTGAGCTACTAACCTACTGAACTACTGAGCTACTGAGCTACTAACCTACTGAACTACTGAGCTACTAACCTACTGAACTACTAACCTACTGATCTACCGAGCTATTGAACTACTGAGCTACTGAGCTGATGAACTACTGAACAACTACAGAGCTACTGAACCACTGAACTACTACAGAGTTACTGAACTACTGAACTACTGCAGAACTACGGAACTACTGCACTACTACAGAGCTACAGAACTACTATAGAACTACTGCAGAGCTACTGAACTACTGAACTACTGCACTACTACAGAACTACTATAGAACTACTGAACTACTGCAGAGCTACTGAACTACTGCACTACTACAGAGTTACTGAACTACTGCACTACTGAGCTACTGCAGAGGTACTGAACGACTACAGTGTTACTGAACTACTGAACTACTGCACTACTACAGAGCTACAGAACTACTATAGAACTACTGAACTACTGCAGAGCTACTGAACTACTGCACTACTACAGAGTTACTGAACTACTGCACTACTGAGCTACTGCAGAGGTACTGAACTACTACATAGCTACTGAACTACTGCACTACTGAGCTACAGAGCGACTGAACTACTGAGCTACTGTGCTACTGTGCTACTGAGCTACTGAGCGACTGAACTACTGACCTACTACTGAACTGCTGAGTTTCTGAGCTACAACCACATGCAAACTTTATGTCTGAACTCAATAATAACGTGGTAGTACGGTTATTCTGATTGATTTTCTGCATTCATCAGAGTGCCATCAGGTAGCCTGATTTCAGCTGTGTCCATGGAAGCAGGATTATTAGGGGAATCGTTCTTCTTGCAAAGCATGTAAACATTTTTTATGAAACTATCCATAATAATCGCATTATTGTGTGCATGTAACCGTACTCATTGACAAATCCAGCCCAAAACGGGACGTTTCAAATACTTAGTAGTCGCCAAGGTTCCTGAGCATGTCTTTAATGAATTTACCTGCACAAAAGCAGAGGAAATAAAGAGACATGTGTAATATCCATAAAGAGACGGTTCCGTTGGCACAGTCCCGTTTCTCAGAACAAGGACATAAGGAATCCTAGGTTTTTCTCATCGTACAAAGAGAGCTCTGTGCGTGTGTGTGTGTGTGCGTGTGCGAGTCCTATCCATCGAGCTGCCTTGCCCCCCCCCCGTGGCCTGCCCTCGTAGTAGTTGGTCGGTGTGGTTCTTTAAAACAGACGGCAGAATATTGAGCCATCTGTTGTGTATCATCTGACGGATCGCTCAGGCATCTGCCACCATCCATTCCCCTTCTTCCCACTTCTCTTCTCTTCTCCAGGACAGACAGCTCTTACTTGGCTGAACTCTCCACAGCCAGGTCTGCCATACTGAAAGGCATCTGATTCTCAGAAAGGAGGAGGAGAGAAAAGGGAAGAAAGAGCAAGAACAGAGAGAGAGAGAAAGAGAACGATAGAGAGGGGAAGAGAGAGCAAGAACAGAGAGAAGGGAAGAGAGAACAAGAACCGAGAGAGAGCGAAAGAAAGTCAGAGAGTGAAATAGATTTTAGAAAATGGAGAGGGGAAGAGAGAGACCAAGAGGGCAGGTCTGATCTGGTTCTGGTCCCAATAGAAAGCTGTTCTGTACTGGTGTAAGTATCATTATGCTTCATTTGTGTCTTATTTTACATGGTGTACATGGTTACAACAACACAGATGTGACTGGGCAGCTCCGTGATCAAAACTGAGGGATCTGTCCCCCTTAGTGAATTGAGCAGTGCCAAAATACAAAGACACTTGAGTAGTGGAGACTGCTGAGGGGAGGACAGCTCATAGTAATGGCTGGAATGGAGTCAATGGAATGGTATAAACCACATGGAAACCATATGTTTGATATCATTCCATTGACGCCATTCCAGCCATTATTATGAGCTGTCCTCCCCTCAGCAGTCTCCACTGAGCTATATTGGCCCCTTGCATGTGATGTCCTGCAGTGCTTGTTGTCTACAGTTGTCTAACACAAGTAGTGAATTAAAGTCTGGAGTTATTATCAAAACAGTTCCAACAGTGACTGGCAATATTTCCCAATCTGTGATCCAGAGAGATGTAACATTACAGTATCGATTACCACCAGTTGGGGAATGTAGTTATTTTCCCCCTGCTAATCACACTGTTACGGGTCACTGATGAGCGTTAGAACTGAGGGTCAAAGCTCATAGAGCTGTCATAGTGTGTGTCCTTTTCAGTTCATTCCTTGGCATTCTAGATTTAGAATGGATGAAGGAAACATTTCCATCCCAAGCTATATGGTAGAAAAGCTGCTAGGGTATCATAGCCAGCCCGCAGCCTAACCAAATCTTTCAAAAATGCTTAAACTATACACTCTTAAAAGTCAAATCCAAACCACAAAACTCAATCTCAAGTGTGATCGGAACATCCTAAGTAAGTTCTGACGTGTACTATAAACACAGGTCAACCGCAGTGTGTACACCTGCATACATTTACTTATACTTAGATAATATACAATAACTGTTTCCCTATGGAGAATACTGCATGCAGTTCGGGCATAGCACACATCCCACCCAATGTGGATCTAGCATTCGTGTGCCAATCATTCAGCACGCTGAGTTTTAGGGACTACCAGCTGTAGACGTTTGACTGCCAACATTTTTCACAAGATTCTACAAGTAAAATCGGTGCGCACTCGGTACGCTAATTACATTCGGAGGTGCTAAGTACTCTCAGTCTCCAAACGCTATTGGTGTGTCTGAGCCCTTACACTTAGATAATAAACAGCCTGTAGATACCAGAGATATTCTGGCCTTCTGCTCTCTCTCTCTGGTCTCTCCCTGTCTCTGTTCTCTCCCTGTCTCTGGTCTCTCCCTGTCTCTGGTCTCTCCCTGTCTCTGGTCTCTCGCTGTCTCTGGTCTCTCCCTCTCCCTGTCTCTGGTCTCTCCCTGTCTCTGGTCTCTCCCTGTCTCTGGTCTCTCCCTGGTCTCTGGTCTCTCCCTGGTCTCTCCCTGTCTCTGGTCTCTCCCTGTCTCTGGTCTCTCCCTGTCTCTGGTCTCTCCCTGTCTCTGGTCTCTCCCTGGTCTCTCCCTGTCTCTGGTCTCTCCCTGTCTCTGGTCTCTCCCTGTCTCTGGTCTCTCCCTGTCTCTGGTCTCTCCCTGTCTCTGGTCTCTCCCTGTCTCTGGTCTCTCCCTCTCTCCCTGTCTCTGGTCTCTCCCTGTCTCTGGTCTCTCCCTGTCTCTGGTCTCTCCCTGTCTCTGGTCTCTCCCTGTCTCTGGTCTCTCCCTGTCTCTGGTCTCTCCCTGTCTCTGGTCTCTCCCTGTCTCTGGTCTCTCCCTGTCTCTGGTCTCTCCCTGTCTCTGGTCTCTCCCTCTCTCTGGTCTCCTCTCTACCAGCCTGAAGCAGTGTGTTTGAAGCGTTCCTCAGGTCCCAGATATGTTCTCTCTCTCTCTGTGTCTCTCTATCTCTGTGTCTCTCTCTCTCTGTGTCTCTCTCTGAGGAACTCACTTTAGACATTTCACTCTAAATAATGCCTGGCTCTCTTTGGCCCTGTCAAACCATACATTCCGACTGCTGACACACCAGAGAGAGCGACAGAGAGACACATGGAGGGAGAGGGAAAGAAAGTTAGAGGACGGCCAGAGTAAATATCAGCATAGAAAACCATTATAGATAACAATAGCTAAAGGTTATTCTCTCTCTCTTCTCTCTCCCTCTTTTTCTCTCTCTCTCTAACACACACTCACACATTTGTTAGTAATTGGATTCTATTCATGCTCACCCGTAAAGTGTGACTTCAAAACAGCCAGGCTGATGGCCCACAGCTATGAACGTCAGTGTGACTTCTGAAGGTTGTAAATAGTGACCGTAAACTCACGCGTCTGAACTACTAAAAGCTATGTGAGGTTCAGCTGGCCTCCACACACATGGCATACTGCCCCACAGGACTAGTCCTACCACACTGGACTAATGGGTGAATTATGGATAGGTTCAGGATTTCCTCATGAATATGTGATGTGACCTGGAAAATCTCTGAGTCCTAATTATGCAATTTACTTTACCATCTCTGAGTCCTAATTATTCAATTTACTTTACAATCTCTGGGTCCTAATTATTCAATTTACTTTACCATCTCTGAGTCCCAATTATTCAATTTACTTTACAATCTCTGGGTCCTAATTATTCAATTTACTTTACCATCTCTGGGTCCTAATTATTCAATTTACTTTACCATCTCTGGGTCCTAATTATTCAATTTACTTTACCATCTCTGGGTCCTAATTATTACATTTACTTTACCATCTCTGGGTCCTAATTATTACATTTACTTTACCATCTCTGGGTCCTAATTATTACATTTACTTTACCATCTCTGGGTCCTAATTATTACATTTACTTTACCATCTCTGGGTCCTAATTATTATTTTTACTTTACCATCTCTGGGTCCTAATTATTACATTTACTTTACCATCTCTGGGTCCTAATTATTACATTTACTTTACCATCTCTGGGTCCTAATTATTACATTTACTTTACCATCTCTGGGTCCTAATTATTACATTTACTTTACCATCTCTGGGTCCTAATTATTACATTTACTTTACCATCTCTGAGTCCTAATTATTCAACAGGCTTTAGCAAGGGCTGAGAGTTTTTCCATGTCAGGTCACGTAGTAACTCCTGGCCCTCAGACATAATATATAAATGCTGTGGTTTCACCTCTTCCTCTGGCTTCTCAGACGGGTTACAATTGGTCATGTTATTGTTAGGGATACATTGCCATGCAGTAGTTACAGGTCTAGACTATTTATTTGACTCTCCGTCTCCCACTCTAATTAATTTGATTTCCTAAGACCCAGAGCTGCTTCATAATAATTCCCTGAAAAGGGTTTTCCATAGAGACTCATAAGGACCTACTCTACTCAACTCTCAGTTCAGTGGAAGTCTCAGTGTTGTGGCTGAAGGTCTGTTGGAGCCAGTCAGGCTCTGGAGTCCGGCCAGTGGACCAACTCTCAGTTCAGTGGAAGTCTCAGTGTTGTGGCTTAAGGTCTGTTGGAGCCAGTCAGGCTCTGGAGTCAGGCCAGTGGACCTAATAGAATGATTAATGCTGAAGGTCTGTTATAGCCAGTCAGGCCAGTGGTCCTAATATAATGGTTAATGCTGAAGGTCTGTTATAGCCAGTCAGGCCAGTGGACCTAATAGAATGATTAATGCTGAAGGTCTGTTATAACCAGTCAGGCCAGTGGTCCTAATATAATGGTTAATGCTGAAGGTCTGTTATAGCCAGTCAGGCCAGTGGACCTAATAGAATGATTAATGCTGAAGGTCTGTTATAACCAGTCAGGCCAGTGGTCCTAATATAATGATTAATGCTGAAGGTCTGTTATAGCCAGTCAGGCCAGTGGTCCTAATAGAATGATTAATGCTGAAGGTCTGTTATAACCAGTCAGGCCAGTGGACCTAATATAATGATTAATGCTGAAGGTCTGTTATAGCCAGTCAGGCCAGTGGTCCTAATATAATGATTCATGCTGAAGGTCTGTTATAGCCAGTCAGGCCAGTGGACCTAATAGAATGATTAATGCTGAAGGTCTGTTATAGCCAGTCAGGCCAGTGGACCTAATATAATGATTAATGCTGAAGGTCTGTTATAGCCAGTCAGGCCAGTGGTCCTAATATAATGATTCATGCTGAAGGTCTGTTATAGCCAGTCAGGCCAGTGGACCTAATAGAATGATTAATGCTGAAGGTCTGTTATAGCCAGTCAGGCCAGTGGACCTAATATAATGATTAATGCTGAAGGTCTGTTATAGCCAGTCAGGCCAGTGGTCCTAATATAATGATTAATGCTGAAGGTCTGTTATAGCCAGTCAGGCCAGTGGACCTAATAGAATGATTAATGCTGAAGGTCTGTTATAGCCAGTCAGGCCAGTGGTCCTAATATAATGATTCATGCTGAAGGTCTGTTATAGCCAGTCAGGCCAGTGGTCCTAATATAATGATTCATGCTGAAGGTCTGTTATAGCCAGTCAGGCCAGTGGTCCTAATATAATGATTCATGCTGAAGGTCTGTTATAACCAGTCAGGCCAGTGGACCTAATATAATGATTAATGCTGAAGGTCTGTTATAGCCAGTCAGGCCAGTGGACCTAATAGAATGATTAATGCTGAAGGTCTGTTATAACCAGTCAGGCCAGTGGACCTAATATAATGATTAATGCTGAAGGTCTGTTATAGCCAGTCAGGCCAGTGGACCTAATAGAATGATTAATGCTGAAGGTCTGTTATAACCAGTCAGGCCAGTGGACCTAATATAATGATTAATGCTGAAGGTCTGTTATAGCCAGTCAGGCCAGTGGACCTAATAGAATGATTAATGCTGAAGGTCTGTTATAGCCAGTCAGGCCAGTGGACCTAATAGAATGATTAATGCTAAAGATCTGTTACAGCCAGTCAGGCCAGTGGTCCTAATAGAATGGTTAATTCAGGCTACTTGTAAGAACTTTCTTCCTTCCTGTTTTGCCTCTTGTCTTCCAGGCTTTCCTCCGTTGGGCTGGCTGGCCCACTGCTGGGCCCTGGGCAGAGCCCTCCAGCTCATTGAAACTGAGGGTGTACGATATTAATGCAAAATTAGTGCAAAATTAGTATTAATGCAAAATTAGTATTGCATTTGGCCATCAGTGCATCCTCAACATATGATAATGCCAATGAGGGCCAGTGGCCAGTGGTACCAGACGCCTGGGCTGGGGCTAAGGCTAGGGGTAACTCAGGGCGACTGGGCTGGGGCTAAAGCTAGGGGTAACTCAGGGCGACTGGGCTGGGGCCAAGGCTAGGGGTAACTCAGGGCGACTGGGCTGGGGCTAAAGCTAGGGGTAACTCAGGGCGACTGGGCTGGGGCCAAGGCTAGGGGTAACTCAGGACGACTGGGCTGGGGCCAAGGCTGGGGGTAACTCAAGTCGACAGGGCATCTCAGGGCGACAGGGCTGGGGGTATCTCAGGGCGACAGGGCTGGGGGTAACTCAGGGCGACAGGGCTGGGGGTAAGGCTGGGGGTAACTCAGGGCGATAGGGCTGAGGGTAACTCAGGCGATAGGGCTGATGGTAACTCAGGGCGATAGGGCTGGGGGTAACTCAGGGCGATAGGGCTGGGGGTAACTCAGGGCGACAGGGCTGGGGGTAACTCAGGGCGACAGGGCTGGGGGTAACTCAGGGCGACAGGGCTGGGGGTAACTCAGGGTGACAGGGCTGGGGGTAACTCAGGGCGACAGGGCTGGGGGTAACTCAGGGCGACAGGGCTGGGGGTAACTCAGGGCGACAGGGCTGGGGGTAAGGCTGGGGGTAACTCAGGGCGACAGGGCCGGGGGTAAGGCTGGGGGTAACTCAGGGCGACAGGGCCGGGGGTAAGGCTAGGGGTAACTCAGGGCGACAGGGCCGGGGGTAAGGCTAGGGGTAACACAGGGCGACTGGGCTGGGGGTAAGGCTGGGGGTAACTCAGAGCGATAGGGCTGGGGGTAAGGCTGTGGGTAACTCAGGGCGACAGGGCTGGGGGTAACTCAGGGCGATAGGGCTGGGGGTAACTCAGGGCGACAGGGCTGGGGGTAACTCAGGGCGACAGGGCCGGGGGTAAGGCTAGGGGTAACTCAGGGCGACAGGGCCGGGGGTAAGGCTAGGGGTAACTCAGGGCGACTGGGCTGGGGGTAAGGCTGGGGGTAACACAGGGCGACTGGGCTGGGGGTAAGGCTGGGGGTAACTCAGAGCGATAGGGCTGGGGGTAAGGCTGTGGGTAACTCAGGGCGACAGGGCTGGGGGTAACTCAGGGCGACAGGGCTGGGGGTAAGGCTGGGGGTAACTCAGGGCGTCAGGGCTGGGGGTAACTCAGGGCGACAGGGCTGGGGGTAAGGCTGGGGGTAACTCAGGGCGTCAGGGCTGGGGGTAACTCAGGGCGACAGGGCTGGGGGTAACCTCTGGATCATCACAGTGACGTGTTCCTGGGGGAACGTTGCCATACCAAGGGGAGTGTCTGTCTGTCCAGACGACAGACACTCTATACTCCTGTGGCCCTGGATGTAATGCTGCACACACAGACACAAACCGTAGTGCTGTAACCAGAGCCGCAGGTCACTGTGACTGATGGGTTAGAAATATGGCCGGGCTTCGCCAAGGGAACTCCCAGAGGCCTCGTCACTGTGCCGCACGGCACTCCACGCTCACATCTGAGAATCCACCGCCAAGGCCCAGCGCTTTGATCCCTTCCCTGCTTTACTCTCTCTCTCCCTCCCTCTCTCGCTCTCTCCATCCTTCCCTCCCTCCACCGGCCCAGGCCCAGCCACACTAACCCCACTACCCGCCGCTCATAACACTCCTCAGAGACACAGGAATCCCAGTACTGTGCCAGCCTATAAATGACAGTAAAGGATACAATAGGATGCCCTCACCTCAACACTAGAAGGCCAAGCCAGGTGTGATTCCCATTCAGATGGATAGAGGGGGGAGACAAGAAACACAAGACGTCTTTAGAATGGAAACCTAAGGCTGTAGATCATTCTCTGGGGTGGATTATGATGATGTGGCATGGGATTTGAGTAGGGAGCGGTATGCCGTGGAGACAGGTGGCAGATCTGAATTATGGCTTGGGCCAAGGGTAGTGCACTATGTAGGGCAGGGTTCCTCAATAGGTAGCCCAAAAAACGTTGTTGGACATAAAATACTTTAAAATCACCAGGAAATCATCTCAAAGTGATTTTAATTCAGGAAATCTGTTCCCAAGTATTCCCACGCATGAATAGAGAGACATATGTAATTGTCACGTCCTGACCAGTAAAAGGGGTTATTTGTCATTATAGTTGGTCAGGGCGTGGCAGGGGGGTGTTTGTTTTGTGTGTTTGGGTATTTTGGGTTTAGGTTCTAGTCTTCCTATTTCTATGTTTAAATCTAACTTTTCTATTTCTATGTGAGTTTTGGCAATGTCCTCCAATTACATTTACATTTACATTTAAGTCATTTAGCAGAGGCTCTTATCCAGAGCGGAGGAACTAGTACTGTTGTAGTTTTTCTCTGTGGGCTGAACTGTCTGGAGGAACTAGTACTGTCTGGAGGAACTAGTACTGTTGTAGTTTCTCTCTGTGGGCTGCACTCTTACTCAAGTAATTTCTGAAAGAAGATACTTTCTTTTTACTCCGTTACATTTCACCAAATCACTTCAGTTACATAGATTTATATTATTACATATTATGTTGCAGAGCTCGACAAAGGGCTGCCCGCTGTGAGGTTTTGGAAACCCTTCAGGCCAGTCAATCATCCCCGTCAGTGGCCCGCTTGGGCAAAGTGGGGAAAAAACATAGCAATAACTCTATTTTCAAAATAGGTTATATAATTGATGAAAAGAACAGAGGACTTCCTGAAGCTGTTACTTCGTTATGTTGATTATTTCTCACATACACATCCGTAGCCTGAGCGGAATAGACAATCATCTGTCGGGCAGCAGGAGCGTGCAACTCTGAACTGGTGGTCCGTGGAGCAGCTCACAAAAGAACGACAGCGGTAGGGTATGTAGGAAAGATATTTAAATTAGAGGCAGCTGGTTGTTGTTGTCTCTAATTGGAGGCCATATTTAGTTGTGTTTGTTTTCACTTCTGTTTGTGGGTGGTTGTTTCTAGTATAGTCTGTGCACCTTACTGGACTGTTTTTGTCGTTTGTTTATTTTGATTACCTAAGTGTTTTCTTTAATAAAATAAGAAGATGAACACTTTACCCGTTGCGTTTTGGTCCCCCTTCAACGACGCTTATGTCAGTAATCATATCCCAATGTAACCAAGGTTTGAAATTATTCTGTTTTTCTCAAATACTATTTACTGTATCTGTTTGGGATTCTTGCGGTCAATTTGCAGTGTATAAATTATTAATAACTATGTTTCGGCCCCTCGACCATCCGCTAAAGGAAAAATCGTCCCACGGCTGAATGTAATTGGTCCCCTGATATATGGAATACTACAGGGGTGGGAAGTAACACGTTACAGTTCTTAAGTACATTTTGGTGGAACTAGTACTCTTCTAGTTACTCTCTGTGGGCTGTACCATCTGGAGGAACTAGTACTGTCTGGAGGAACTAGTACTGCCTGGAGGAACTAGGACTGTCTGGAGGAACTAGTACTGTTCTAGTTACTCTGTGGGCTGTACCATCTGGAGGAACTAGTACTGTCTGGAGGAACTAGTACTGTTCTAGTTACTCTGTGGGCTGTACTGTGTGGAGGAACTAGTACTGTTATAGTTACTCTCTGTGGGCTGAACTGTCTGGAGGAACTAGTACTGTCTGGAGGAACTAGTACTGTCTGGAGGAACTAGTACTGTTGTAGTTTCTCTCTGTGGCCTGAACTGTCTGGAGGAACTAGTACTGTCTGGAGGAACTAGTACTGTTGTAGTTTCTCTCTGTGGGCTGTACTGTCTGGAGGAACTAGTACTGTCTGGAGGAACTAGTACTGTCTGGAGGAACTAGTACTCTTCTAGTTACTCTCTGTGGGCTATACTGTCTGGAGGAACTAGGACTGTCTGGAGGAACTAGGACTGTTATAGTTACTCTCTGTGGACTGTACTGTCTGGAGGAACGAGGACTGCCTGGAGGAACTAGTACTGTCTGGAGGAACTAGTACTGTTCTAGTTACTCTGTGGGCTGTACTGTCTGGAGGAACTAGTACTGTTCTAGTTACTCTCTGTGGGCTGAACTGTCTGGAGGAACTAGTACTGTTATAGTTACTCTCTGTGGGCTGAACTGTCTGGAGGAACTAGTACTGTCTGGAGGAACTAGTACTGTCTGGAGGAACTAGTACTGTCTGGAGGAACTAGTACTGTTGTAGTTTTTCTCTGTGGGCTGAACTGTCTGGAGGAACTAGTACTGTCTGGAGGAACTAGTACTGTTGTAGTTTCTCTCTGTGGGCTGCACTCTTACTCAAGTAATTTCTGAAAGAAGATACTTTCTTTTTACTCCGTTACATTTCATCAAATCACTTCAGTTACATAGATTTATATTATTACATATTATGTTGCAGAGCTCGACAAAGGGCTGCCCGCTGTGAGGTTTTGGAAACCCTCCAGGCCAGTCAATCATCCCCGTCAGTGGCCCGCTTGGGCAAAGTGGGAAAAAAACATAGCAATAACTCTATTTTCAAAATAGGTTATATAATTGATGAAAAGAACAGAGGACTTCCTGAAGCTGTTACTTCGTTATGTTGATTATTTCTCACATACACATCCATAGCCTGAGCGGAATAGACAATCATCTGTCGGGCAGCAGGAGCGTGCAACTCTGAACTGGTGGTCCGTGGAGCAGCTCACAAAAGAACGACAGCGGTAGGGTATGTAGGAAAGATATTTAAACTTATGATAACTACCAGTAAAATGCTATGGCAAAAATGGGTACGAAAACCAGGTATGTAAAACATTTGGTCTGAAGTCTTGGTTAAATTCAGTCATCATGTGCTGTTTGAATGACATTTTCGAATGCTTTCTCCAAAAAACGCCTAAATTAAATGTTGACTGCAAAGTAGACCTACAGTGGCTTGCGAAAGTATTCACCCACCTTGGCATTTTTCCTATTTTGTTGCCTTACAACCTGAAATTAAAATGGATTTTTTGGGGGTTTGTATCATTTGATTTACACAACATGGAAACCCAAATTGGTCTACACGGACAAGTTCTGGCCTGGTTTAAATCTTATCTGTCGGAAAGATATCAGTTTGTCTCTGTGGATGGTTTGTCCTCTGACAAATCAACTGTAAATGTCGGTGTTCCTCAAGGCTCCGTTTTAGGACCACTATTGTTTTCACTATATATTTTACCTCTTGGTGATGTCATTCAGAAACATAATGTTAACTTTCACTGCTATGCGGATGACACACAGCTGTACATTTCGATGAAACATGGTGAAGCCCCAAAATTGCCCTCCCTGGAAGCCTGTGTTTCAGACACAAGGAAGTGGATGGCGGCAAATGTTCTACTTTCTACTTTCTAAAAATCTGAAACTTTCTGTCCAATAATGATGCAGAAAAATGTATCCATGCTTTTGTTACTTCTAGGTTAGACTACTGCAATGCTCTACTTTCCGGCTAAAGCACTAAATACATGTCAGTTAGTGCTAAACACGGCTGCTAGAATCTTGACTAGAACCAAAAAAGTAGATCATAATACTCCAGTGCTAGCCTCTCTACACTGGCTTCCTGTTAAGGCAAGGGCTGATTTCAAGGTTTTACTGCTAACCTACAAAGCATTACATGGGCTTGCTCCTACCTATCTTTCCGATTTGGTCCTGCCGTACATACGTACATGTACACTACGGTCACAAGACACAGGCCTCCTTATTGTCCCTAGAATTTCTAACCAAACAGCTGGAGGCAGGGCTTTCTCCTATAGAGCTCAATTTTTATGGAATGGTCTGCCTATCCATGTGAGAGACGCAGACTCGGTCTCAACCTTTAAGTCTTTATTGAAGACTCATCTCTTCAGTAGGTCCTATGATTGAGTGTAGTCTGGCCCAGGAGTGTGAAGGTGAACGGAAAGGCACTGGAGCAACGAACCGCCCTTGCTGTCTCTGCCTGGCCGGTTCCCCTCTCTCCACTGGGATTCTCTGCCTCTAACCCTATTACAGGGCCTGAGTCACTGGCTTACTGGTGCTCTTCCATGCCGTCCCTAGGAGGGGTGCGTCACTTGAGTGGGTTGAGTCACTGACGTGATCTTCCTGTCCGGGTTGGCGCCCCCCCTTGGGTTGTGCCGTGGCGGAGATCTTCGTGGGCTATACTCGGCCTTGTCTCAGGATGGTAAGTTGGTGGTTGAAGATATCCCTCTAGTGGTGTGGGGGCTGTGCTTTGGCAAAGTGGGTGGGGTTATATCCTGCCTGTTTGGCCCTGTCCGGGGCTATCGTCGGACGGAGCCACAGTGTCTCCTGACCCCTCCTGTCTCAGCCTCCAGTATTTATGCTGCAGTAGTTTACAGTGAGGGAAAAAAGTATTTGATCCCCTGCTGATTTTGTACGTTTGCCCACTGACAAAGAAATGATCAGTCTATAATTTTAATGGTAGGTTTATTTGAACAGTGAGAGACAGAATAACAACAACAAAAAATCCAGAAAAACGCATGTCAAAAATGTTATAAATTGATTTTCATTTTAATGAGGGAAATAAGTATTTGACCCCCTCTCAATCAGAAAGATTTCTGGCTCCCAGGTGTCTTTTATACAGGTAATGAGCTGAGATTAGGAGCACACTCTTAAAGGGAGTGCTCCTAATCTCAGTTTGTTACCTGTATAAAAGACACCTGTCCACAGAAGCAATCAATCAATCAGATTCCAAACTCTCCACCATGGCCAAGACCAAAGAGCTCTCCAAGGATGTCAGGGACAAGATTGTAGACCTACACAAGGCTGGAATGGGCTACAAGACCATCGCCAAGCAGCTTGGTGAGAAGGTGACAACAGTTGGTGCGATTATTCGCAAATGGAAGAAACACAAAAGAACTGTCAATTTCCCTCGGCCTGGGGCTCCATGCAAGATCTCACCTTGTGGAGTTGCAATGATCATGAGAACGGTGAGGAATCAGCCCAGAACTACACGGGAGGATCTTGTCAATGATCTCAAGGCAGCTGGGACCATAGTCACCAAGAAAACAATTGGTAACACACTACGCCGTTCAAGGACTGAAATCCTGCAGCGCCCGCAAGGTCCCCCTGCTCAAGAAAGCCCATATACATGCCCGTCTGAAGTTTGGCAGTGAACATCTGAATGATTCAGAGGACAACTGGGTGAAAGTGTTGTGGTCAGATGAGACCAAAATGGAGCTCTTTGGCATCAACTCAACTCGCCGTGTTTGGAGGAGGAGGAATGCTGCCTATGACCCCAAGAACACCATCCCCACCGCCAAACATGGAGGTGGAAACATTATGCTTTGGGGGTGTTTTTCTGCTAAGGGGACAGGACAACTTCACCGCATCAAAGGGACGATGGACGGAGCCATGTACCATCAAATCTTGGGTGAGAACCTCCTTCCCTCAGCCAGGGCATTGAAAATGGGTCGTGGATGGGTATGCCAGCATGACAATGACCCAAAACACACGGCCAAGGCAACAAAGGAGTGGCTCAAGAAGAAGCACATTAAGGTCCTGGAGTGGCCTAGCCAGTCTCCAGACCTTAATCCCATAGAAAATCTGTGGAGGGAGCTGAAGGTTCGAGTTGCCAAACGTCAGCCTCGAAACCTTAATGACTTGGAGAAGATCTGCAAAGAGGAGTGGGACAAAATCCCTCCTGAGATGTGTGCAAACCTGGTGGCCAACTACAAGAAACGTCTGACCTCTGTAATTGCCAACAAGGGTATTGCCACCAAGTACTAAGTCATGTTTTGCAGAGGGGTCAAATACTTATTTCCCTCATTAAAATGCAAATCAATTTATAACATTTTTGAAATACGTTTTTCTGGATTTTTTTGTTGTTATTCTGTCTCTCACTGTTCAAATAAACCTACCATTGAAATTATAGACTGATCATTTCTTGGTCAGTGGGCAAATGTACAAAATCAGCAGGGGATCAAATACTTATTTCCCTCACTGTATGTGTGTCGGGGGGCTAGGGTCAGTCTGTTATATCTGGAGTATTTCTCCTGTCTTATCCGGTGTCCTGTGTGAATTTAAGTATGCTCTCTCTAATTCTCTCTCTCTTTCTCTTTTTCTCTCTTTCTTTCTTTCTTTTTCTCTCTCGGAGGACCTGAGCCCTAGGATCATGCCTCAGGACTACCTGGCCTGATCACGCCTTCCTGTCTCCAGTACACCTGGTCGTGCTGCTGCTCCAGTTTCAACAGCTCTGCCTAAGGAACCCTGAACGGTTCACCGGACGAGCTACCTGACCCAGAACGGCTGTTTTCAAATCTCTAGAGACAGCAGGAGCGGTAGAGACTCTGAATCAGCGGCTATGAAAAGCCAACTAGCATTTACTCCTGAGGTGCTGACCTGTTACACCCTGCGACAACCACTGTGATTCTTATTATTTGACCTGCTGGTCATCTATGAACATTTGAACAAGGCCATGTTCTGTTATAATCTCCACCTGGCACAGCCAGAAGAGGACTGGCCACCCATCATAGCCTGGTTCCTCTCTAGGTTTCTTCCTAGGTTCTGGCCTTTCTAGGGAGTTTTCCCTAGCCACCGTGCATCTACACTCGCATTGCTTGCTGTTTGGGGTTTTAGGCTGGGTTTTTGTACAGCACTTTGTGACATCAGCTGATGTAAGAAGGGCATTATAAATACATTTGATTGATTGATTGATATTATTGTGAAACAAACAACAAATAAGACAAAAAAACTGAACTTGAGCGTGCATAACTATTCACCCCCCCCCCAAAAAAAAAAAGTCAATACTTTGTAGTGCCACCGTTTGCAGCAATTACAGCTGCAAGTCTCTTGAGGTATGTCTTTATAAGCTTGGCACATCTAGCCACTGGGATTTTGGCCCATTCTTCAAGGCAAAACTGCTCCAGCTCCTTCAAGTTGGATGGGTTCTACTGGTGTACAGCAATGTTTAAGACATATCGCAGATTCTCAATTGAACTGAGGTCTGGGCTTTGACTAGGCCATTCCAAGACATCTAAATGTTTCCCCTTAAACCACTCGAGTGTTGCTTTAGCAGTATGCTTAGGGTCATTGTCCTGTTGGAAGGTGAACCTCCATCCCAGTCTCAAATCTCTGGAAGACTGAAACAGGTTTCCCTCAAGAATTTCCCTGTATTTAGCCATCCATCATTCCTTCAATTCTGACCAGTTTCTTGGGGTGATGAGAGGGGTTGGATTTGTGCCAGACATAGCGTTTTCCTTGATTGCCAAAAAGCTAAATCTGACCAGAGTACCTTCTTTCATATGTTTGGGGAGTCTCCCAAATGCCTTTTGACGAACACCAAACGTGTTTGCTTATTTTCTTCTTTAAGCAATGGCTTTTTTCTGGCCACTCTTCCATAAGCCCAGCTCTGTGGAGTGTACGGCTTAAAGTGGTCCTATGGACAGATACTCCAATCTCCGCTGTGAAGCTTTGCAGCTCCTTCAGGGTTATCTTTGGTCTCTTTGTTGCCTCTCTGAATAATTCCCTTCTTGCCTGGTCCATGAGTTTTGGTGGGCGGCCCTCTCTTGGCAGGTTTATTGTGGTGCCATATTCTCTCAATTTTTTAATAATGGATTTAATGGTGCTCTGTGGGATGTTCAAAGTTTCTGATCATTTTTTATAATCTGTACTTCTCCACAACTTTGTCCCTGACCTGTTTGGAGAGCTCCTTGGTCTTCATGGTGCCACTATCTTGGTGGTGCCCCTTGCTTAGTGGTGTTGCAGACTCTGGGGCCTTTCAGAACAGGAGTATATATACACTGAGATTATGTGACACTTAGATTGTACACAGGTGGACTTTATTGAACTAATTATGTGACATCTGAAGGTAATTGGTTGCACCAGATCTTATTTAGGGGCTTCATGGGAAAGGGGGTGAATACATATGCATGCATCACTTTTCCATTTTCCATTTTTTTGAATTTTTTTAAACAAGTTATTTTTTTCATTTCACTTGACCAATTTGGACTATTTTGTGTATGTTCATTACATGAAATGCAAATAAAAATCAATTTAAATTACAGGTTTTAATGCAACAAAAAAGGGAAAACGCCAAGGGGATGAATACTTTTGCAAGGCACTGTACCTGACAGAATGATATCATGATGATTTGTATCAATCGGGTCGGCATTTGTTTTGCTGTACATTGTAGCATATAGTAGGATACAGAAACACCGCAAGCCAAACACAATGGTCTCTTGCTAGGAGCAACTGAATTAAAGGTCACCTACATACGAATGCCATGTTATGAATAGCTTTTCATGTTCTTCTGTCAAAATACTCTTGTGAATTTTTCTCTGAGGTGCACTGTCAACAGGTGGTGCTGGTCATGGTGCTGGTTGTTGTGCTGGTCATGGCGCTGGTCATGGCGCTGGTCATGGTGCTGGTCATGGTGCTGGTCATGGTGCTGGTCATGGTACTGGTCAGTCATAGTGCTGGTCATGGTGCTGGTCATTGTGCTGGTCATAGTGCTGGTCATGGCGCTGGTCATGGTGCTGGTCAAGGTACTGGTCATGATGCTGGTCATGGTGCTGGTCAGTCATTGTGCTGGTCATAGTACTGGTCATGGTGCTGGTCATGATGCTGGTCATGGTGCTGGTCATGGAACTGGTCATAGTGCTGGTCATGGCACTGGTCATGATGCTGGTCATAGTGCTGGTCATGGTACTGGTCATGGTGCTGGTCATGGTGCTGGTCATGGTGCGGATCATGGTACTGGTCATGGTACTGGTCATGGTGCTGGTCAGTCATTGTGCTGGTCATAGTGCTGGTCATGGCACTGGTCATGGTGCTGGTCATGATGCTGGTCATGGTGCTGGTCATGGAACTGGTCATAGTGCTGGTCATGGCGCTGGTCATGATGCTGGTCATGGTGCTGGTCATGGTGTGGATCATGGTACTGGTCATGGTGCTGGTCAGTCATTGTGCTGGTCATGGCACTGGTCATGGTCATGGCACTGGTCATAGTGCTGGTCATAGTGCTGGTCATGGTGCTGGTCATGGTGCTGGTCATGGAACTGGTCATAGTGCTGGTTATGGTGCTGGTCAGTCATTGTGCTGGTCATAGTGCTGGTCATGGAACTGGTCATAGTGCTGGTTATGGTGCTGGTCATGGTGCTGGTCAGTCATTGTGCTGGTCATAGTGCTGGTCATGGCACTGGTCATGGTGCTGGTCATGGTGCTGGTCATGGTACTGGTCATTGTGCTAGTCATGGTGCTGGTCATGGTGCTGGTCATGGTGCTGGTCATGGTGCTGGTCATGGTACTGGTCATGGTACTGGTCAGTCATAGTGCTGGTCATGGTGCTGGTCATTGTGCTGGTCGTAGGGCTGGTCATGGCACTGGTCATGGTGCTGGTCATGGTGCTGGTCATAGTGCTGGTTATGGTGCTGGTCATGGTGCTGGTCATGGTGCTGGTCAGTCATTGTGCTGGTCATAGTGCTGGTCATGGCACTGGTCATGGTGCTGGTCATGATGCTGGTCATGGTGCTGGTCATGATGCTGGTCATGGAACTGGTCATAGTGCTGGTCATGGCACTGGTCATGGCGCTGGTCATGGTGCTGGTCATGGCGCTGGTCATGGTGCTGGTCATGGTGCTGGTCATGGTACTGGTCATGGTGCTGGTCAGTCATTGTGCTGGTCATAGTGCTGGTCATGGCACTGGTCATGGTGCTGGTCAGTCATTGTGCTGGTCATAGTGCTGGTCATGGCACTGGTCATGGTGCTGGTCATGATGCTGGTCATGGTGCTGGTCATGGAACTGGTCATAGTGCTGGTCATGGTACTGGTCATGGTGCTGGTCATGGTACTGGTCATGGTGCTGGTCAGTCATTGTGCTGGTCATAGTGCTGGTCATGGCGCTGGTCATGGTGCTGGTCATGGCGCTGGTCATGGTGCTGGTCATGGTGCTGGTCATGGTGCTGGTCATGGTGCGGATCATGGTACTGGTCATGGTGCTGGTCAGTCATTGTGCTGGTCATGGTGCTGGTCATGGTGCTGGTCATGGTGCGGATCATGGTACTGGTCATGGTGCTGGTCAGTCATTGTGCTGGTCATAGTGCTGGTCATGGTGCTGGTCATGATGCTGGTCATGGTGCTGGTCATGGAACTGGTCATAGTGCTGGTTATGGCACTGGTCATGATGCTGGTCATAGTGCTGGTCATGGTACTGGTCATAGTGCTGGTCATTGTGCTGGTTATGGTGCTGGTCATGGTACTGGTCATGGTACTGGTCATGATGCTGGTCATGGTGCTGGTCATGGTACTAGTCATAATGCTGGTCATAGTGCTGGTCATGGTGCTGGTCAGTCATTGTGCTGGTCATAGTGCTGATCATAGTGCTGGTCATGGTGCTGGTCAGTCATTGTGCTGGTCATGGTGCTGGTCATGGCGCTGGTCATGGCGCTGGTCATGGTGCTGGTCATGGCGCTGGTCATGGCGCTGGTCATGGTGCTGGTCATGATGCTGGTCATGGCGCTGGTCATGATGCTGGTCATGATGCTGGTCATGGTACTGGTCATGGTGCTGGTCATGGTGCTGGTCATAGTGCTGGTCATAGTGCTGGTCATGGTACTGGTCATGGTGCCCGGTCATGGTGCCCGGTCATGGTACTGGTCATGGTGCTGGTCATGGTGCTGGTCATGGTGCTGGTCATGGTGCTGGTCATGATGCTGGTCATAGTGCTGGTCATGGTACTGGTCAGTCATAGTGCTGGTCATGGTGCTGGTCATTGTGCTGGTCGTAGGGCTGGTCGTAGGGCTGGTCATGATGCTGGTCATTGTGCTGGTCACGGTACTGGTCACGATGCTGGTCACGGTGCTGGTCATAGTGCTGGTCATGGTACTGGTCATGGTGCCCGGTCATGGTGCCCGGTCATGGTACTGGTCATGGTGCTGGTCATAGTGCTGGTCATGGTACTGGTCATTGTGCTGGTCATGGTGCTGGTCATGGTGCTGGTCATGGTGCTGGTCATGATGCTGGTCATAGTGCTGGTCATGGTACTGGTCAGTCATAGTGCTGGTCATGGTACTGGTCATGGTGCCCGGTCATGGTGCCCGGTCATGGTACTGGTCATGGTGCTGGTCATAGTGCTGGTCATGGTACTGGTCATTGTGCTGGTCATGGTGCTGGTCATGGTGCTGGTCATGGTGCTGGTCATGATGCTGGTCATAGTGCTGGTCATGGTTCTGGCAGGCTTAAATAATACATTCATGTCAAATCAATTGCACTAAGTTGTCCTTTGTGCTTGCTAGCAAAGTTTACCATGAGGTGCAAAAAATGACCAAACTCAATGTGTTGCTACTACTGAAGTAGTTTTCCAACCGGATCCGTTTTACTTCTACTTGAGTAGTTTCTTAACATGGTTACTTTTCTTGAGTAAATTACACTCTAAGTAACAGGACTTTTACTTAATTACAGATCTTTCTGTACTCTACCCACCTCTGGGAACACATTGCAACACAGAGATATGGCTAAATCTAGTGCACTATATGGGTAATAGGGTGCCACAGAGCTCTGGATAAAAGTAGTGCACTATATAGGGAATAGGGAGCCATTTCGAACGCAGCCTACAGACAGGTGGGTGAGTTATTGCGGACATCCATTGAGGCCCGGGCGGCTGCAGCGCTGCAGGGTCAGATATATGTTACTGTTTAACACCTCACCGCCACAGACTGTAGAGCCTGGCAATGATAACCAACTAGCTTAGCAGTTCACAGACCAAATCAGAGGAGAACAGAGCAGAACAGAACAGAAGAGAGAAGATCAGAGTCGAACAGAACAGAACAAACCAGAGCAGAACAGAGCAGAACAGAGCAAAGTTGAGGAGAGCAGAATAGAGCAGAACAGACCAGAACAGAGCAGAACAGAATAGAACAGAACAAACCAGAGCAGAACAGAGCAGAACAGAACAAACCAGAGCAGAACAGAGCAGAACAGAGCAGAACAGAATAGAACAGAACAAACCAGAGCAGAACTGAATAGAACAGAACAAACCAGAGCAGAACTGAATAGAACAGAACAAACCAGAGCAGAACTGAATAGAACAGAACAAACCAGAACAGAACAGAGCAGAACAGAGTAGAACAGAACAAACCAGAGCAGAACAGAGCAGAACAGAGCAGAACAGAATAGAACAGAACAAACCAGAGCAGAACTGAATAGAACAGAACAAACCAGAGCAGAACTGAATAGAACAGAACAAACCAGAACAGAACAGAGCAGAACAGAGTAGAACAGAACAAACCAGAACAGAACAGAGCAGAACAGAGTAGAACAGAACAAACCAGAGCAGAACAGAGCAGAACAGAGCAGAACAGAATAGAACAGAACAAACCAGAGCAGAACTGAATAGAACAGAACAAACCAGAGCAGAACTGAATAGAACAGAACAAACCAGAACAGAACAGAGCAGAACAGAGTAGAACAGAACAAACCAGAGCAGAACAGAGTAGAACAGAACAAACCAGAACAGAACAGAGCAGAACAGAGTAGAACAGAACAAACCAGAGCAGAACAGAGCAGAACAAACCAGAACAGAGTAGAACAGAACAAACAGAGCAAAGTTGAGCAGAGCAGAATAGAGCAGAACAAACCAGAACAGAATAGAACAGAACAAACCAGAGCAGAACTGAATAGAACAGAACAAACCAGAGCAGAACAGAGCAGAACAGAACAAACCAGAACAGAACAGAGCAGAACAGAGTAGAACAGAACAAACCAGAACAGAATAGAACAGAACAAACCAGAGCAGAACAGAGTAGAACAGAACAAACCAGAACAGAACAGAGCAGAACAGAGTAGAACAGAACAAACCAGAGCAGAACAGAGCAGAACAAACCAGAACAGAGTAGAACAGAACAAACAGAGCAAAGTTGAGCAGAGCAGAATAGAGCAGAACAAACCAGAACAGAGTAGAACAGAACAAACAGAGCAAAGTTGAGCAGAGCAGAATAGAGCAGAACAAACCAGAACAGAGCAGAACAGAGCAGAACAGAGCAGAACAGAGCAGAACAGAACAAACCAGAGCAGAACAGAGCAGAACAGAGCAGAACAGAGTAGGACAAGAGCAGAGTTGAGCAGAGTTGAGCAGAACAGAACAGAAGAGAGCATAACAAACCAGAGCAGAACAGAGCAGAACAGAGCAGAACAGACCAAACCAGAACAAAGCAAAGTTGAGCAGAGCTGACCAGAACAAACCAGAGTAGAACAGAGTTGACCAGAGTTGAGCAGAACAGAACAGACCAGAGTAGAGCAGAACAGAACAGAGCAGAACAGAGTAGAACAGAACAGAGTAGAATAGAGCAGAGTTGAGCAGAACACAACAGAGCAGAACAGACCAGAGCAGAGTAGAGCAGAACAGACAAGAGCAGAGTTGAGAAGAACAGAACAGAACAGAGCAGAACAGAGTAGAACAGACCAGATCAGAGTAGAGCAGAACAGACAGGAGCAGAGTTGAGAAGAACAGAACAGAACAGAGCAGAACAGAACAGAGTAGAATAGAGCAGAGTTGATAAGAACAGAACAGAACAGAGCAGATCAGAGCAGAGTTGAGCAGAACAGAACAGAACAGAGCAGAACAGACCAGAGCAGTGTAGAGCAGAACAGACAAAAGCAGAGTTGAGCAGAACAGAGTAGAACAGAACAGAACAGAGTTGAGCAGAACAGAACAGAGTAGAGTAGAACAGAACAGAACAGAACAGAAAAGAGTAGAGCAGAATCCCTGATTTAGATATCTGGGGATCGGTAGCCATGACGATACCTTTCGAACACGCAGACACGTCTGCAAGTACACACATCTGCACATACACACACATGGAAAGACATGCACATGATGTGCATGTTTCATAGCCTAACCTGGCACAATAGGGGGATGTCATCCTGGCTTAGCAGGAAAGAGGAGAGAAAAGAGGAGAGGAGAGAGGAGAGGAAAGAGGAGAGGGAAAAGGAGAGGAAAAAGGAGAAGAGAGAGGAGAGGAGAGAGGAGAGGAAAGAGGAGAGAGGAGAGGAGAGAGGAGAGGAGAGGAAAGAGGAGAGGAAAGGAAAGAGGAGAGGAAAGAGGAGAGGAGAGAGGAGAGGAAAGAGGAGAGGAAAGAGGGGGGTTTAGAAGGAAATGGAAAACATCTCTGAATGATGAAAGCCTGTGGTTTGACAATAAAGCAGGTTATCAGCAGCTGGACAGACAGAGGATCTGAGACAGTCAGAGTCCTGTCAGATATAAACTGTCCATATGTCTTCACTTCCTTCCCACACATGGCTTTTACTGCGTCCAGGGGGGGGGAGAGAGAGAGAGAGAGAGAGAGAGAGAGAGAGAGAGAGAGAGAGAGAGAGAGAGAGAGAGAGAGAGAGAGAGAGAGAGAGAGATAGAGCAGATAGAGAGAAGCGAGAGAGAAGAAAGAGAGAAGCGAGAGAGAAGAGGGAGAAGAAAGAGAGAAGAGAAAAGAGAGCGAGAGGAGAGGAGAGAGAGAAGAGAGAGAGAGAGAAGAAAGAGAGAAGCGAGAGAGAAGAGGGAGAAGAAAGAGAGAAGAGAAAAGAGAGCGAGAGGAGAGGAGAGAGAGAAGAGAGAGAGAGAGAAGAAAGAGAGAAGCGAGAGAGAAGAGAGAAGAGAGAGAAGAGAGAGAGAAGAGAGAAGAGAGAGAAGAGAGAGAAGAGAGCGAGAGAGGAGAGAGAGGAGAGAAGAGAGAAGAGAGAAGAGAGAAGGAGAGAGAAGAAAGAGAGAAGCGAGAGAGAAGAGAGAAGAGAGAGAAGAGAGAGAGAGCGAGAGAGAGAAGAGAGAGAAGAGAGAGAGAAAGAGAGAGAGAGAGAGAAGAGAGAGAGAAGAGAGAAGAGAGAGAAGAGAGAGAGAGCGAGAGAGCGAGAGAGAGAAAGAGAGAGAGAGAGAGAAGAGAGAGAGAGAGGAGAGAAGAGAGAGAAGAGAGAGAGAGCGGAGAGAAGAGAGAGAAGAGAGAGAGAGCGAGAGAGAGAAAGAGAGAGAGAGAGAGAAGAGAGCGAGAGAGGAGAGAGAGGAGAGAAGAGAGAAAAGAGAGAAGAGAGAGCGAGCGAGAGAGAAAGATACGGCTATATGGGGCCCTACCGGGTCTGATTGGGAAGGGGACAGGTCATGTTGCACTGCCACCTAAGACCGCCACAGTGGCAGTGTTTACTATGTTAATGTAGGCTCTAGTGTTTCAATTTCAATTCAAAGGGCTTTATTGTCATGGGAAACATATGTTTACATCGCCAAAGCAAGTGAAATAGATAATAGACAAGAGTAAAATAAACAATTAACAGTAAACATTACACTTCCAAATGAATAAAGACATTTCAAATGTCATATTATGTCTACATACAGTGTTGTAACGATGTGCAAATAGTTAAAGTACAAAAGGGAAAATAAATAAACATAAATATAGGTTGTATTTACAATGATGTTTGTTCGTCACTGGTTGCCCTTTTCTTGTGACAACAGGTCACAAATCTTGCTGCTGTGATGGCACACTGTGGTATTTCACCAAATAGATAAGGGAGTTGATCAAAATTGGATTTGTTTTCGAATTCTTTATGGGTCTGTGTAATCTGAGGGAAATATGTCTCTAATATGGTCATACATTTGGCAGGAGGTTAGGAAGTGCAGCTCAGTTTCCACCTCATTATGTGGGCAGTGTGCACATAGCCTGTCTTCTCTTGAGAGCCAGTTCTGCCTTCGGCGGCCTTTCTCAATAGCAAGGATATTGTCAAATATTTCCTTAATTTTGGTTCAGTCACAGTGGTCAGGTATTCTGCCACGGTGTACTCCCTAATTGGGCCAAATAGCATTCTAGTTTGCTCTGTTTTTTTGTTAAATTCTTTCCAATGTGTCAAGTAATTATCTTTTTGTTTTCTCATGATTTGGTTGGGTCTAATTATGTCGCTGTCCTGGGGCTCTGTGGGGTCTGTTTGTGTTTGCGAACAGAGCCCCAGGACTTCTCCATGTTCATCTCTCTGTAGGTGATGGCTTTGTTATGGAAGGTTTGGGAATCGCTTACTTTTAGGTGGTTGTAGAATTTAATGGCTCTTTCCTGGTTTTTGATAATTAGCGGGTATCGGCCTAATTCTGCTCTGTACATAGAGGATATTCTTGCAGAATTCTGCATGCAGTCTCAATTTGGTGTTTGTCCCATTTTATGAATTCTTGGTAGGTGAGTGGACCCCAGACCTCACAACCATAAAGGGCAATGGGTTCTATAACTGATTCAAGTATCTTTAGCCAGATCCTAATTGGTATGTCCCCTGCGAGGGGACACCACAGCCAGCCAACCAGCTCCCTGTGGGGGGACACCACAGCCAGTCTCCTGCGAGGGGACACCACAGCCAGCCCCTGCGAGGGGACACCACCGCCTGCCAACCAACCTCCTGCGAGGGGACACCACAGCCAGTCAACCAGCCTCCTGCGAGGGGACACCACAGCCAGCCAACCAGCCCCTTGCGAGGGGACACCACAGCCAGCCAACCAGCCCCTTGCGAGGGGACACCACAGCCAGCCCCCTGCGAGGGGACACCACAGCCAGCCAACCAGCCCCTTGCGAGGGGACACCACAGCCAGCCCCCTGCGAGGGGACACCACAGCCAGCCCCCTGCGAGGGGACACCACAGCCAGCCAACCAGCCCCTTGCGAGGGGACACCACAGCTAGCCCCCTGCGAGGGGACACCACCGCCTGCCAACCAGCCTCCTGCGAGGGGACACCACAGCCAGCCAACCAGCTCCCTGTGAGGGGACACCACAGCGAGTCTCCTGCGAGGGAACACCACAGCCAGCCCCCTGCGAGGGGACACCACAGCCAGCCAACCAGCCCCTTGCGAGGGGACACCACAGCCAGCCCCCTGCGAGGGGACACCACAGCCAGCCAACCAGCCCCTTGCGAGTGGACACCATGCCAGCCCCCTGCGAGGGGACACCACCGCCTGCCAACCAACCTCCTGCGAGGGGACACCACAGCCAGTCAACCAGCCTCCTGCGAGGGGACACCACAGCCAGCCAACCAGCCTCCTGCGAGGGGACACCACAGCCAGTCAACCAGCCTCCTGCGAGGTGACACCACAGCCAGCCAACCAGCCCCTTGCGAGGGGACACCACAGCCAGCCCCCTGCGAGGGGACACCACCGCCTGCCAACCAGCCTCCTGCGAGGGGACACCACAGCCAGCCAACCAGCTCCTTGTGAGGGGACACCACAGCGAGTCTCCTGCGAGGGGACACCACAGCCAGCCCCCTGCGAGGGGACACCACAGCCAGCCAACCAGCCCCTTGCGAGGGGACACCACAGCCAGCCCCCTGCGAGGGGACACCACAGCCAGCCAACCAGCCCCTTGCGAGGCGACACCACAGCCAGCCCCCTGCGAGGGGACACCACAGCTAGCCCCCTGCGAGGGGACACCACCGCCTGCCAACCAGCCTCCTGCGAGGGGACACCACAGCCAGTCAACCAGCCTCCTGCGAGGGGACACCACAGCCAGCCAACCAGCCTCCTGCGAGGGGACACCACAGCCAGTCAACCAGCCTCCTGCGAGGTGACACCACAGCCAGCCAACCAGCCCCTTGCGAGGGGACACCACCGCCTGCCCCCTGCGAGGGGACACCACCGCCTGCCAACCAGCCCCTTGCGAGGGGACACCACAGCTAGCCCCCTGCGAGGGGACACCACAGCTAGCCCCCTGCGAGGGGACACCACCGCCTGCCAACCAGCCTCCTGCGAGGGGACACCACAGCCAGCCAACCAGCTCCCTGTGAGGGGACACCACAGCCAGCCCGCTGCGAGGGGACACCATACGGTGACACTACACTGTCAGTTGTCACTCATCTATCTTCCACTGTCACACTCAGAGGGGGAGGCTCAGTTTTCCCTGTATAAATGGAATAGGAACACTGGTATATCTCTTACTATAAAGCTACGTTAGAAAGACCAGAAGAAGAAGGCCGCTTTCTAAATTTAAAAGCTAATCAGTTTTGTCCTTTCCAGCAAGGCCACCTAGTGACTACTGGGAAGTTGTTGCAAAACTAAGTGCATGGGTTATCTGGGGAGCACAGTAAAACTGTTTCTCTTGGATCCACTCTGCTTCTGCTCTGTGTCCATTAATTGGAATATTCATTGGAGCGTTGAGGCAACTTGGCTCCTATTCAGACTCGCCTCTGTGCCAGAGGAACTGAAAACACAGAAAACAGCAAATCAGGAAGAAACAATAGTGGAACTTTCAGGTTTTTGGCACATTCATCGTTTAAGGGAGCGCATATTAAACAAATCTTAATACATATAGGTTTATTAGAAAATAGGGGCCAAGTCAGATGAGTCATTCCTGTGAATGGGAAACGTAATGAGGTTCGTCTACAGGAGGTCACTGCAGAAATGTAACAATTAGAATGAGGTGTGGAAAGACTTTGCTGCATATTTGGAGGTTTTGAAATGAGTGACTTGATCCTGTCTTCACTATTCGGGCCAACTAACATGCCACCTGAATGAGTCAGAACCCCTTCACTGAAAAATCACCTCAAACTGCGGTTTGGCTTCGAATACAGAATTAACATTCTGTTTTGTTTTTACCAAATTATCAGAGGATGACTATAATTTATACTAGATTTCATAGATGTATAACTAAATCGACAATTTAATTAAGTATTTTATTCTTACAGCATATTCTGCACAGAGCAGAACACTACAACACCGTGATGTCGGGTTGGGTTGGGTTGTGTTGGGTTGGGTTGTGGTGTGGTGTGTTGTGTTGTGGTCTGTTGTGGTGTGTTGGGTTGGGTTGTGGTGTGGTGTGTTGTGTTGGGTTGTGTTGGGTTGGGTTGTGTTGGGTTGTGGTGTGTTGTGGTGTGTTGGGTTGTGTTGGGTTGTGTTGGGTTGTGGTGTGGTGTGGTGTGGTGTGTTGTGGTGTGTTGTGGTGTGTTGGGTTGTGGTGTGGTGTGGTGTGTTGTGTTGTGTTGGGTTGTGGTGTGTTGGGTTGTGGTGTGGAGTGTTGTGGTGTGTTGGGTTGGGTTGTGGTGTGGTGTGTTGTGTTGGGTTGTGTTGGGTTGGGTTGTGTTGGGTTGTGGTGTGTTGTGGTGTGTTGGGTTGTGTTGGGTTGTGTTGGGTTGTGGTGTGGTGTGTTGTGGTGTGTTGGGTTGTGGTGTGGTGTGTTGGGTTGGGTTGTGGTGTGATGTGTTGTGTGGTGTGGTGTGTTATGTTGGGTTGGGTTGGGTTGGGTTGGGTTGTGGTGTGGTGTGTTGGGTTGGGTTGGGTTGTGGTGTGGTGTGTTGGGTTGTGTTGGGTTGGGTTGGGTTGTGTTGGGTTGTGGTGTGTTGTGGTGTGTTGGGTTGTGGTGTGGTGTGTTGTGGTGTGTTGTGTTGGTTTGTGTTGTGTTGGGTTGTGGTGTGTTGGGTTGTGGTGTGTTGGGTTGTGGTGTGGTGTGTTGTGGTGTGTTGTGGTGTGTTGGGTTGGGTTGTGGTGTGTTGGGTTGTGTTGGGTTGGGTTGGGTTATGTTGGGTTGTGGTGTGGTGTGTTGTGGTGTGTTGGGTTGGGTTGTAGTGTGGTGTGTTGTGGTGTGTTGGGGTGTGGTGTGTTGGGTTGGGTTGTGGTGTGTTGTGGTGTGTTGGGTTGGGTTGTGGTGTGGTGGGTTGGGTTGTGGTGTGTTGTGGTGTGTTGGGTTGGGTTGTGGTGTGTTGGGTTGGGTTGTGGTGTGGTGTGTTGGGTTGTGGTGTGTTGTGGTGTGTTGGGTTGTGGTGTGGTGTGTTGGGTTGTGGTGTGGTGTGTGGTGTGGTGTGTTGTGGTGTGTTGGGTTGGGTTGTGGTGTGTTGGGTTGGGTTGTGGTGGGTTGGGTTGTGGTGTGGTGTGTTGTGGTGTGTTGGGTTGGGTTGTGGTGTGTTGTGGTGTGTTGGGTTGGGTTGTGGTGTGTTGGGTTGTGGTGTGTTGGGTTGTGTTGGGGTGTGTTGTGTGGTGTGTTGGGTTGGGTTGTGGTGTGGTGTGGTGTGTTGTGTTGTGGTGTGGTATGTTGGGTTGGGTTGGGTTGTGGTGTGTTGGGTTGTGGTGTGTTGGGTTGTGTTGGGTTGTGGTGTGGTGTGGTGTGTTGGGTTGGGTTGTGTTGGGTTGGGGTGTGGTGTGTTGTGGTGTGTTGGGTTGGGTTGTGGTGTGGTGTGTTGGGTTGTGGTGTGTTGTGTGTTGGGTTGGGTTGTGTTGGGTTGGGTTGTGTTGGGTTGGGTTGTGGTGTGGTGTGTTGGGTTGGGTTGTGGTGTGGTGTGTTGGGTTGTGGTGTGTTGTGTGTTGGGTTGGGTTGTGTTCAGTGGTGTAAAGTACTTAAGTACAAATACTTTAAAGTACCACTAAAGTCGTGTTTCGGGGTATCTTTACTTTACTATCTATATTTTTGACAATTTTTACTTTTACTCCATTACACTTCTAAAGAAAATAATGTACTTTTTACTCCTTACATTTTCCCTGACACCCAAAAGTACTCGTTACATTTTGAATGCTTAGCAGGACAGGGAAATGGTCTAATTCATTTATCAAGAGAACATCCCTGGTCATCCCTATTGCCTCTGATCTGGCAGACTCACTAAACATAAATGCTTCATTTTTAAATGAGGTGTTTTTTTTTAACTGTGCCCCTGGCTATCTGTAAATAAAAAATGTAAATTAAAATAGTGTTGTCTGGTTTGCTTAATATAAGAAACGTTTAATGATTTATACTTTTACTTTTGATACTTCAGTATATTTCAAACCAAATACTTTTAGACTTTTACTTAAGTAGTATTCTACTGGGTGACTTTCACTTTTACTTGAGTCATTACTTTTACTCATGTATGAAAATTGGGTACTTTTTCCAGCACTGATTGTGTTGTATTGTGTTGTATTTTATTGTACTGTACTTTGTTGTGTTGTGTTGTAAAGCCAGTGCCCTTGCATGTCTCCTTGAATAAAAGCTAGTTCCAAAAATGAATGAATAATACTACCACTTCAGAAAGCCTCCGCACCTTGAAGTGTACATGCACACGCACACCATCACCCATACACACAACACACACACGACCACTCAAGGAGGGCTTTGAGAAGCTTTTGTGAAATGTAGCGGAACAAAAATGCAACGAAAAAAATCCCTTTGAAAAGCAAGGCAGCACTTTTCAAAATCATGTAGAACAACTTGCTGACAAAAGGAGGGAGGAGAAGCAAGGGGGTTAGGGGAAGAGGGATGTAAAGAGAGAAATGGAGTGGTTGGTAGAGGAGTGTAGACTAGGAAGGTTATGCCAGACACCTCTGTTCCCCTGCTCCAGTCCTGATAAATCATGTGTCGCCACTGCAGCAGGAAACACCTGCACAACATTAGCACAACAGAAATATAGTTGTTTGTGCAGTGGGAAGGCAGGGAGGCAGGTAGACAGGTAGACAGGCAGGTAGACATACAGACAGGTAGGGAGGCAGGCAGACAGGTAAACAGGCAGGCAGGTAGACAGGCAGACAGGCAGACAGGCAGACAGGCAGACAGGCAGGCAGACAGACAGACAGACAGACAGACAGACAGACAGACAGACAGACAGACAGACAGACAGACAGACAGACAGACAGACAGACAGACAGACAGGCAGGTAGACATACAGACAGACAGACAGACAGACAGACAGACAGACAGACAGACAGACAGACAGACAGACAGACAGACAGACAGACAGACAGACAGACAGACAGACAGACAGACAGGTAAACAGGCAGGGAGGCAGGGAGACAGGCAGGGAGGCAGGCAGGCAGGCAGACATACAGACAGGCAGGGAGGCAGGCAGACAGGTAAACAGGCAGGGAGGCAGGTAGACAGGTAGACAGGCAGACAGGCAGACAGACAGACAGACAGACAGACAGACAGACAGACAGACAGACAGACAGACAGACAGGTAAACAGGCAGACAGACAGACAGACAGACAGACAGACAGACAGACAGACAGACAGACAGACAGACAGACAGACAGACAGACAGACAGACAGACAGACAGACAGACAGACAGACAGACAGACAGACAGGCGAAGTGTGAGGAACAACTACTCTTAACTGAGTTTAATAGATAACACATTTGGCTCAGCCAAGATGGCCCACACTAACATATGACTGTAAAATAGTTTTGCGAAAACATAAATTATCCCAAGGGCTTATATGAAAAAGAGAGAAGGGCCAACAGCATCAAGAGGCCCTATCTCACCTGAAAGCTCCAATGATTTCATCCACCAGACCCCAAGCAGATGACTCAAAGGAAGGGAGGGATGGAGTGGTCTGATTTAGTGAACTGTCCTGCAAATATAATGGGACCAGGCCTTGCATTTCATCATGAAACAAACCATATGTGAGACAGCAGCATCCTTTAAAATATGAATTCTATAAGTAGCCAGTGGGGCTGAGGTCTGGATGTGCTGCAAGGCTCTGTGAACATCTAAACTCTTTCCTCACTCCAGACCCAGACAGGAGTCGTGTATATCATTCAGGACACAACCCATAGAGAGAACAAACATCAAGTCCTCTGTCCTTTCTCCAGCAGCTCAACAGATGAAATAGTTCACTTCTCAACCTAAAAGCTTGTTCCACTGTTTTTCTGGACTATTTAATGTGTGTAGAACTATCTTCAATTGTGGTCTCATGTAGAGCTGAATCCATTTAACACACTATCTGTTGTGTTTATATATTCATTCATTTGAGATTCAGGTCTGCAGATTCATCCTAAAGCATATAGCTGGATCTACACAACAAGTCCTCAACTGGTAGCTTCATTAAATAGTACCCGCAAAACACCAGTCTCAATGTCAACAGTGAAGAGGCGACTCCGGGATGCTGGTCTTCTAGGCAGAGTTGCAAAGAAAAAGCCATATCTCAGACTGGCCAATAAAAAGAAAAGATTAAGATGGGCAAAAGAACACCGACACTGGACAGAGGAACTCTGCCTAGAAGGCCAGCATCCCGGAGTCGCCTCTTCACTGTTGCCTTTTCAAAGTCAGCTATAAATACCAGGCCTGGTGTCCCCGATATTTCATAGTATTCTATTGTTTCCAGTACTTGTACTATATTATCTCCAATGTATCGTCCATGTAAAAAACCTGTCTGATTAGGATAAATAATATCTGACAAAACCTTTTTAATTCTATGCGCCAAGCCTTTAGCTAGAATTTTTGCATCACAACACTGAAGTGTAAGAGACCTCCAATTTTTAAATGGACTGGATCTTTATATTTAGCCCTTGGATCCTGATTCATTAATAATGAAATCAGACCTTCTTGTTGCGTGTCCAATAATCTACCATTTATATAGGAGTGGTTAAAACATGCTAATAATGGTCCTCTGAGTATATAAAAAAAAGGTTTGGTATACTTCCACTGGTATACCACCCAGCCCTGGAGTTCCACTGGTATGCCATCCAGCCCTGGAGTTCCACTGGTATGCCATCCAGCCCTGGAGTTCCACTGGTATACCACCCAGCATTGTAGTTCTACTGGTATGCCATCCAGCCCTGGAGTTCCACTGGTATGCCATCCAGCCCTGGAGTTCCACTGGTATGCCACCCAGCATTGTAGTTCTACTGGTATGCCATCCAGCCCTGGAGTTCCACTGGTATGCCATCCAGCCCTGGAGTTCCACTGGTATGCCATCCAGCCCTGGAGTTCCACTGGTATGCCATCCAGCCCTGTAGTTCCACTGGTATACCATCCAGCCCTGGAGTCCCACTGGTATACCACCCAGCATTGTAGTTCCACTGGTATACCATCCAGCCCTGTAGTTCCACTGGTATACCATCCAGCCCTGTAGTTCCACTGGTATGCCATCCAGCCCTGTAGTTCCACTGGTATGCCATCCAGCCCTGTAGTTCCACTGGTATACCATCCAGCCCTGTAGTTCCACTGGTATACCATCCAGCCCTGTAGTTCCACTGGTATACCATCCAGCCCTGTAGTTCCACTGGTATACCATCCAGCCCTGTAGTTCCACTGGTATACCATCCAGCCCTGTAGTTCCACTGGTATACCATCCAGCCCTGGAGTTCCACTGGTATGCCATCCAGCCGTGGAGTTCCACTGGTATACCACCCAGCCCTGGAGTTCCACTGGTATGCCACCCAGCCCTGTAGTTCTACTGGTATACCACCCAGCCCTGTAGTTCCACTGGTATGCCATCCAGCCCTGGACTTCCACTAGTATGCCATCCAGCCCTGGACTTCCACTGGTATACCACCCAGCCCTGTAGTTCTACTGGTATGCCACCCAGCCCTGGAGTTCTACTGGTATGCCATCCAGCCCTGTAGTTCTACTGGTATACCACCCAGCCCTGGACTTCCACTGGTATACCACCCAGCCCTGGACTTCCACTGGTATGCCATCCAGCCCTGTAGTTCCAATGGTATACCATCCAGCCCTGTAGTTCCACTGGTATGCCATCCAGCCCTGTAGTTCCACTGGTATGCCATCCAGCCCTGGAGTTCCACTGGTATGCCATCCAGCCCTGGAGTTCCACTGGTATACCATCCAGCCCTGTAGTTCCACTGGTATACCATCCAGCCCTGGAGTTCCACTGGTATGCCACCCAGCCCTGGAGTTCCACTGGTATACCATCCAGCCCTGTAGTTCCACTGGTATACCATCCAGCCCTGGAGTTCCACTGGTATACCACCCAGCCCTGTAGTTCCACTGGTATACCATCCAGCCCTGTAGTTCCACTGGTATGCCACCCAGCCCTGGAGTTCCACTGGTATACCATCCAGCCCTGTAGTTCCACTGGTATACCATCCAGCCCTGGAGTTCCACTGGTATACCACCCAGCCCTGTAGTTCCACTGGTATACCATCCAGCCCTGTAGTTCCACTGGTATACCATCCAGCCCTGGAGTTCCACTGGTATACCACCCAGCCCTGTAGTTCCACTGGTATGCCACCCAGCCCTGGAGTTCCACTGGTATGCCATCCAGCCCTGGAGTTACACTGGTATGCCACCCAGCCGTGGATTTCCACTGGTATGCCAACCAGCCCTGTAGTTCCACTGGTATGCCACCCGGCCCTGGAGTTCCAGTGGGATGCCATCCAGCCTTGGAGTTCCAGTGGGATGCCATCCAGCCCTGGAGTTCCACTGGTATGCCATCCAGCCCTGTATTTCCACTGGTATGCCATCCAGCCCTGGAGTTCCACTGGTATGCCATCCAGCCCTGTAGTTCCACTGGTATGCCACCCGGCCCTGGAGTTCCAGTGGGATGCCACCCAGCATTGTAGTTCTACTGGTATGCCATCCAGCCCTGTAGTTCCACTGGTATGCCATCCAGCCCTGGAGTTCCACTGGTATGCCATCCAGCCCTGGAGTTCCACTGGTATGCCATCCAGCCCTGGAGTTCCACTGGTATGCCATCCAGCCCTGGACTTCCACTGGTATGCCATCCAGCCCTGTAGTTCCACTGGTATGCCATCCAGCCCTGGAGTTCTACTGGTATGCCATCCAGCCCTGGAGTTCCAGTGGTGTGCCATCCAGCCCTGGACTTCCACTGGTGTGCCATCCAGCCCTGGACTTCCACTGGTATGCCATCCAGCCCTGGAGTTCCACTGGTATGCCATCCAGCCTTGTAGTTCCACTGGTATACCACCCAGCCCTGGAGTTCCACTGGTATACCACGCAGCCCTGTAGTTCCACTGGTATACCACCCAGCCCTGTAGTTCCACTGGTATGCCATCCAGACCCAGAGTTCCACTGGTATGCCCTCCAGCCCTAGAGTTCCACTGGTATACCACCCAGCCCCGTAGTTCTACTGGTATGCCACCCAGCCCTGGAGTTCCACTGGTATACCATCCAGACCTGGACTTCCACTGGTATACCATCCAGCCCTGGACTTCCACTAGTATGCCATCCAGCCCTGGAGTTCTACTGGTATGCCATCCAGCCCTGTAGTTCCACTGGTATGCCATCCAGCCCTGGACTTCCACTGGTATACCACCCAGCCCTGGACTTCCACTGGTATGCCATCCAGCCCTGTAGTTCCACTGGTATGCCATCCAGCCCTGTAGTTCCACTGGTATGCCATCCAGCCCTGTAGTTCCAATGGTATACCATCCAGCCCTGTAGTTCCACTGGTATGCCATCCAGCCCTGTAGTTCCACTGGTATGCCATCCAGCCCTGGAGTTCCACTGGTATGCCATCCAGCCCTGGAGTTCCACTGGTATGCCATCCAGCCCTGGAGTTCTACTGGTATGCCATCCAGCCCTGGAGTTCCAGTGTTGTGCCATCCAGCCCTGGAGTTCCAGTGGTGTGCCATCCAGCCCTGGACTTCCACTGGTGTGCCATCCAGCCCTGGACTTCCACTGGTGTGCCATCCAGCCCTGGACTTCCACTGGTATGCCATCCAGCCCTGGAGTTCCACTGGTATGCCATCCAGCCCTGGAGTTCCAGTGGTATGCCATCCAACCCTGGAGTTCCAGTGGTATACCATCCAGCCCTGGAGTTCTACTGGTATGCCATCCAGCCCTGGAGTTCCAGTGGTATGCCATCCAGCCCTGTAGTTCCACTGGTATGCCATCCAGCCCTGTAGTTCCACTGGTATGCCATCCAGCCCTGGACTTCCACTGGTATGCCATCCAGCCCTGGAGTTCCAGTGGTATGCCATCCAGCCCTGGAGTTCCAGTGGTATGCCATCCAGCCCTGGAGTTCCACTGGTATGCCATCCAGCCCTGTAGTTCCACTGGTATGCCATCCAGCCCTGGAGTTCCACTGGTATACCATCCAGCCCTGTAGTTCCACTGGTATGCCATCCAGCCCTGTAGTTCCACTGGTATACCATCCAGCCCTGTAGTTCCACTGGTATACCATCCAGCCCTGTAGTTCCACTGGTATACCATCCAGCCCTGTAGTTCCACTGGTATACCATCCAGCCCTGTAGTTCCACTGGTATACCATCCAGCCCTGTAGTTCCACTGGTACGCCATCACACTCCGGACTTAAAGGCTTTAATTGCATCAAGAAGTTCCTCCACTGTTATTTGGCCTTCACATAAGTCTTTCTGTACAGATGTTCATTTTACATTATTAATAGGAAAAAAATCCATACAATTAGCTTTGGTTAGTGGAGATGGAGGAGACTGAAATGAAAACATATGCTTAAAGTAATTTACTTCCTCTTTCAAAATATCGTTTGTTGAATCATGACTGACTCCATCATTTGTAACAAGTTTCAATAAAACATTTTGATAGCATTTCTATGTTGAAGATTGAAAAATTATTTGGTGCATTTTTGTCCATATTCCATCCAGTTTGCTTTATTTTTGATAATAAATTACACTGGATCTTTCTTGAATAAGTTCCTCCATTTATTTTAGTTTTTCCTCTAATTTACTCTGAGCCTCTATGGTACAGTTTTTATTGCTGTCTGTCTGTACTGTTAGTCCTTCAATTTCCTTTGTTAATATGGACTCTTTTCACCTAAATTGCTTCTGTTTTATAGATGAGTACTGAGTTGTATGGCCTTTAAAGGCACACTTAAAAGTGTCCCATACAATAAGGGGATCTGCTGTACCTATGTTATGTCTGAAAAAGTCTGTTAGAAATTCTTCTGTCCTAGTTAAAAGCAAGTTATCATCTAGTAGGATTTGATAAAATTTACAATATCCTTGTCCACGGGGAAATTCTGTAAGAGTAATATATATGCCAATTATGTGATGGTCTGACCGCATTCTGTCCCCTATCAACACTTTTTAACTTTTGGTGCCAGAGAGAATGACATAAGAAAGTAATCAAGACGACTAGTTTGATTAAGCCTCCGCCATGTATATCTCACTAGATCAGGGTATTTAAGCCTCCATATATCCACTAATTCCAATATATCCATGACATTCATGATTTCCTTAAGTGCCTGAGGGTGATAGTTTGTGGTGTGATTTCCTTTACGGTCCATAGTGGTATATCCAAGATGGCGTAGCAGTCAGACGTCTTTGTCTTTGTCCTGTCGTGTCCCTTGTATATATCTTTTTACATTATTTTCTTTGCATATCTTTTTAAAATATTTTTCTAAACCTCAACTTCTAAAAACTCTCCTGCAACCCGCCTCACCCAATGTGGCGTGAATCTGTTTATTTTCTAAAGTATTTCTATTTACCTCGGATCTGGAATCCCTCAACTGAAGCTAGCCAGCTAACTACCTACCAGCTATCAGTCAGCAAACCATTGCTAGCGGTCATCAGCTAACCTTTAGCTCGGAAAGCTCTCACCAGTTCGAACAACATGACTCAAACCAGAGCATAACGGACCTATTATTATTTTTACATTTTTTCCCCATATCCCCGGATTCCTACTGCAAACTCTGAACATTTTAATCTGGATCTTCGCAACTAGCTAACCGCAATCCCGGGTGACTACTCCTGGCTAGCGTTTCCATCCCTGAGCAAGCACCAATTAGCCTGAAGCTAGCCTGGCCAGGGCTCCTGTGCTACCACCGAAATCCACTCCTGGGCTACAATATCCGGACCCCTTCTACTGCCGGTACGGGGCACAGAACCCCGCTGATCCTCTACGACTGGAATACCGACATAATCTGCCCGAGGATTCCAACAGACCCCTCAGGCGCGACGTCCGCTGAAGGACCATTCTGCTAACCGTGGTCTACTAGCTACCTAGACCTACTTGGAACCCTACTAATTCCACGACTGGTCTATCGACGCCACCGCACGAAGAGGCAAACACAGACTTACGCCCATCGCGACGTCCCCCAAAGGCTAACTTGCTAGCCCCGGTCTGTTAACTGCTAGCTTGCTTTCCCCGGTCTGCTAACTGCTAGCTTGCCTGCCCCGGTCTGCTAACTGCTAGCCCCGGTCTGCCAACTGCTTGCTTGCTAAACTGGTCTGCTAACTGCTAGCTTGACCGCCCCGGTCTGCTAACTGCTAGCTTGTTTAGCCACGGCCTACTAACTGTTAGCTTGTTAGCATCGGCCTGCTAACTGTCTGAATCGCCGTGTCCCCAGTAAGCCTAACCACTCACTGGACTCATATGTTCACTTGGCTACACATGCCTCTCTCTAATATCAATATGCCTCGTCCATTACTGTCCTGGTTAGTGATTACTGTCTTATTTCACTGTAGAGCCTCTAGCCCTGCTCAATATGCCTTAACCAACCATGTTGTTTCACCTCCTACATATGCGATGACATCACCTGGTTTAAACGTCTCTAGAGACTATATCTCTCTCATCATTACTCAATGCCTAGGTTTACCTCCAATGTACTAACATCCTACCGTACCTTTGTCTGTACACTATGCCTTGAATCTATGCTATTGTGCCCAGAAACCTGCTCCTTTTACTCTCTGTTCCGAACGTGCTAGACGGCCAGTTCGTATAGCCTTTAGCCGTACCCTTATCCTACTTCTCTGTTCCTCTGGTGATGTGGAGGTTAATCCAGGTCCTGCAGTGCCTAGCTCCACTCCCACTCCCCAGGTGCTCTCATTTGTTGACTTCTGTAACCGTAAAAGCCAGAAAGCCTTCTGTAACCGTACAGAAAGCCTTCTGTAACCGTAAAAGCATGTTAACATTAGAAGCCTACTCCCTAAGCTTGTTTTACTCACTGCTTTAGCACACTCTGCCAACCCGGATGTCTTAGCCGTGTCTGAATCCTGGCTTAGGAAAACCACCAAAAACCTTTTTCAAACAGAAATTTGCATCCTGTAGTACTAACTCAAAAAAGTTCTGGGACACTGTAAAGTCCATGGAGAATAAGAGCACTGCCCACTGCTCTGAGGCTAGGAAGCACTGTTACCACGATAAATCCACTATAATTGAGAATTTCAATAAGCATTTCTCTACGGCTGGCCATGCTTTCCACCTGGCTACCCCTACCCCGGTCAACTTCCCGGCACCCTCCACAGAAACCAGCCAAAGCCCCCACCATTTCTCCTTCACCCAAATCCAGATAGCTGATGTTCTGAAAGAGCTGCAAAATCTGGACCCATACAAATCAGCCGAGCTAGACAATCTGGACCCTCTCTTTCTAAAATGATCTGCCGAAATTGTTGCAACCCCTATTACTAGCCTGTTCAACCTCTCTTTCGTATCGTCTGAGATTCCAAAAGATTGGAAAGCTGCCGCGGTCATCCCCCTCTTCAAAGGGGGTGACACTCTAAACTTAAACTGCTACAGACCTATATCTATCCTACCCTGTCTTTCTAAGGTCTTCGAAAGCCAAGTTAACAAACAGATAACCGACCATTTCGAATCCCACCGTACCTTCTCCGCTATGCAATCTGGTTTCAGAGCTGGTCATGGGTGCACCTCAGCCACGCTCAAGGTCCTAAACGACATCATAACCGCCATCGATAAGAGACATTACTGTGCAGCCATATTCATCGACCTGGCCAAGGCTTTCGACTCTGTCAATCACCACATTCTTATAGGCAGACTCGACAGCCTTGGTTTCTCAAATGATTGCCTCGCCTGGTTTACCAACTACTTCTCTTCTCTGAGTTCAGTGTGTCAAATCGGAGGGCCTGTTGTCCGGACCTCTGGTAGTCTCTATGGGTGTGCCACAAGGTTCAGTTCTCGGGCCGACTCTCTTCTCTGTATACATCAATGATGTTGCTCTTGCTGCTGGTGATTCTCTGATCCACCTCTACGCAGACAACACCATTCTGTATACTTCTGGCCCCTCTTTGGACACTGTGTTAACTAACCTCCAGACGAGCTTCAATGCCATACAACTCTCCTTCCGTGGCCTCCAACTGCTCTTAAACGCAAGTAAAACTAAATGCATGCTACTCAATCGATCACTGCCCGCACCTGCTCGCCCGTCCAGCATCACTACTCTGGACTGCTCTGACTTAGAATACGTGGACAACTACAAATACCTGGGTGTCTGGTTAGACTGTAAACTCTCCTTCCAGACTCATATTAAGCATCTCCAATCCAAAATTAAATCTAGAATCGGCTTCCGATATCGCAACAAAGCATCCTTCACTCATGCTGCCAAACATACCCTTGTAAAACTGACCATCCCACCGATCCTCGACTTCGGTGATGTCATTGATAAAATTACCTCTGACACTCTACTCAACAAACTGGATGCAGTCCATCACAGTGCCATCCGTTTTGTCACCAAAGCCCCATACACTACCCACCATTGCGACCTGTACGCTCTTGTTGGTTGGCTCTCGCTTCATACTCGTCGCCAAACCCACTGGCTACAGGTTATCTACAAATCTCTGCTTGGTAAAGCCCCGCCTTATCTCAGCTCACTGGTCACCATAGCAGCACCCACTCATAGCACGCGCTCCAGCAGGTATATCTCACTGGTCACCCCCAACGCCAATTCCTCCTTTGGTCGTCTTTCCTTCCAGTTCTCTGCTGCCAATGACTGAAATGAACTGCAAAAATCTCTGAAGCTGGAGACTCATATCTCCCTCACTAGCTTTAAGCACCAGCTGTCAGAGCAGCTTACAGATCACTGCACCTGTACATAGCCCATCTGTAAACAGCCCATCTATCTACCTACCTCATCCTCATCCCCATACTGTATTTATTTATTTTTCTTGCTCCTTTGCACCCCAGTATCTCTACTTGCACATTCATCTTCTGCACATCTACCATTCCAGTGTTTAATTGCTAGATTGTAATTACTTTGCCACCATGGCCTATTTATTGCCTTAACGTACCTCTTTTGCACTCACTGTATATAGACTTTGCACTTACTGTATATTTTCTTTTGTTGTACTGTATTATTGTCTGTATGTTTTCTTTACTCCATGTGTAACTCTGTGTTGTTGTATGTGTCGAATTGCTATGCTTTTTCTTGGCCAGGTCGCAGTTGCAAATGAGAACTTGTTCTCAACTAGCCTACCTGGTTAAATAAAGGTGAAATATTTTTTTTTTTAAGTATTAAAAACCATATTAAAATCTCCCACCACAATAATAGAATCTAGTGTTGCTTGTAGAGTTGATAAATTATTGTATATATATTCAAAGAAGCTTGGATCATCATTATTTGGACCATATAGGTTAATAAGCCATATCTGTTTATGGTCCAATAACATATTTAAAATAATCCATCTACCTTGAGGATCTGTTTGGACAATTTGCACATTTGGATCAAAATTACTGTTAATTAATATCATCACCCCTTTTGAATTTCTTTGCCCATGGGAGAAATATATTTCGCCCCCACCCTCCACAAAACTTCATCTAAAATTGTTGAATGAGTTTCCTATAAACAATAGATATTATATTTCTTCTCTTTTAACAATATAAATATTGACCGTGTTTTCTAGGCCATTACAATTATAACTGGCTATACTTATTTCACCAATTACCATAATGAGACACAAGTTTAAATTCTATTCATCATAATATCTGTTTGTAAATGTACCATCAAAAAGTAACATGATGATTGAGTGTCTATATAGCTGTACCATGATATTTGCATTGCTACGAAGTAAACCTCCAATTGGTCTCCCTTATTCCACCTGCTAAAACCCCTCCTCATCTTGACTTGGGTTGTCATTCCAATGCCCGGCAGACCACCCCCGACCCCCCGGATCCAATGGCCCCGGAGAGACCGGGACCCATCCTTGGAAAAGAGCACACAGTGCCACCAACAGAACAGCAGCAGATCAACTGCGAAATGCATTTCCATCGCCCTCACCTCGATATGTATTATATATAGCCATTAAAATATATATATATATTTTAAAAAATCCTGTTTATCTTTTTTTCCATAATTAGCAATTCATATTTGTAGTAATGTAGGCAGTTTATGCAAAGGATTTTTACCTCTCACCAGTATCGCCAATACCAAAATTACATTATGGCAAGCAATTATTGTGAATCATCCTACATTGTCCCTAACATTTTTGACTCCATCGCAACAGTTGTGAGACACACACACACACACACACACACACACACACACACACACACACACACACACACACACACACACACACACACACACACACACACACACACACACACACACACACACACACACAACCCCTTTCCCCCACAACAACCATAGATTCAGATTCTCAACAGTTGCACCATCCCAGAGCCCAACTCAAGAAAGGTCTTGATTTACAAATGCATATACAGTTGCAGCTGTATGAGAAGGCCTGTAAGACTGAGCAAAAATGGGCAGAAATGGGGAGATTTGACTAAACATTGTCACGTCCTACATGATGGAGGTCAGATATACCCCCTTCCCCCGAAACACCCACAACATGGTCCCCCGTATTGACCATATGCCCAAGCATCTCCATGCAGTCAGACCTTTGATTTTGTGCCACCAGGGTCACAATAATATACCCCCTCTCTGAATGTCCGAGTGTGACCCCCTCCCCATGGGTTACTGCAGCCGGTGATGCCAGCACTGCCTGGGTGGAAGCACCCCACCGGAATCCCCACCGGCTAGGTACAAGGTCGTCAAGGTTCTCATTAGCAGCTTTGAGAATTTCCGTGTATATTATGCTCTCTCTTCAGGGGGCTCTGGCTTTGTAGGACCAACCCTGCCAGGCAGGCTCAGAATCATAAGGGGACAGTGCTGCTCTAGAAGGTCTCTGACCGCATTTTGGCTGCATACAGACCGCTTACAGCAGGCCCATTAAACAGATAGGGACTGCTCATTAGTATCAGGGTCGTTCAGGTGGGTGTCTAGGGTATGGGGTTCTGGACCATTCCATCAATATAGGACCATAAATAAATACATTTGATGTATCGTTTATTTAAAAAATGTAGTTCCCCATGAAAGGACAATAAATAAATGTATAAATAAATAGGATGTATAATTCATTATAAAATGTATATCCCTCATCTGCACAACATTGAAAGCTCTCACAACCCCCGCTCACAGACATATATTGGTTCTGGGATATGCAACCATTTCCTTTCTCACTCACTAAACACCACACTTTCCCAAACACCAAAAAACACACCATCCATCTCAATACATCCACACATAACTGTGCCTTCTGTCTGCTGTGTTTTTATCTCCACCATGTTGAATTAGTGCTTTTGTGTTCCAAATAGTTATATTTTGAAGATAGATAGAAAAGCCATTTTTTGTTGTTGTATTATTACAATCCATACCATGGCTAGTGTTGTGGGTTTCATTATTTGCCTCCTCTATGAGAACTTAGTAATTTTTAAAATAGCCATGGAGTAGTCTTTGTGTCTCTGAACAATCGGTTATCAATATATAGTTTATCGACTATGAGAGCTACTCATTTCCCTTTCAATCTATGCTCTTTGAAAATTGGATACCGAACTTTACGCCGTTCTACAATTTCCTTAGGGAACTGATCATTCATGCCTATTTCCATGCCTGCAAGTCTTTTTACCCAGGCTTTTAACCATTATTTTATCTTTAAAGAAAGCAAATTTGGCAACGATTGGGCGTTCATACCTCTGCCCTCTCTGTCTGAAGCGGTGTACAAGTTCGATTTAGATTTTGTCGATAGCTTCGCGTGGAATCTGAAGCGCTGTAAGGAGGAACTCTCTAACTACACATTCAGGGACTTCTCCTTCTTTCTCTTGGATACCTGTAAGTACCAGATTCTCTCTCATGGATCTAGTCTGTATGTCCAGTAAGGTTTCTCTCAGAACGATGTTCTCCTTTTTAAGTTCATTAACTTCGGTTTCAATCTTATTGACTGTCCCTTTTAGCTTGTTTGTGTCTTTCACCAATGTCGCAGCTTTTTCATCACTCATCTCGAGGCCTTCAACTCTTATATCCTTACTGACTAGTTCAAGTATACCCAGTTTGTCATTTATTGATTTTAACAGATCGGTTTCGACCTTTTCCATTCCCGGTGGTGAAAAGACTAGATCTTCTGATGTTTGTCGATGGAGATTGCATGGCTGTGTGCTCAATTTTATAATCCTTGTCAGCAACAGGTGTCCACAAATTTGAAGGGGTGTCCACCTACTTTTGCATATATAGTGTATTACTGCAGTGTTGGAGCTAGGAACACAAGCATTTCGCTACACCCGCAATAACATCTGCTAAATATGTGTATGCGACCAATAACATTTGTTTTGATTCGATTTTTAACCTACGTTTTCTTGTTGCGCACCAAGTCCACAACACCTGTGTTTATTGTCAAGGCAACCCAAACGGACTATTGAGGGGAAGGGGAGAGAGGCACAAGAGAGGGAGCAGAGAGAGAGAGCAGAGAGAGAGTATAGAGAGAGCAAAGAGAGAGCAGAGAGAGCAGAGAGAGCAGAGAGAGAGAGCAGAGAAAGAGCAGAGAGAGAGGAGAGAGAGCTGAGAGAGAGCAGAGAGAGAGTATAGAGAGAGCAGAGAGAGAGAGCAGAGAAAGAGCAGAGAGAGAGGAGAGAAAGCTGAGAGAGAGCAGAGAGAGAGTATAGAGAGAGCAGAGAGAGAGAGCAGAGAAAGAGCAGAGTGAGAGCAGAGAGAGAGTATAATGCAGAGAGTACAGAGAGAGCAGAGAGTAGAGAGATAGTATAGAGAGCAGAGAGAGTGTAGAGATATAGTATAGAGAGAGCAGAGAGCGAGTATAGAGATAAAGTATAGAGGAGAGTGTACAGAGAGAGAAAAGAGAGAGCAGAGAGAGCAGAGAGAGAAGAGAGATAGAGCAACGAGAGTATAGAGAGAGCAGAGAGAGCAGAGAGAGAGTATAGAGAGAGCAGAGAGAGAGCAGAGAGAGAACAACGAGAGTATAGAGCAGAGAGCAGAGAGAACAGAGAGAGAGCAGAGAGAGAGCAGAGAGGGAGCAGAGAGAGAGTGCAGAGAGAGAGCAGAGAGAGAGTATAGAGAGAGCAGAGAGAGTATAGAGAGAGCATAGAGAGATTGGAGAGAGCAGAGAGTATAGAGAGAGTATAGAGAGAGAGCAGAGAGAGAGTATAGAGAGATTATAGAGAGATTATAGAGAGAGCGTATAGAGAGAGTATAAAGAGAGCAGAGAGAGAACAGAGAGAGAGCAGAGAGAAAGCAGATAGCGAGAGCAGAGAGAGCAGAGAGAGAGAGCAGAGAGAGAAGAGAGAGAGCAGAGAGAGTATAGAGAGAAAGCAGAGAGAGTATAGAGAGATATTATAGAGAGAGTATAGAGAGAGTATAGGAAGAGCAGAGAGAGAGCAGAGAGAGCATAGAGAACAGAGAGAGCAGAGAGAACAGAAAGAGCAGAGAGAGCAGAGAGAACAGAAAGAGCAGAGAGAGCAGAGAGAGAGCAGAGACATATTATAGAGAGAGTATAGAGAAAGCAGAGAGAGAGCAGAGAGAGAGCAGAGAGAGAGTATAAAGAGAGATAGAGGGAATAAAGAGAGTACAGAGAGTGAGCAGAGAGAGATTATAGAGAGAGCAGAGAGAGAGCAGAGACATATTATAGAGAGAGTATAGAGAAAGCAGAGAGAGAGCAGAGAGAGTACAGAGAGATATTATAGAGAGAGTATAGAGAGAGCAGAGAGAGTATAGAGAAATATTATAGAGGGAGTATAGAGAGAGTATAGAGAAAGCAAAGAGAGAGCAGAGAGAGTACAGAGACAGAGTACAGAGAGAGATCAGAGAGAGAGCAGAGAGAGAGCAGAGAGAGAGTATAAAGAGAGATAGAGGGAATAAAGAGAGTACAGAGAGTGAGCAGAGAGAGATTATAGAGAGAGCAGAGAGAGAGAGCAGAGAGAGAGTATATAGAGAGAGTATAGAGAGAGAGAGCAGAGAGAGTATAGAGAGAGAGCAGAGAGAGAGCAGAGAGAGAGAGCAGAGAGAGAGCAGAGAGAGAGCAGAGAGAGAGCAGAGAGAGAGTATAAAGAGAGATAGAGGGAATAAAGAGAGTACAGAGAGTGAGCAGAGAGAGATTATAGAGAGAGCAGAGAGAGAGAGAGAACAGAGAGTATAGAGAGAGAGTATAGAGAGAGAGAGCAGAGAGAGAGTATAGAGAGAGAGCAGAGAGAGAGAGCAGAGAGAGAGCAGAGAGAGAGCAGAGAGAGAGCAGAGAGAGAGTATAAAGAGAGATAGAGGGAATAAAGAGAGTACAGAGAGTGAGCAGAGAGAGATTATAGAGAGAGCAGAGAGAGAGAGAGAACAGAGAGTATAGAGAGAGAGTATAGAGAGAGAGAGCAGAGAGAGAGTATAGAGAGAGAGCAGAGAGAGAGCAGAGAGAGAGAGCAGAGAGAGAGCAGAGAGAGAGCAGAGAGAGAGCAGAGAGAGAGCAGAGAGAGAGTATAAAGAGAGATAGAGGGAATAAAGAGAGTACAGAGAGTGAGCAGAGAGAGATTATAGAGAGAGCAGAGAGAGAGAGAGAACAGAAAGAGAGCAGAGAGATATTATAGAGAGAGTATAGAGAAAGCAGAGAGAGAGCAGAGACATATTATAGAGAGAGTATAGAGAAAGCAGAGAGAGAGCAGAGAGAGTACAGAGAGATATTATAGAGAGAGTATAGAGAGAGCAGAGAGAGTATAGAGAAATATTATAGAGGGAGTATAGAGAGAGTATAGAGAAAGCAAAGAGAGAGCAGAGAGAGTACAGAGACAGAGTACAGAGAGAGATCAGAGAGAGAGCAGAGAGAGAGAAGAGAGAGATCAGAGAGAGAGCAGAGAGAGAGCAGAGAGAGAGTATCAAGAGAGATAGAGGGAATAAAGAGAGTACAGAGAGTGAGCAGAGAGAGATTATAGAGAGAGCAGAGAGAGAGCAGAGAGAGAGTATAAAGAGAGATAGAGGGAATAAAGAGAGTACAGAGAGTGAGCAGAGAGAGATTATAGAGAGAGCAGAGAGAGAGAGCAGAGAGAGAGCAGAGAGAGAGCAGAGAGAGAGTATAAAGAGAGATAGAGGGAATAAAGAGAGTACAGAGAGTGAGCAGAGAGAGATTATAGAGAGAGCAGAGAGAGAGAGAGAACAGAGAGTATAGAGAGAGAGTATAGAGAGAGAGAGCAGAGAGAGAGTATAGAGAGAGAGCAGAGAGAGAGCAGAGAGAGAGCAGAGAGAGAGTATAGAGAGAGCAGAGAGAGAGCAGAGAGAGAGTATAAAGAGAGATAGAGGGAATAAAGAGAGTACAGAGAGTGAGCAGAGAGAGATTATAGAGAGAGCAGAGAGAGAGAGAGAACAGAGAGTATAGAGAGAGAGTATAGAGAGAGAGAGCAGAGAGAGAGTATAGAGAGAGAGCAGAGAGAGAGCAGAGAGAGAGCAGAGAGAGAGTATAGAGAGAGCAGAGAGAGAGAGCAGAGAGAGAGTATAGAGAGAGAGTATAGAGAGAGAGAGCAGAGAGAGTATAGAGAGAGAGCAGAGAGAGAGCAGAGAGAGAGAGCAGAGAGAGAGCAGAGAGAGAGCAGAGAGAGAGTATAAAGAGAGATAGAGGGAATAAAGAGAGTACAGAGAGTGAGCAGAGAGAGATTATAGAGAGAGCAGAGAGAGAGAGAGAACAGAGAGTATAGAGAGAGAGTATAGAGAGAGAGAGCAGAGAGAGAGTATAGAGAGAGAGCAGAGAGAGAGCAGAGAGAGAGCAGAGAGAGAGAGCGGGGAGCAGAGAGAGAGCAGAGAGAGAGCAGAGAGAGAGTATAAAGAGAGATAGAGGGAATAAAGAGAGTACAGAGAGTGAGCAGAGAGAGATTATAGAGAGAGCAGAGAGAGAGAGAGAACAGAGAGAGAGCAGAGAGAGCAGAATGAGTATAGAGAGAGCAGAGAGAGAGCAGAGAGAGAGAGCAGAGAGAGAGAGCAGAGAGAGAGAGCAGAGAGAGAGCAGAGAGAGAGCAGAGAGAACAGAGAGAACAGAGAGAGCAGAGAGAGCAGAGAGAGAGCAGAGAGATATTATAGAGAGAGTATAGAGAAAGCAGAGAGAGAGCAGAGAGAGTACAGAGAGATATTATAGAGAGAGTATAGAGAGAGCAGAGAGAGTATAGAGAAATATTATAGAGGGAGTATAGAGAGAGTATAGAGAAAGCAAAGAGAGAGCAGAGAGAGTACAGAGACAGAGTACAGAGAGAGATCAGAGAGAGAGCAGAGAGAGAGCAGAGAGAGAGTATAAAGAGAGATAGAGGGAATAAAGAGAGTACAGAGAGTGAGCAGAGAGAGAGTATAGAGAGAGAGTATAGAGAGAGAGAGCAGAGAGAGAGTATAGAGAGAGAGCAGAGAGAGAGCAGAGAGAGAGAGCAGAGAGAGAGCAGAGAGAGAGCAGAGAGAGAGCAGAGAGAGAGTATAAAGAGAGATAGAGGGAATAAAGAGAGTACAGAGAGTGAGCAGAGAGAGATTATAGAGAGAGCAGAGAGAGAGAGAGAACAGAAAGAGAGCAGAGAGATCAGAATGAGTATAGAGAGAGCAGAGAGCGAGCAGAGAGAGAGCAGAGAGAGAGAGCAGAGAGAGAGAGCAGAGAGAGCAGAGAGAGAGCAGAGAGAGAGAGCAGAGAGAGAGAGCAGAGAGAGCGCAGAGAGAGAGCAGAGAGAGAGAGCAGAGAGAGAGCAGAGAGAGAGCAGAGAGAGAGCAGAGAGAGCGCAGAGAGAGAGCAGAGAGAGAGAGCAGAGAGAGAGAGCAGAGAGAGAGAGCAGAGAGAGAGAGCAGAGAGAGAGAGCAGAGAGAGAGCAGAGAGAAAGTATAGAGCGAGAGCAGAGAGAGAGAGAGCAGAGAGAGAGAGCAGAGAGAGAGCAGAGAGAGAGCAGAGAGAGAGCAGAGAGAGAGCAGAGAGAGAGAGCAGAGAGAGAGCAGAGAGAAAGCAGAGAGAGTAAAGTACGGCCCTCCTAGCATGTGCTCTTTCATATGGAATGAATCCATCACCATAAACAATTTTACAACCAGTTAAAGGTAACTGGCCATGCTGAACATATGTAAGAACTAACTAACCATGATTTACTTTAAGCACTGCAATGTGAACTCAGAGACCATATCGTTGTCTCGGAGAGACACCATTCGTGTACTTCATTTCAAATGTTTTCATCAAAGCTGAGCGTCTAGTTAATCAATGGTAGTATGAAACACCTCCTGGAAGGGCTTTTTGGATGGCAATACAGATACACGTTTAGCCTTTCCATTAAAACAATCCGAAACCTACAAAAGGATAATGGTTCTCTCTCTGGCATGGGACAGAATATTATTGGGAGAATGCTTCTGACTTTCCATTTGCAAGACACACACATAGGAACACACACACACACACACACACACACACACACACACACACACACACACACACACACACACACACACACACACACACACACACACACACACACACACACACACACACACACACACACACACACACACACACGCTGAAGGAGCAGTGAGTTGGCTCTGTGTCCACACTAACATCCTGTCCTTCAGTTGTTTGTCTCAAATGTTCCCCTCCAGCATGTTAATGCAGATTCACAGTCAGTAATGGACTTCCTAATTTACAGCACATAACCCATGAGTGTACGACATAAAGTTGGCAAACAAATCCACAGTTAAACCTACAAGTGGCAGAAGTTGCTCTGGATAACATCGCCTGTTAAAAACTAGAATGGGAGGGGGGGACCTGCACTTTTGGATTCTATGATTCAACTCAGTGACCAGACAGCAGGTCAACTCACTCTTAACCCTAAACCACAGCCCTGGGCCTTACCTGCTTGAGGAAGAGAAGATAGAGGGGAGGGGAGGGGAGGGGAGAGGAGAGGAGAGGAGAGGAGAGGAGAGGAGAGGAGAGGAGAGGAGAGGAGAGGAGAGGAGAGGAGAGGAGAGGAGAGGAGAGGAGAGGAGAGGAGAGGAGAGGAGAGGAGAGGAGAGGAGAGGAGAGGAGAGAATTACAGAATGGACATGCCCTGGTTTTGACAGACTTAGACCAAGCCAGTGTCAGGTGAAAGGCGGAGGGGTGAGGAGACAGAGGGGAGGAGAGAGAGGGGAGTTGGGGCTAAATGCTGCAGTTTCCCCCGAAGCACCCCAAGACTCGCACAGCCCCTCAGGCAGAGAGCGAGGTTGGGGTCAATCCAGGTCCATGACTGTAGCCCACAGTGGCCGCAGGAAATGGTGCACTGAAAGGAACATCGGACATCAACTTTCAGTTCTCCCCGGTCTGGGTTGACACAGGTCAGTCCGCTGACAGATAGGGTTGGACTAGAGCCTAAAACAACCCAGCTCTGCCCTCTGGTTAGTGGGGTTGCACCTTACAATTCCATTCATTCTGCCTTCATTTAAAATGCATAACACAGCTCGGGGAGAAACATATGCTAATGACGACACCTAGAAGTAGGTACATGTTGGAAACTACGCAGTCAGTTTCTGGAGCAAGGCTGCAGTATACAGTGTTGTGTGCAAAAAATAAAGAAGCATGGAAACTTTAAAAACCAAACAATAAATTAACACGAACGGGGAGGAGGAGAGGAGCAGAGGAGGGAAAATGCTCATTGGAAAAAAAACACAAGACTTCCTGGTACGGCATCTTAAGCGAATAAACAGCAGCTCATTTCTTGCCTCTCTTAAAGAGAAGCTGTTGGTTCCGAGTCGGTCCAGAGAGGATGTAAAATGGTTGTCGTTATTTTTACAAGAAGCACAACATTTACTTGACCTATTATTGGAGGGAGAGTGGGAGGATAACCTCCATCTGAAAACAATTAGACCAGCTCCAATACTTAGTGTGGGAACGGCCTTCACAGAGAGAGACATGAGGCTCTACCTTAGACAAACCCTTTTAAACACACACCCCTCCTCTCCCCTCTCCCCCTTTCCGCTCCCCTCTTCACTCCTCTCCTCTGTGTGTGTGTGTGTGTGTGTGTGTGTGTGTGTGTGTGTGTGTGTGTGTGTGTGTGTGTGTGTGTGTGTGTGTGTGTGTGTGTGTGTGTGTGTGTGTGTGTGTGTGTGTGTGTTGGCCACATCAGTCTGGCTCAGACCATTAGCCTTAATGAGCTAACCATGTTTACTTGATTATTAGTCCATCCAGCTGTGATGGCTACCTGGCTGCCCACATCCAGACTGGAGACTGCATTCATGGACACAGTCTACTTGGATTCTCGGCTGCCCACCTATTTTTTTTGTGTGTGTGTGTGTGTGTGTGGTGTGTGTGTGTGTGTGTGTGTGTGTGTGTGTGTGTGTGTGTGTGTGTGTGTGTGTGTGTGTGTGTGTGTGTCTGGGGGGGGTGTATGCCTGCATGCATGCCTTGCTGGTGTGTGTGTGTGTGTGTGTGACGTGTGCTACCAGACGGCCATCAAGCTTTGGGAGGAAAAACGAACCGGGCTGAAATAATAAGGTGAGGAAAAGGCTTGATATTCCTCCATTTCAGCCAGTCAGGCCATCCGTTTAACCCTGTCTACTCCCAGACACTGAAGCCTGTTGGATGTCTTTCAAAAGCACCTTGAAGGCCAGCAGTGGCGGCAACGAACAGGGGACTATGCATTCTTATCTACTCTGACACACACACACACACACACACACACACACACACGCTCAAACACACACACACACGCTCAAACACACACACACATATGCTCAAACACACACACACACGCTCAAACACACACACACATGCTCAAACACACACACGCTCACACACACACACGCTCAAACACATACACGCTCAAACACACACACACACATTTCTGACCTTCCTCTTTATTACCCTCTAAGGGAACCAATCATGAGTCACCAACCTGCTTATTCTCATAAAGCACATAAAAGTGTCACAGCACCATAGAGGATATATAGGACTCAGCATCGATCGGCTGTAGGAGAGAGAGACTGTCTGAGACTGAAAACAGACAGCTTTCTCCTACTCTCGCTCCTCACAATATAGGACTCAGCATCGATCGGCTGTAGGTGAGAGAGAGAGACTGTCTGAGACTGAAAACAGACCGCTTTCTCCTACTCTCGCTCCTCTCAATACTTCAGTAAAATCCACTCACCCAAACGACGAGAAACTAAGGTAATTGGTTAACTGTGGAAGGACTCAAGGAGGTGACTTTAATCAAGGTTATTGGTTCACTGGGGAAGGACCAGAGGTTATTGGTTCACTGGGGAAGGACCAGAGGTTATTGGTTCACTGGGGAAGGACCAGAGGTTATTGGTTCACTGGGGAAGGACCAGAGGTTATTGGTTCACAGGGGAAGGACCAGAGGTTATTGATTCACAGGGGAAGGACCTAAGGGTATTGGTTCAATGGGGAAGGACTCAATGTTATTGGTTCACTGGGGAAAGACTCAATGTTATTGGTTCACTGGGGAAGGACCTAAGTTTATTGGTTCACTGGGGAAAGACTCAATGTTATTGGTTCACTGGGGAAGGACCTAAGGTTATTGGTTCACTGGGGAAGGACCCAAGTTTATTGGTTCACTGGGGAAGGACACAAGTTTATTGGTTCACTGGGGAAAGACTCAATGTATTGGTTCACTGGGGAAGGACTCAAGGTTATTGGTTCACTGGGGAAGGACCTAAGTTTATTGGTTCACTGGGGAAAGACTCAATGTTATTGGTTCACTGGGGAAGGACCTAAGTTTATTGGTTCACAGGGGAAGGACTCAATGTTATTGGTTCACTGGGGAAAGACCTAAGTTTATTGGTTCACTGGGGAAGGACCTAAGTATATTGGTTCAATGGGGAAGGACTCAATGCTATTGGTTCACTGGGGAAAGACCCAAGATTATTGGTTCGCTGGGGAAGGACCTAAGTTTATTGGTTCACTGGGGAAGGACCTAGGTTTATTGGCTCACTGGGGAAGAACCTAAGTTTATTGGTTCACAGGGGAACGACCTACGTTTATTGGTTCACTGGGGAAGGACTCAATGTTATTGGTTCACTGGGGAAGGACCCAAGATTATTGGTTCACTGGGGAAGGACGTAAGGTTATTGGTTCAATGGGGAAGGACTCAAGGTTATTGGTTCACTGGGGAAGGACTCAAGGTTATTGGTTCACTGGGGAAGGACTCAAGGTTATTGGTTCACTGGGGAAGGACTCAAGGTTATTGGTTCACTGGGGAAGGACTCAAGGTTATTGGTTCACTGGGGAAGGACCTAAGGTTATTGGTTCACTGGGGAAGGACCTAAGGTTATTGGTTCACTGGGGAAGGACCTAAGGTTATTGGTTCACTGGGGAAGGACCCAAGTTTATTGGTTCACAGGGGAAGGACCTAAGGTTATTGGTTCACAGGGGAAGGACTTAAGCTTATTGGTTCACAGGGGAAGGACCTAAGGTTATTGGTTCACAGGGGAAGGACCTAAGGTTATTGGTTCACAGGGGAAGGACCTAAGGTTATTGGTTCACAGGGGAAGGACCTAAGGTTATTGGTTCACTGGGGAAGGACCCAAGTTTATTGGTTCACTGGGGAAAGGCTCAATGTTATTGGTTCACTGGGGAAGGACTCAAGGTTATTGGTTCACTGGGGAAGGACCTAAGTTTATTGGTTCACTGGGGAAAGACTCAATGTTATTGGTTCACTGGGGAAGGACCTAAGTTTATTGGTTCACAGGGGAAGGACTCAATGTTATTGGTTCACTGGGGAAAGATCTAAGTTTATTGTTTCACAGGGGAAGGACCTAAGTTTATTGGCTCACTGGGGAAGAACCTAAGTTTATTGGTTCACAGGGGAACGACCTACATTTATTGGTTCAATGGGGAAGGACTCAATGTTATTGGGTCACTGGGGAAAGACCTAAGGTTATTGGTTCACTGGGGAAAGACCTACGTTTATTGGTTCACTGGGGAAGGACTCAATCTTATTGGCTCACTGGGGAAGGACCTAAGGTTATTGGTTCACTGGGGAAAGACCTAAGGTTATTGGTTAAATGGGGAAGGACCTAAGTTTATTGGTTCACAGGGGAAGGACCTACGTTTATTGGTTCACCTGGGGAAGGACTCAATGTTATTGGTTAACTGGGGAAGGACTCAAAATTATTGGTTCACTGGGGAAGGACCTAAGCTTATTGGTTCACAGGGGAAGTACCTAAGGTTATTGGTTCACAGGAGAAGGACCTTAGTTTATTGGTTCACTGGGGAGAGACTCAATGTTATTGGTTCACTGGGGAGAGACTCAATGTTATTGGTTCACTGGGGAAGGACTCAAGGTTATTGGTTCACTGGGGAAGGACCTAAGTTTATTGGTTCACTGGGGAAAGACTCAATGTTATTGGTTCACTGGGGAAGGACCTAAGTTTATTGGTTCACAGGGGAAGGACTCAATGTTATTGGTTCACTGGGGAAAGACCTAAGTTTATTGGTTCACTGTGGAAGGACCTAAGTTTATTGGTTCACTGGGGAAGGACCTAAGTTTATTTGTTCACTGGGGAAGGACTCAATGTTATTGGTTCACTGGGGAAGGACTCAATGTTATTGGTTCACTGGGGAAGGACCTAAGGTTATTGGTTCACTAGGGAAGGACCTAAGGTTATTGGTTCAATGGGGAAGGACTCAATGTTATTGGGTCACTGGGGAAAGACCTAGGTTTATTGGTTCACTGGGAAAGGACCTAAGTGTATTGGTTCACTGGGGAGGGACTCAATATTATTGGTTCACTGGGGAAATACCTAAGTTTATTGGTTCACTGGGGAAGGACTAAATCTTATTGGCTCACTGGGGAAGGACCTACGTTTATTGGTTCACAGGGGAAGTACCTAGGTTTGTTGGTTCACAGGGGAAGGACCGAAGTTTATTGGTTCACTGGGGGAAGGACTCAATGTTATTGGTTCACTGGGGAAAGACCTAAGGTTATTGGTTCACTGGGGAATGACTCAATGTTATTGGTTAACTGGGAAAGGACCTAAGTTTATTGGTTGACTGGGGAAGGACCTAGGTTTATTGGCTCACTGGGGAAGAACCTAAGTTTATTGGTTCACTGGGGAAGGACTCAATGTTATTGGTTCACTGGGGAAGGACCTAAGGTTATTGGTTCACTAGGGAAGGCCCTAAGGTTATTGGTTCAATGGGGAAGGACTCAATGTTATTGGGTCACTGGGGAAAGACCTAGGTTTCTTGGTTCACTGGGAAAGGACCTAAGTGTATTGGTTCACTGGGGAGGGACTCAATGTTATTGGTTCACTGGGGAAATACCTAAGTTTATTGGTTCACTGGGGAAGGACTCAATCTTATTGGCTCACTGGGGAAGGACCTAAGTTTATTGGTTCACAGGGGAAGGACCTAAGTTTATTGGTTCACAGTGGAAGGACCTAAGTTTATTGGTTCACTGGGGAAGGACCTAAGTTTATTGGTTCACAGGGGAAGGACCTAAGTTTATTGGTTCACTGGGGGAAGGACTCAATGTTATTGATTCACTTGGGAAAGACCTAAGGTTATTGGTTCACTGGGGAAGGACTCAATGTTATTGGTTAACTGGGAAAGGACCTAAGTTTATTGGTTGACTGGGAAAGGACCTAAGTTTATTGGTTCACTGGGGAAGGACTCAATGTTATTGGTTCACTGGGGAAGGACTAAATGTTATTGGTTCACTGGGGAAGGACTCAATGTTATTGGTTCACTGGGGAAGGACCTAAGTTTATTGGATCACTGGGGAAAGACTCAATGTTATTGGTTCACTGGGGAAGGACTCAAGATTATTGGTTCACTGGGGAAGGACCAAAGTTTATTGGTTCACAGGGGAAGGACCTAGGTTTATTGGCTCACTGGGGAAGAACCTACGTTTATTGGTTCACAGGGGAAAGACCTACATTTATTGGTTCACTGGGGAAGGACTCAATGTTTTTGGTTCACTGGGGAAGGACCCAAGATTATTGGTTCACTGGGGAAGGACCTAAGGTTATTGGTTCACTGGGGAAGGACTCAATGTTATTGGTTCACTGGGGAAGGACCTAAGGTTATTGGTTCACTGGGGAAGGACTCAATGTTATTGGTTCACTGGGAAAGACCTACGTTTATTGGTTCACTGGGGAAGGATTCAATCTTATTGGCTAACTGGGGAAGAACCTAAGTTTATTGGTTCACAGGGGAAGTACCTAAGTTTGTTGGTTCACTGGGGAAGGACCTAAGGTTATTTGTTCACTGGGGAAAGACCTAAGGTTATTGGTTAAATGGGGAAGGACCTAAGTTTATTGGTTCACTGGGGAAGGACCTAAGTTTATTGGTTCACCTGGGGAAGGACTCAATGTTATTGGTTCACTGGGGAAAGACCTAAGGTTATTGGTTCACTGGGGAAGGACTCAATGTTATTGGTTCACTGGGGAAGGACCTAAGTTTATTGGTTCACTGGGGAAGGACCTAAGTTTATTGGTTGACTGGGAAAGGACCTAAGTTTATTGGTTGACTGGGAAAGGACCTAAGTTTATTGGTTCACTGGGGAAGGACCCAATGTTATTGGTTCACTGGGGAAGGACCCAATGTTATTGGTTCACTGGGGAAGGACCCAATCTTATTGGTTCACTGGGGAAGGACCCAATCTTATTGGTTCACTGGGGAGCGATCCAAGGTGCTGACTTTAATTAGGATAATATGTAGCAGGGAGGAGGGGAGTATGGAGGGGAGAGGGAGGGGAGAGAGGGAGGGGACTAGGGAGGAGGGGGGGGAAGAGAGGGAGGGGAGAGAGGGAGGAGCGAGGGAGAGGGAGGGTACTAGGGAGGGGAGGGAGGGAGGTGAGAGGGAGGGGAGAGGGAGGAGAGAGAGGGAGGAGAGAGGGAGAGGACTAGGGAGGGCAGAGAGGGAGGGGAGAGAGGGAGGGGAGAGAGGGAGGAGAGAGGGAGGGAGGGGACTAGGGAGGGGACTAGGGAGGAGAGAGGGAGGAGAGAGGGAGGAGAGAGGGAGGGGACTAGGGAGGGCAGAGAGGGAGGGGAGAGAGGGAGGAGAGAGGGAGGGAGGGGAGAGAGGGAGGGGAGAGGGAGGGGAGAGAGGGAGGGGCCTAGGGAGGGGAGATGGAGGGGAGAGATGGAGGGGAGAGATGGAGGGGAGAGAGGGAGGGGAGAGAGGGAGGAGAGAGGGAGGGGTGAGAGGGAGGGGAGAGGAGAGAGGGAGGGGAGATGGAGGGGAGAGAGGGAGGGGGAGGGAGGGGAGAGAGGGAGGAGAGAGGGAGGGGAGAGGGAGGGGACTAGGGAGGGGAGAGGGCGGGGAGAGAGGGAGGGAAGAGAGGGAGGTCCCTGACCCAAACCTTGACCTGAGGGAGGGAACACTGTCCCCCTGAACACGCTATGATGAGAACTGAATAGCTGCATGAGTGAGTCTCTGTGTGTGTGTGTGTGTGTGTGTGTGTGTGTGTGTGTGTGTGTGTGTGTGTGTGTGTGTGTGTGTGTACAGTACAGTACAGTAGCCTACCTGCTGTGTGCAGTGTGCATGGTGGATGTGTGGATCAGATAAAGACAATGACCTCTGACCTCTGGCCATTGCATGGAGTGAAGTTGAATTTGGAACGAGACATAATACACACCGTCAGGCTTGAGTGGGGACGAGGCGAAGTGAGCAGCAGATACACACACACACACACTGGCGCACACACACACTGACACACACATACACACACACACTGGCACACACACACACTGGCACACACACACACTGGCATACACACACACTGGCATACACACACACTGGCATACACACGCACTGGCATACACACACACTGGCATACACACACACTGGCAAACACACACACACTTGGATACAGAAACCTATTCTACAGGGGTTTTCTTACCTGTGAACACCTCCGGTGGCTCTCACACCAACCCAAGACGTCATCACTCTGCAAGACAGAAAAGACAAATAAACCGAGAAATCACTGAAATAAACCACACTCTTTCACAGCTTTACTTCAGCACTTCAATTCAATATTACAAATTCCAACAACACATTAAATATGTGTTTCTGGAGACAACCACACACCACAATGCCCTTTCTGTAACGCCTCTTCCTTTGATTCATGGCTGTGGTGCAAAGACCCAGACCAGACCCAGACCAGTGTTACGTCTCTGAATGGAAGTGGGTTCAGGCCTCGGTGAGGACAGACCTTAGTCAACATTGCAGCCTACGCCCCAGCGTGAAACCATGGTAACGGGTGTGAGTCATCACCTGACCAGTGACCACAGGTAGGTAGGTCCTCAAATACCACTGGTGATTAGTAGAGAGAGAGAACCATCACTGACTAACAGGACTAACCACTGGTGATCAGCAGAGAGAGGACCATCACTGACTAACAGGACTAACCACTGGTGATCAGTAGAGAGAGAGGACCATCACTGACTAACAGGACTAACCACTGGTGATCAGCAGAGAGAGAGAACCATCACTGACTAACAGGACTAACCACTGGTGATCAGTAGAGAGAGGACCATCACTGACTAACAGGACTAACCACTGGTGATCAGCAGAGAGAGGACCATCACTGACTAACAGGACTAACCACTGGTGATCAGCAGAGAGAGAGGACCATCACTGACTAACAGGACTAACCACTGGTGATCAGCAGAGAGAGAGGACCATCACTGACTAACAGGACTAACCACTGGTGATCAGTAGAGAGAGAGGACCATCACTGACTAACAGGACTAACCACTGGTGATCAGTAGAGAGAGGACCATCACTGACTAACAGGACTAACCACTGGTGATCAGTAGAGAGAGAGGACCATCACTGACTAACAGGACTAACCACTGGTGATCAGCAGAGAGAGGACCATCACTGACTAACAGGACTAACCACTGGTGATCAGTAGAGAGAGAGGACCATCACTGACTAACAGGACTAACCACTGGTGATCAGCAGAGAGAGAGAACCATTACTGACTAACAGGACTAACCACTGGTGATCAGTAGAGAGAGAGGACCATCACTGACTAACAGGACTAACCACTGGTGATCAGTAGAGAGAGAGGACCATCACTGACTAACAGGACTAACCACTGGTGATCAGTAGAGAGAGGACCATCACTGACTAACAGGACTAACCACTGGTGATCAGTAGAGAGAGGACCATCACTGACTAACAGGACTAACCACTGGTGATCAGCAGAGAGAGGACCATCACTGACTAACAGGACTAACCACTGGTGATCAGCAGAGAGAGGACCATCACTGACTAACAGGACTAACCACTGGTGATCAGTAGAGAGAGAGGACCATCACTGACTAACAGGACTAACCACTGGTGATCAGTAGAGAGAGAGGACCATCACTGACTAACAGGACTAACCACTGGTGATCAGCAGAGAAAGGACCATCACTGACTAACAGGACTAACCACTGGTGATCAGCAGAGAGAGGACCATCACTGACTAACAGGACTAACCACTGGTGATCAGCAGAGAGAGGACCATCACTGACTAACAGGACTAACCACTGGTGATCAGTAGAGAGAGGACCATCACTGACTAACAGGACTAACCACTGGTGATCAGTAGAGAGAGGACCATCACTGACTAACAGGACTAACCACTGGTGATCAGTAGAGAGAGGACCATCACTGACTAACAGGACTAACCACTGGTGATCAGTAGAGAGAGGACCATCACTGACTAACAGGACTAACCACTGGTGATCAGTAGAGAGAGAGGACCATCACTGACTAACAGGACTAACCACTGGTGATCAGCAGAGAGAGGACCATCACTGACTAACAGGACTAACCACTGGTGATCAGTAGAGAGAGAGGACCATCACTGACTAACAGGACTAACCACTGGTGATCAGTAGAGAGAGGACCATCACTGACTAACAGGACTAACCACTGGTGATCAGTAGAGAGAGGACCATCACTGACTAACAGGACTAACCACTGGTGATCAGTAGAGGGAGAGGACCATCACTGACTAACAGGACTAACCACTGGTGATCAGCAGAGAGAGGACCATCACTGACTAACAGGACTAACCACTGGTGATCAGTAGAGAGAGAGGACCATCACTGACTAACAGGACTAACCACTGGTGATCAGTAGAGAGAGGACCATCACTGACTAACAGGACTAACCACTGGTGATCAGTAGAGAGAGGACCATCACTGACTAACAGGACTAACCACTGGTGATCAGCAGAGAGAGAGGACCATCACTGACTAACAGGACTAACCACTGGTGATCAGTAGAGAGAGAGGACCATCACTGACTAACAGGACTAATGGCAAATGGGGTAGCAGGTAGCCTAGTGGTTAGAGCGTTGGGCCAGTAACTGAAAGGTTGCTGGATTGAATCCCCGAGCTGACAAGGTAAAAATCTGTTGTTCTGCCCCTGAACAAGGCAGTTAACCCACTGTTCCCCCGTATGCCATCATTGAAAATAAGAATTTGTGCCTAGTTAAATAAAGGTTAAAATAAAAATCCTATAGGTTCCATATCTGGTGAGTCTATAAACATTTGAGATAAAACTAAACAGAATTGTTCCAAGACACCAGCAGTAAACAAATGTACACTACATGATCAACATCTCATTCCAAAATCATGGGCATTAATATGGAGTTGGTCCCCCCTTTGCTGCTTTTACAGCCTCCACTCTTCTGGGAAAGCTTTCCACTAGATGTTGGAACATTGCTGCAGGGACTTGCTTCCATACATTCATTCATGCTGTAGCATTAAGATTTCCCTTCACTGGAACTAAGGGGCCAAGCCTGAACCATGAAAAACAGCCCCAGACCATTATTCCTCCTCCACCAAACTTTACAGTTGGCACTATGCATTTGGGCAGGTAGCGTTCTCCTGACATCCGCCAAACCAATATTCCTCCGTCGGACTGCCAGATGGTGAAGTGTGATTCATCACACCAGAGAATGCGTTTACACTACTCCAGAGTCCAATTGCGGCGAGCTTTACACCACTCTAGCCGATGCTTGGCGTTGCGCATGGTGATCTTAGGCTTGTGTGCGGCTGCTCGGCCATGGAGACCCATGAAGCTCATGAAGCTCCAGACGAACAGTTCTTGTGCTGAAGTTGCTTCCAGAGGTAGTTAGGAACTCAGTAGTACATCTGAGGACATATGATTTTGACAAACTGACTTGTTGGAAAGGTGGCATCTTATGACGGTGCCACGTTGAAAGTCACTGAGCTCTTCAGTAAGGCCATTCTACTGTTTGTCTATAGAGATTGGCAGTGTGCTCAATTTCATACAGCTGTCAGTAACGGGTGTGGCTGAAATAGCCGAATCCACTAATTTGAGCAGTTGTCCACATACTGTTGTGTATATGGTGTATGTTGAACTCTTCCACTTGAGAGGAGAATGAGTGTCATTGTCTGTCTGATACTAACATTGCAGACATAAAATAAAACTCCTGAGCAGAGTTCCCACATCCAGTTTTCAGCGGAAAAGGAAGCTAGGTTGAACAAGCGATATCCTGGATAAGGTTGTTGGCAACTCCTCTAGGGATAGTCTGATACAGACGTCATGGCGAGAGAAACACTGACACAATAACAGGGCTGTAAGTCAAGCTTTAGATTACTTCTTAAAGTGCAGAGTTGACTTGGGAGGCTCGGTGATGTAAAGATGGCCTTGGGCCCACCAGTGACAGGATGATCCATCCCCATTCTTCCTCAAAGATGAAAAACACCAATTAAAGCAGAAAGCCCTGAGCGTGTGATAAGCCTTACTAACGAGTCCAAAACTCTCTCTCTCTGAGTGAGCAATATTTACCCCAACGCAGGATCATCCTCTCCCACTACTTATAACATTCACTTACCTCAGTCTTTTACACACACACACACACACACACACACACACACACACACACACACACACACAGTAAAGTCTTAATTACCACAAAGAGGAACAGAAAGAAGAATAGCCATTGTGTTAGTGGGGTCAGGATCTAGGGGTGCACAGGGGGCACTGATCTCAGCAGGAATGCTAAAGGTTCACACCACCCCACAGGATTTAATAAGCTACTTAACCCAGCAGCCACATGATGAGGCCAACAGAAGCAACGAAGAAGAAAGACCAAACCCATAATTAAGAGGCTGTAACGAGTGAAGGGAAGAGGACTGAAGGGAAGAGGAGTCAGAGGTGAAAAACACAGCAGCAGCACTTTAGTGTTTAGATGTCATTATAAGAGGTGAGGAAAAAAAAGGAGGAAGAGTAGGAAGGGGAGGAGGAGGAAGAGGGGAGGAGGAGCTGGATGAGGAGCTGGACAAGGAGGAATGTTAAGAGGAGGAAGAGGAGGAGGATTGGGGGGAGAAGAAGCGGGAGGAGGAGGAAGGGGAGGAGGAGGAGCTGGAGGGGGAGGAGGAGGAGTAAGAGGGGGCGAGCTAGAGAAGAAGGAGTAGCAGTGGTAGGAGGAGGAGGAGTAGGAGGAGGAAGAGGAGGCAAAGAAAAAATAATCTCTCTCTCTATCTTTCTCTCTCCCCACCCGTCATTTTCTCTCTTCCTCTCAGATTTTTCTCTCTCTGTCGACTGAAGGCTCTGTTTGGGACTTTTAGCCTTGAGTGAATGATTTGTGGCCTCTTATGGAGACTGCTGTTAAGGCCTAAAGGACCCTCTTTAAAGGTCCAATGCAGCTGTTTTTAGAATTTTGTAGGACTGTCTGGGTGTGTTCTTAGTGATGAGAGGGAAAACTGAAAACTAGCTGTTATTGGCAGAGAGGTTTGGAACTCTCTTATTGGTCTATGAACTAATTTACCGCATGGTGATGTCACCATAGAAGGCAAAAACTCCATCCCACCAAAACAGGTTGAAATTTCCAACAGCTTTTACACTAAAAGGGCATTATCATAATTTTCACAATTTCACAGTATTATTCCAACCTCATAGTGTGGGTCTTGAACTCACTCTGAATAGAAGACTTGATTGACAGGGTCAATGAGGGTAGTGAACCCTGCTGAAGGACATTGGTGAACAGGAGGAGGCTATGGGGTTGCTGCTGTAGTAGTCTATAGCAACTTCCAGGATTCACAACACATCAAGGCTGTGTTTGTATGTTTGCACAGCATCTGAAACAGAATGATCGACCTCCTCTCTATGAACTCAAATGGATACACAGCTGGTTCAAAATGTCACTGTAATCCTACCAAAACAACACTCTGTGTGTGTGTGTGTGTGTGTGTGTGTGTGCTCTGTTTTGTTTATCTGATTTATCCTCTGTCGCTCTAGCAACATGCCCCCCTGTCATTCATGGGAATTTCTCTGGGAATGACTCTTCCCAAGGGAGTATTGCTGTCCTTTCTCTCTGTCCGACTGTATAGACCTGCCGGTATCAGAGGGGGTTCAGTGAGGGGAGACTGAGGGATAAGGGGATACTGTATGAGAGGGAGGAAAGTAGTGATGGGGGTAAAAATCAATACAGTTACATTTGCATTGCCCCCTCTTTTACACCACTGCTACTCTCTGTTGTTATCATCTATACATAGTCACTTGAATAACTCTACCTACATGTACATATTACCGCAACTTACCAGTGCCCCCCACACATTGACTCTGTACTGGTACCCCCTGTATATAGCCTCCACATTGAATCTGTACCGTAACACCCTGTATATAGCCTCCACATTGACTCTGTACCGTAACACCCTGTATATAGCCTCCACATTGACTCTGTACTGGTACCCCCTGTATATAGCCTCCACATTGACTCTGTACCGTCACACCCTGTATATAGCCTCCACATTGACTCTGTACTGGTACCCCCTGTATATAGCCTCCACATTGACTCTGTACCGGTACCCCCTGTATATAGCCTCCACATTGACTCTGTACCGTTACACCCTGTATATAGCCTCCACATTGACTCTATACCGATACCCCCTGTATATAGCCTCTACATTGACTCTGTACCGATACCCCCTGTATATAGCCTCCACATTGACTCTGTACCGATACCCCCTGTATGTCACCTCCACATTGACTCTGTACCGGTACAGCCCTGTATGTCGCCTCCACATTGACTCTGTACCGGTACCCCCTGTATATAGCCTCCACATTGACTCTGTACCGATACCCCCTGTATATAGCCTCCACATTGACTCTGTACCGATACCCCCTGTATATAGCCTCCACATTGACTCTGTACCGATACCCCCTGTATATAGCCTCCACATTGACTCTGTACCGGTACCCCCTGTATATAGCCTCCACATTGACTCTGTACCGGTACACCCCTGTATATAACCTCCACATTGACTCTGTACCGGTACCCCCTGTATATAGCCTCCACATTGACTCTGTACCGGTACACCCCTGTATATAGCCTCCACATTGACTCTGTACCGGTACCCCCCTGTATATAGCCTCCACATTGACTCTGTACCGATACCCCCCTGTATATTGTCTCGTTATTGTTATTTTACTGCTACTCTTTAATTACTTGTTACTTTTATTTCTTATCCATATTATATATATTTTTTAACTGCATTGTTGGTTAGGGGATCGTAAGTAAGCATTTCACTGTAAGGTCTACACCTGTTGTATTCGGCGCATGTGACTAATAAAATTAGATTTGATTTGATAGCAGGATATTATTTTTGACAATATATTGTATTGTTTTGACAATATTGCATTTTATTGTTTTTGCGCTAGCTGGCTGTACCTGCACCAAAACTCCAGTATTTTTCCTTCATGGCTTCATGGTATTTTTCCTTCCATCTTCTTTTTGTTTTCAGCACTTGTATTTCCATGACTGATCACAACTTGTTTTCTCATGGCTCTCTCTCTTGTATCTCTGCAGCAGACATATGGTGAGCAAGACGTTTGGAACATCGAATCGCAATAAAATCACAGTATTTAATCACAATACATATACTAGAATCGGGAGAATCGCAATACATACAGTGCCTTCATAAAGTATTCACATCCCTTGACTTTTTTCACATGTTGTGTTACAGCCGGAATTCAAAATGGATTCAATGTAGATGTTGTGTCACTGGCCTACACACAATACCCCATAACGTCAAAATGGCTGCCTAGTTACCAATAGGTGCCCTTCTTTACGAATCATTGGAAAACCTCCCTGGTCTTTGTGGTTGAATCTGTGCTTGAAATTCACTGCTCGACTGAGGGACCTTACATATAATTGTGTGTGTGGAGTACAAAGATGAGGTAGTGATTCAGAAATCATGTTAACCACTATTATTGCACAAAGAGTGGGTCCATGCAACTTACTATATGACTTGTTAAGCACATTTTTACTCCTAAACTTATTTAGGCTTGCCATAACAAAAGGGTTGAATACTTATTGACTCAAGACATTTTCATTTTGAATTCATTTGTAAACATTTCTAAAAACATAATTCTACCTAATTTTAACATTTTTTGTAACCTTTATTTAAATGGGTAAAAAAAAGTGAATATCCTTTTGAGCATGGTGCAGTTATTAGTTACACTTTGGATGGGGTAACTCAGTTGCCGAAGAGGAAGGAAACCACTCAGGGATTTCAACATGAGGCCAATGGTGACTTTAAAACAATTACAGAGTTTAATGGCTGTGATTGGAGAAAACTATACTCCAGATCAAAATACTCCAAAACATGCATCCTGTTTGCAACAAGGCACTAAAGTAATATTGAAAAAACTGTGACAAAGAAATGACATTTTGGTGCTGAATACAAAGGGTTATGTTTGGGGTAAATCCAACACAGCACATCACTGAGAACCACCCTTCATATTTTCAAGCATGGTGGTGGCTGCATCATGTTATGGGTATACTTGTCATCAGCAAGGACTAGGGAGTTTTTTAGGCAAAAACATTATGTAATAGAGCTAAGCACAGGCAAAATCCTAGAGGAAAACCTGGTTCAGTCTGCTTTCCAACAGACACCGGGAGACAAATTCAGCAGGACAATAACCTAAAACACAAGGACAAATATACAATGGAGTTGCTTACCAAGACAACATTGAATGTTCCTGAGTGGCCTAGTTAAAGCTTTGACTTAAATCGCCTTGAAAATCTTTGGCAAAACTTGAAAATGGCTGTCTAGCAATGATCAACAACCAACTTGACAGAGCTTGAAGAATTGTTTAAAGAATAATGAGCAAATACAGTATTGTACAATCCAGGTATGCAAAGCTCTTGGAGACTTACCCAGAAAGACTCACAGCTGTAATCTCTGCCAAAGGTGAATCTAACGTGTATTGACACAGGGGTGTTAATACTTATGTAAATGAGATATTTATGCATTTCAATAAATTAGTACACATTTATAAAAACATGTCATTATGGGGTATTTTGTTTAGATGGGGAGACAAAAAAATATATTGAATCCATGTTGAATTCAGTCTGGCCTCACTAAAGGCTCTGGAACTCCAGGGAGAGGAGTTAACAGTCTGGACTCACTAAAGGCTCTGGAACTCCAGGGAGAGGAGTTAACAGTCTGGCCTCACTAAAGACTCTGGGGCTCCAGGGAGAGGAGTTAACAGTCTGGCCTCACTAAAGACTCTGGGGCTCCAGGGAGAGGAGTTAACAGTCTGGCCTCACTAAAGACTCTGGGGCTCCAGGGAGAGGAGTTAACAGTCTGGCCTCACTAAAGACTCTGGGGCTCCAGGGAGAGGAGTTAACAGTCTGGCCTCACTAAAGACTCTGGGGCTCCAGGGAGAGGAGTTAACAGTCTGGCCTCACTAAAGGCGCTGGAACTCCAGGGAGAGGAGTTAACAGTCTGGCCTCACTAAAGGCTCTGGGGCTCCAGGGAGGAGATAACAGTCTGGCCTCACTAAAGGCTCTGGGGCTCCAGGGAGAGGAGTTAACAGTCTGGCCTCACTAAAGGCGCTGGAACTCCAGGGAGAGGAGTTAACAGTCTGGCCTCACTAAAGGCTTTGGGGCTCCAGGGAGGAGATAACAGTCTGGCCTCACTAAAGGCTCTGGGGCTCCAGGGAGAGGAGTTAACAGTCTGGCCTCACTAAAGGCTCTGGAACTCCAGGGAGAGGAGTTAACAGTCTGGCCTCACTAAAGGCTCTGGGGCTCCAGGGAGAGGGGTTAACAGTCTGGCCTCACTAAAGACGCTGGAACTCCAGGGAGAGGAGTTAACAGTCTGGCCTCACTAAAGGCTCTGGAACTCCAGGGAGAGGAGTTAACAGTCTGGCCTCACTAAAGGCTCTGGGGCTCCAGGGAGGAGATAACAGTCTGGCCTCACTAAAGGCTCTGGGGCTCCAGGGAGAGGCGTTAACAGTCTGGCCTCACTAAAAGCTCTGGGGCTCCAGGGAGAGGAGTTAACAGTCTGGCCTCACTAAAGGCTCTGGGGCTCCAGGGAGAGGAGTTAACAGTCTGGTCTCACTAAAGGCTCTGGAACTCCAGGGAGAGGTGTTAACAGTCTGGCCTCACTAAAGGCTCTGGGGCTCCAGGGAGAGGAGTTAACAGTCTGGCCTCACTAAAGGCTCTGGGGCTCCAGGGAGTGGAGTTAACAGTCTGGCCTCACTAAAGTCTCTGGAACTCCAGGGAGAGGAGTTAACAGTCTGGCCTCACTAAAGACTCTGGGGCTCCAGGAAGAGGAGTTAACAGTCTGGCCTCACTAAAGGCTCTGGGGCTCCAGGGAGAGGAGTTAACAGTCTGGCCTCACTAAAGGCTCTGGAACTCCAGGGAGGAGATAACAGTCTGGCCTCACTAAAGGGTCTGGGGCTCCAGGAAGAGGAGTTAACAGTCTGGCCTCACTAAAGGCTCTGGAACTCCAGGGAGAGGAGTTAACAGTCTGGCCTCACTAAAGTGTCATGACGTTGGCCTCTTTTGGTACAGGGAGGACAGTTCACCCCCTCCCTTTTGCACCACCACCCAACCTACCACCCCCAACCCAGGCCCTGTGTGTAAAGGTTTGTAAAAACTCTAAAATTCCAGGAGAGTCTCTGGCCACATGGCCCATAGAGAGACACAGGAAATTCTTCCAACTCTTAGAATTGGTTAGCCAAGCGACATTTTGTGTTCTGGAGAAGGTATGGAAGATTGGTGAAGAATCCAGCTACGAACTGATCCGCTTGGTACAATTTTGTGATACTCAGAAGAGACAATATAGCCATATTACCATAAAACTGTTTATATAATAGCTTCAGCTTGAGACTTGCATCATAATGGGTGTATAGAATGTATTAATAAGGATAAAGCTTTTATAATACATTGAAATGCTATTGTACTGATGTTAATGTGATAGAATTGTATTTCTGTAACCAAGTCTAGCTCAGTCATAGGCACGCCCATGGGACACAGACAGGACCAGACGTCATTTGACAAGCCTGTTCGATGGGCACTATAAAACACCCCCTGATTTACATTTCTTCAGACCAGGCCCCCACTCCATGGCCAATAGGTTTTACCATCCAATTCCTCTACTGAAAGTGAACCATACCACGTGGTTAACTTTTAGACTATTGATACCGACAGAATAAGAACAAGTCTTTGATATTAATTATTAGTCTGCAGCTAAGTAAATTATATCATCGAACGCGAAGACCAACGAAACCACCATTCTATGACGACATTAATGAATGTCGCTCTGACACTTCCATTCTAACCGGGAGAGAGAGAGAGAGAACGCGGACAAAACTCCCCAACAGAACCGAACTCTCCAGCAAGAATCAGAACGACACACTGAGCGTAAATATATATTGATTGCAATTGTTCCCGAATGAGTGAGCCTTCAATTGTCAATTGTTAATATTAATGAACTCTGTGTAACTTCTCAGCTGACCGTTCATGACCCATTGTCTAACAGACCAGCCATGCCTGTTAGCCATTAGCGCACATTACTATACCAATCCTTTGTGACGATAAATACTGTTTGTATGTTTTCTGTTAATTACTTAGTGTAGTAAATAAATGATTTTAAGACAATTGATGTATGGATGATTTTAGTAAAGACTGGGTTCGTGCAGATACAACAATTTACGACGTTTGGAATGAGACTGGACTAAAGGTAAAATACACCATTTAAACCAGAAGATAATCGGCCTATACTATAATAGAATATAATATTATAGTACAGGAAAGTTATATTAGGAAAATTATAGCTTTGTAATCTGAATATTCTCCTTGGTGCCCCGATCTCCTAGTTAATTACAATTAAACGATTAATCAGTTTAATCGCGTGATAATAATTACAGGGAGCTAATTGATAAACATATCTTCAGTTTAATGGTACCCCCAAAGACACGACAAAAGGCTCTGGAACTCCAGGGAGGAGATAACAGTCCCCCAATTCCTTCCCTAATTCTGCCGTTATCAGGACCACTGAATGACACGGCAGAGTGTAATAGCTTCTGGCTGGATTGTTAGGACCTGCCAATCACTCTACTCTGCCTGCCTCTCATGGGGTCCTGCTGCCTGACATTGTGCTGTTTGGCCACCTCAAAAACGAAATCTGTGTGTTTGCTTTAATGTTAGCAGGAAGAGTGCATTTAAAGTAGGTAGCTTAGTGAGGAATTTCAAGGCAGGTACTGCTGAAAGCATCATGTACCAACTTTTTTATGTAAACGTAATTTAACTAGGCAAGTCAGTTAAGAACAAATTCTTATGTACAATGACAGCCTAGGAACTGTGGATTAACTGCCTTTTTCAAGGGCAGAACAATAGATCTTTACCTTGTCAGCTCGGGGATTTGTTCTAGCAACCTTTCAGCTACTGGCCCAATGCTCTAACCACTAGGCTACCTGCCACCCCTCAAACTAACTGACAAGTGTAATGGCCCAATTACACGTCAACTGCCAGGGCACGCACCTCACTTCCAGTACAGTACAGGCCCAGTCAGTCACAGACCACCTGTCAGTCACAGACCACAGACCGCCTCCTGGGTCCCTACAATTTACTGATAGAGGTAAGGAAAGGTCATATTGTGTTATTGCTGTAATGTTGGAGACCAACAGGGAACCCACATTTTTCAGGAAAACATTTTCATGAACACATAACTGCTCATTCCACCATATAACCCCTGGACTTCTGGAGAGGTCATTCCACCATGTAACCCCTGGACTTCTGGAGAGGTCATTCCACCATGTAACCCCTGGACTTCTGGAGAGGTCATTCCACCATGTAACCCCTGGACTTCTGGAGAGGTCATTCCACCATGTAACCCCTGGACTTCTGGAGAGGTCATTCCACCATGTAACCCCTGGACTTCTGGAGTGGTCATTCCACCATGTAACCCCTGGACTTCTGGAGAGGTCATTCCACCATGTAACCCCTGGACTTCTGGAGTGGTCATTCCACCATGTAACCCCTGGACTTCTGGAGTGGTCATTCCACCATGTAACCCCTGGACTTCTGGAGAGGTCATTCCACCATGTAACCCCTGGACTTCTGGAGAGGTCATTCCACCATGTAACCCCTGGACTTCTGGAGAGGTCATTCCACCATGTAACCCCTGGAACTGTGTATGTGTGTGTGTGTATGTGTGTGTGTTGTTTTACTATAGTTTTGCGTGCCAGAAGTCCTCACAAGGATAGTAAAATAAGGAAAATTCTGACAAGTGGGACCATTTTGCCGGTCCCCATGAGGAAAAATGCTATTTTAGGCTTAGGGTTTAGGGTTACATTTAGGGTTAGAATTAAGTTTGGGGTTAGGGGTTACGGTTAGGTTTAGGGTTAAGGTTAGGAGTTAGGGTTAGGAGTTAAAGTAAGGCTTAGGGTTACATTTAGGGTTATGGTTAGGTTAAGGGTTAACGTTAGGGTTAGATTTAAGGTTAGGGAAAATAGGATTTTGAATGGGAATCAATTATTTGGTCCCCACAAGGATAGCAATACAAAACTGTGTGTGTGTGTTTGTGTGCGTCATAATGTGTTTCCATCATCATCTCTTCCAATCTTAAGCCACTGGAGATTCCTCTAGCTATAAGGCCTGTGTCTATAATATATAGTGGAGATTCCTCTAGCTATAAGGCCTGTGTCTATAATATATAGTGGAGATTCCTCTAGCTATAAGGCCTGTGTCTATAATATATAGTGGAGATTCCTCTAGCTATAAGGCCTGTGTCTATAATATATAGTAGAGATTCCTCTAGCTATAAGGCCTGTGTCTATAATATATAGTGGAGATTCCTCTAGCTATAAGTCCTGTGTCTATAATATATAGTAGAGATTCCTCTAGCTATAAGTCCTGTGTCTATAATATATAGTGGAGATTCCTCTAGCTATAAGGCCTGTGTCTATAATATATAGTGGAGATTCCTCTAGCTATAAGGCCTGTGTCTATAATATATAGTGGAGATTCCTCTAGCTATAAGGCCTGTGTCTATAATATATAGTAGAGATTCCTCTAGCTATAAGTCCTGTGTCTATAATATATAGTGGAGATTCCTCTAGCTATAAGTCCTGTGTCTATAATATATAGTGGAGATTCCTCTAGCTATAAGGCCTGTGTCTATAATATATAGTGGAGATTCCTCTAGCTATAAGGCCTGTGTCTATAATATATAGTGGAGATTCCTCTAGCTATAAGGCCTGTGTCTATAATATATAGTGGAGATTCCTCTAGCTATAAGTCCTGTGTCTATAATATATAGTGGAGATTCCTCTAGCTATAAGGCCTGTGTCTATAATATATAGTGGAGATTCCTCTAGCTATAAGGCCTGTGTCTATAATATATAGTAGAGATTCCTCTAGCTATAAGGCCTGTGTCTATAATATATAGTGGAGATTCCTCTAGCTATAAGGCCTGTGTCTATAATATATAGTAGAGATTCCTCTAGCTATAAGGCCTGTGTCTATAATATATAGTGGAGATTCCTCTAGCTATAAGGCCTGTGTCTATAATATATAGTGGAAATTCCTCTAGCTATAAGGCCTGTGTCTATAATATATAGTAGAGATTCCTCTAGCTATAAGGCCTGTGTCTATAATATATAGTGGAGATTCCTCTAGCTATAAGGCCTGTGTCTATAATATGAAGTGGGTGCAACTGTTATTTTAGATGCATGCTGTCACAAACACATGACTTCCCTGAAAACCCAGAATGTTGAGGTTTTCAAACTTTTTCCTGGGCATTTCCCGATAGCGACATGTTAGAGACTCACTCACAAGTGCGACACGGAACTGAGTTCTGTTGTGCGCTGTTATTTGCGGTCCCCCTCATCCTGTAAACATACTAATCTACAAAGTGGCCTGTTTATTGCCTCCGTGTCTGTTAGCAGTAGCCCGGTACAGAGTAACTGAATAACAGTCTTGGCACTTCCTCAGGGCTGTGACGGGACTAATGCTCATGTCTATAACTGGGTAATTACATGTTTGGCTCTGAGGATTCCCACACACTGCTCCACTGATATGACTAGTTCACCAAAACGACAAATTACATCATCATACACAGTGGGGAAACTTCCTGCACACAGAAACCAACAACAACTAAGTCTAAATTCAAATCTACCAAGACTCCCAACATTTGGCTCTTCATGTGGGTGTACTTGCAAATTGGGATGAGCCAATATTGGCAGCCTGGGAAATTTTGAATTCTGTTGTTGTTGTTATTGATTGTTAGCAGGAAGTCACCCAACTGTGTACGATTATGTCATATTGCTGAGTATACCTTTACGTAGATGAGCCATTTGTCTTCTTCATGATGACAATGTGATCTGATGCTGATGACTCCATAAAGGCCATTACTATCGGAATGTATACGCAATACCCTACATGACACAAGTAGTGTATATTACTGCAAAAGACAGACTCTTGGTGTCTTTCCCAGTTTACATTTGATTAATGCATGTATGAGTATCATTTTACTTTTTGTATTGACTTAGAGACATTCACTATACCGTAAGAGTTTCTATAACTTGTTTGTTCAACAATGTCTCAGGTAGTCTACTCAGTATAGGTAGTCTACTCAGTATAGGTAGTCAGTATAGGTAGTCTACTCAGTATAGGTAGTCTACTCAGTATAGGTAGTCTACTCAGTATAGGTAGTCAGTATAGGTAGTCTACTCAGTATAGGTAGTCAGTATAGGTAGTCTACTCAGTATAGGTAGTCTACTCAGTATAGGTAGTCTACTCAGTATAGGTAGTCAGTATAGGTAGTCAGTATAGGCAGTCTACTCAGTATAGGTAGTCCACTCAGTATAGGTAGTCAGTATAGGTAGTCTACTCAGTATAGGTAGTCTACTCAGTATAGGTAGTCTACTCAATATAGGTAGTCAGTTTAGGTAGTCAGTATAGGCAGTCAGTAGAGGCAGTCTACTCAGTATAGGTAGTCCACTCAGTATAGGTAGTCAGTATAGGTAGTCTACTCAGTATAGGTAGTCTACTCAGTATAGGTAGTCTACTCAGTATAGGTAGTCAGTATAGGTAGTCAGTATAGGTAGTCTACTCAGTATAGGTAGTCAGTATAGGTAGTCTACTCAGTATAGGTAGTCAGTATAGGTAGTCAGTATAGGTAGTCTACTCAGTATAGGTAGTCAGTATAGGTAGTCAGTATAGGCAGTCAGTATAGGTAGACTACTCAGTATAGGTAGTCAGTTTATGTAGTCCACTCAGTATAGGTAGTCTACTCAATATAGGTAGTCAGTTTAGGTAGTCAGTATAGGCAGTCAGTAGAGGCAGTCTACTCAGTATATGTAGTCCACTCAGCATAGGTAGTCAGTATAGGTAGTCAGTATAGGTAGTCTACTCAGTGTAGGTAGTCAGTATAGGTAGTCTACTCAGCATAGGTAGTCAGTATAGGTAGTATAGGTAGTCTACTCAGCATAGGTAGTCTACTCAGTATAGGTAGTCAGTATAGGTAGTCTACTCAGTATAGGTAGTCAGTATAGGTAGTCTACTCAGTATATGTAGTCACTATAGGTAGTCTACTCAGTATAGGTAGTCAGTATAGGTAGTCAGTATAGGTAGTCTACTCAGTATAGGTAGTCAGTATAGGTAGTCAGCATAGGTAGTCTACTCAGTATATGTAGTCACTATAGGTAGTCTACTCAGCATAGGTAGTCAGTATAAGTAGTCTACTCAGTCTAGGTAGTCAGTATAGGTAGTCAGTATAGGTAGTCTACTCAGCATAGGTTGTCAGTATAAGTAGTCTACTCAGTCTAGGTAGTCAGTATAGGTAGTCAGTATAGGTAGTCTACTCAGTATAGGTAGTCAGTATAGGTAGTCTACTCAGTATAGGTAGTCAGTATAGGTAGTCTACTCAGTATAGGTAGTCAGTATAGGTAGTCAGTATAGGTAGTCTACTCAGTATATGTAGTCCACTCAGCATAGGTAGTCAGTAAGGTAGTCTACTCGGTATAGGTAGTCAGTATAGGTAGTCTACTCAGCATAGGTAGTCAGTGTAGGTAGTCTACTCAGTATAGGTAGTCTACTCAGTATAGGTAGTCTACTCAGTATAGGTAGTCAGGATAGGTAGTCTACTCAGCATAGGTAGTCAGGATAGGTAGTCTACTCAGTATAGGTAGTCTACTCAGCATAGGTAGTCAGTATAGGTAGTCTACTCAGTATAGGTAGTCAGTATAGGTAGTCTACTCAGTATAGGTAGTCAGTATAGGTACTCAGCATAGGTAGTCAGGATAGGTAGTCTACTCAGCATAGGTAGTCTACTCAGGATAGGTAGTCAGGATAGGTAGTCTACTCAGCATAGGTAGTCAGTATAGGTAGTCTACTCAGGATAGGTAGTCAGGATAGGTAGTCAGGATAGGTAGTCTACTCAGCATAGGTAGTCAGGATAGGTAGTCTACTCAGTATAGGTAGTCAGTATAGGTAGTCTACTCAGTATAGGTAGTCAGGATAGGTAGTCAGGATAGGTAGTCTACTCAGTATATGCAGTCCACTCAGCATAGGTAGTCAGTAAGGTAGTCTACTCGGTATAGGTAGTCAGTATAGGTAGTCTACTCAGCATAGGTAGTCAGTATAGGTAGTCAGTATAGGTAGTCTACTCAGTATAGGTAGTCAGTATAGGTAGTCAGTATAGGTAGTCTACTCAGTATATGTAGTCCACTCAGCATAGGTAGTCAGTAAGGTAGTCTACTCGGTATAGGTAGTCAGTATAGGTAGTCTACTCAGCATAGGTAGTCAGTGTAGGTAGTCTACTCAGTATAGGTAGTCAGGATAGGTAGTCAGGATAGGTAGTCTACTCAGCATAGGTAGTCAGGATAGGTAGTCTACTCAGCATAGGTAGTCAGGATAGGTAGTCTACTCAGCATAGGTAGTCAGTATAGGTAGTCTACTCAGTATAGGTAGTCCGTATAGGTAGTCTACTCAGTATAGGTAGTCAGTATAGGTAGTCTACTCAGTATAGGTAGTCAGGATAGGTAGTCAGGATAGGTAGTCTACTCAGCATAGGTAGTCAGGATAGGTAGTCTACTCAGTATAGGTAGTCAGGATAGGTAGTCAGTATAGGTAGTCTATTCAGCAAAGGTAGTCAGGATAGGTAGTCTACTCAATCGTATAAACCTTCCTCTGCCACTGCAACTATTATTCCATTGCTTGACATTTGAGGGAATATAGCTTTTCAATATCCTGGCTTTGTATGCATGACTACCTTTCTGACATTAGTGCTGGGTAAAGAGGTGGTAAGAGAGAGAGAGAGAGAGTATATTTGACCTCTCAGCTTCCCTTTCAAATCTAAAACCTTCAAGCAGACAACTTAAGAAAAAAAACAACAATGACAAGTGGTTCAATGAAGAATGAAACAAACTAAGGAAGAAATTGAGAAACGTATCCAACCAAAAACATGGAGACCCAGAAAACCTGAGCCTACTATGCCTTCACTATGGTGAATGACTAAAACAATACAGAGAATCTAACCACTTCTGGGAAAATTTGAACACACTAAAACAAACAACACAAAGAGTTATCTATTCAAAACAGAGATGTATGGATAAACCACTTCTCCAATCTTTTTGGACCTATGACAAAGAACAAACAGCAAAAACATATACATGATCAAATACAAATCTTAGACTCAACTATTAAAGACTACCAGAACCCACTGGATTCTCCAATTACATTGAATGAACTGCAGGACAAAATACAAACCCTCCAACCCAAAAAGGCATGTGGTGTTGATGGTATCTTAAATGAAATGCTAAAATATACAGACAACAAATTCTAATTGGCTATACTTAAACTCTTTAACATCATCCTCAGCACTGGCATCTTCCCCAATATTTGGAACCAATGACTGATCACCCCAATCCACAAAAGTGGAGACAAATTTGACCCCTATAACTACCGTGGGATATGTGTCAACAGCAACCTTGGGGAAATCCTCTGCATTATCATTAACAGCAGACTCGTACATTTCATCATTGAAAACAATGTACTGAGCAAATGTCAAATTGTCTTTTTACCAAATTACCGTACGACAGACCACGTATTCACCCTGCACACACTAATTGACAAACAAACACACCAAAACAAAGGCAAAGTCTTCTCATGCTTTGTTGATTTCAAAAAAGCATTTGACTCAATTTAGCATGAGGGTCTGCTATACAAATTGATGGACAGTGGTGCTAGGGGAAAAATATACAACACTGTAAAATCCATGTACACAAACAACAAGTGTGTGGTTAAAACGGCCCAAAAAAACACACACATTTCTTTCCACAGGGCCATGGGGTGAGAAAGGGATGCAGCTTAAGCCCCACCCTCTTCAACATATATATGAACAAACTGGCGAGGGCACCAGAACAGTCTGCAGCACCCGACCTCACCCTACTAGAATCTGAAGTCAACTGTCTACTGTTTGCTGATGAGCATGAAAGGAATAACGAATCCAGTTCTTTGCGTCATTTCTTTTTGGGAAAGTACATACATAATTACACACCCAACTCACTCAGGTGCTTCGCTATATCACATATGACATGTCCGTAAGCTTGAGTTCATTTGCATACACAAAAATCATACAATGATGGAAATACCTGTGTGTTGTCCTTGTTAATGCAGACAGAGAAGAGCTCCAACTTCTTAACCATAGCCTCAATTTTGTCCCGCACATTGAATATAGTTGCAGAGAGTCCCTGTAATCCTAGATTCAGATCATTCAAGCGAGAAAAAACATCATCCAGATAGGTCAGTCGTGTGAGAAACTCGTCATCATGCAAGCGGTCAGACAAGTGAAAACGATGGTCAGTAAAGAGAACTTTAAGCTCGTCTCTCAATTTAAAAAAAAGTGTCAATACTTTGCCCCTTGATAACCAGCGCACTTCAGTATGTTATAAAATAGTTACATGGTCGCTGCCCATATTGCATAGTGCAGAAAATACACGAGAGTTCAGGGGCCTTGCTTTAAAATCAAATCAAAGTTTATTTGTCACTTGCGCCGAATACAACAGGTGTAGACCTTACAGTGAAATGCTTACTTACAGGCTCTAACCAATAGTGCAAAAAAAGGTATGTATGTATGTATGTGTGTGTGTGTGTGTGTGTGTGTGTGTGTGTAAGTAAAGAAATAAAACAACAGTAAAAAGACATTTGAAAATAAGAGTAGCAAGGCTATATACAGACACCGGTTAGTCAGGCTGATTGAGGTAGTATGTACATGTAGATATGGCTAAAGTGACTATGCATATATGATGAACAGAGAGTAGCAGCAGCGTAAAAAGAGGGGTTGGCGGGTGGTGGGACACAATGCAGATAGCCCGGTTAGCCAATGTGCGGGAGCACTGGTTGGTCGGGCCAATTGAGGTAGTATGTACATGAATGTATAGTTAAAGTGACTATGCATATAAGATAAACAGAGAGTAGCAGCAGCATAAAAGAGGGGTTGGGGAGGGGTGGGGGCACACAATGCAAATAGTCCGGGTAACCATTTGGTTACCTGTTCAGGAGTCTTATGGCTTGGGGATAAAAACTGTTAAGAAGCCTTTTTGTCCTAGACTTTGCGCTCCGTTACCGCTTGCCATGTGGTAGTAGAGAGAACAGTCTATGACTGGGGTGGCTGGGGTCTTTGACCATTTTTAGGGCCTTCCTCTGACACCGCCTGGTGTAGAGGTCCTGGATGGCAGGCAGCTTTGCCCCAGTGATGTACTGGGCCGTACTCACTATCCTCTGAAGTGCCTTGCGGTCAGAGGCCGAGCAATTGCCGTACCAGGCAGTAATGCAACCGGTCAGGATGCTCTCGATGTTGCAGCTATAGAACCTTTTGAGGATCTCAGGATCCATGCCAAATCTTTTTCGTTTCCTGAGGGGGAATAGGCTTTGTCGTGCCCTCTTCACGACTGTCTTGGTGTGTTTGGACAATTGTAGTTTGTTGTTGATGTGGACACCAAGGAACTTGTAGCTCTCAACCTGCTTCACTACAGCCCCGTCGATGAGAATGGGGGCATGCTCGGTGCTCCTTTTCCTGTAGTCCACAATCATCTCCTTAGTCTTGGTTACGTTGAGGGATAGGTTGTTATTCTGGCACCACCCGGCCAGGTCTCTGACCTCCTCCCTATAGTCTGTCTCGTCGTTGTCAGTGATCAGGCCTACCACTGTTGTGTTGTCTGCAAACTTAATGATTGTGTTGGAGTCGTGCCTGGCCATGCAGTCGTGGGTGAACAGGGAGTACAGGAGGGGACTGAGCACGCACCCCTGGGGAGCTCCAGTGTTGAGGATCAGCGTGGCAGATGTGTTGCTACCTACCCTCACCACCTGGGGCGGCCCGTCAGGAAGTCCAGGATCCAGTTGCAGAGGGAGGTGTTTAGTCCCAGGTTCCTTAGCTTAGTGATGAGCTTTGAGGGTACTGTGGTGTTGAACGCTAAGCTGTAGTCAATGAATAGCATTCTCACATAGGTGTTCCTTTTGTCCAGGTGGGAAAGGGCAGTGTGGAGTGCAATAGAGATTGCATCGTTCATCCACCTCTGGCCTGCTCGCCTCCCTACCTCTGAGGAAGCACAGTTCCCGCTCAGCCCAGTCAAAACTGTTCGCTGCTCTGGCACCCCAATGGTGGAACAAGCTCCCTCACGACGCCAGGACAGCGGAGTCAATCACCACCTTCCGGAGACACCTGAAACCCCACCTCTTTAAGGAATACCTAGGATAGGATAAAGTAATCCTTCCTGGCACAGCTCCTGGTATATGTCCGTTAGGTTTATGGGGGGTCAATTAAGGAAGAATTAAGTCCTCCACAATAGTATGGGACTTGCCTGTCCTAGCCACTCAGTAGCTCACCATATAAGACTCTTCTAGCCCCTTCTTATTAATGGAATCTGTTGCATTTATACATGTCTTACTACTCGAAAGTCATCTTAATTCTCACTCAAACTCCCTGTGTGTTATTTTTCAATTTGGCATGTTTTGTTTCTAAATGTCTGCGCAAGAGTGAAGGTTTCATTGAGTTGTGAGACAGTACTTTTGCACATTTAACACACTGTGGCTGAGGAAAGGCACTACTCCCAATATAAGTGAACCTCGTATGTGTCTCTATGGACGCGGGCCTTACGTTTTTTTTAACCATTTATCAATTTTTGAGCAAACGGAATGAGCAGCAGCTACTTTTGGCTACATACGGACCGTTAGTGGAATTCCCGCGAGAGAGTAACGGTTAATGTGATTGGATGTTGATTATTTGACTAGGTTACCTGTATTTGACATTGTGTTGTTATTTCGCTGAACACTAGATGGCTTATTTTATTTTTGGCAGTGAAATGAGGCTACTCAGGCGAGAAAAAATTATTATATTTATCAATTAACAAAATGCAAAGTGAGTGAACAGAAGAAAAATCTACATCAAATTAACATTTGGTGTGAACACCCTTTGCCTTCAAAACAGCATCAATTATTCTAGGTACACTTGCACACAGTTTGAAGGAACTCGGCAGGTAGGTTGGCCCAAACATCTTGGAGAACTAACCACAGTTCTTCAGTGGATTTAGGCAGCCTCAGGTGCTTCTCTCTCTACATGTAATCCCAGCCAGACTTGATGATGTTGAGATCAGGGCTCTGTGGGGGCCATGCCATCACTTCCAGGACTCCTTGATCTTCTTTATGCTGAAGATAGTTCTTAATGACTTTCGCTGTATGTTTGGGGTCGTTGTCATGCTACAGAATAAATTTGGGGCCAATCAGATGCCTCCCTGATGGTATTGCATGATGGATAAGTATCTGCCTGTACTTCTCAGCATTAAGGAGACCATCAATTCTGACCAAATCCCCAACTCCATTTACAGAAATGCAGCCCCAAACTTGCAAGGAACCTCCAACATGCTTCACTGTTGCCTGCAGACACTCATTCGTGTACCGCTCTCCAGCCCTTCGGCGAACAAACTGCCTTCTGCTACAGCCAAATATTTTGACTCATCAGTCCAGAGCACCTGCTGCCATTTTTCTGCATCCCAGTTCCTGTGTTTTTGTGCATAGTTGAGTTGCTTGGCCTTGTTTCCACGTCGGAGGTATGGCTTTTTGACCGCAAGTCTTCCATGAAGTCCACTTTTGACCAGACTTCTCTGGACAGTAGATGGGTGTACCAGGGTCCCACTGTTTTCTGCCAATTCTGAGCTGATGGAACTGCTGGACATCTTCTGATTGCGAAGGGAAGTAAGCATCTGCTGCAGGAAGTTTCCTTGGCCGACCACTGCGTCTACGGTCCTTAACGTTGCCCGTTTCTTTGTGCTTCTTCAAAAGAGCTTGGACAGCACATCTGGAAACCCCTGTCTGCCTTGAACTTTTTGCCTGGGAGAGACCTTGCTGATGCAGTATAACTACCTTGGGTCTTGTTGCTGTGCTCAGTCTTGCCATGGTGTATGACATTTGACAGTAAACTGTCTTCAGCAACCTCACCTTGTTATCTGAGTTTGGCTGTTCCTCACCCAGTTTAATTCCTCCTACACAGCTGTTTCTGTTTCAGTTAATGATTGTGTTTCAACCTACATTTTGAATTGATGATCATTAGCACCTGTTTGGTATAGTTATTTAATCATACACCTGACTATATGCCTACAAAATATATGCCTACAAAATTGTGCAAGTGTACCTACAAGAATTGATGCTGTTTTGAAGACAAAGGGTGGTCACACCAAATATGGATTTGATTTAGACTTTTCTTTGCATTTAGTTACTTTGCATTTAGTTAATTCATAAATATAATCTATTAAACATGTCTATTTTTGAAAGCATTCTTACTTTACAGCATTTTTTCACACCTGCCTAAAACTTTTGCACAGTACTGTACCTCGGCCTAAACATCAGTGCCACAGGTAACTTCCACAAAGCTGTGAACGAGCTGAGAGACAAGGCAAGAAGGGCCTTCTATGCCATCAAAAGGAACATACAATTCTACATACCAATTAGGATCTGGCTAAAGATACTGGAATCAGTTTTAGAACCTATTGCCATTTATGGTTTTGAGGGCTGGGGTCCGTACAACGTAAAACACCAAATAATGCATGCAGATCAGAATTAGGTCGATGCCTGCTAATTATCAAAATCCAGAAATGAGCTGTTAAATTCTACAACAACCTAAAAGGAAGCGATTCCCAAACCTTCCATAACAAAGCCATCACCTACAGAAAGATTAACCTGGAGAAGAGTCTCCTAAGCAAGCTGGTCCTGGGCTCTGTTCAAAAACACAAACAGACCCCACAGAGCCCCAGGACAGCAACACAATTAGACCCAACCAAATTATGAGAAAACAAAAAGATAATTACTTGACACATTGGAAAGAATTAACAAAAAAAACTGAGCAAACTACAATGCTATTTGTGACTCATTTCAGGAAACTAGGCGTATGTCACGGGTCACTACTTCACGGGAGGGCCATTTGAACTTAAACGTTTTTTAAATGAAAATGCGTCTTTTGGCAGAAATGCCTTCTTGAACATGTAAAATGTCATGTGCCTTAATAACAGACTTGTATGCCATCTGTAAATACAAATACAATTGTTAAATTATGAGCCTAGTTGGTTTAGCCACAGAAAAAGCCAGCAACCTTCCCGCTAGCCATGATTAGCTGAGATAATGAGTGGTCTGGACATGCTGAGAGATGAGTTCGGATTGGTCTGCCATAACGCATGCTTCTGTCTATTTGAGCTAGTCAGTATATGTAGGTAATCCTGTCTAGCGCTGCTTTCTTTATGTATCACGTAGTAGAACTGCATAAGTGTTGCTCTCCACTTTCTGGAGGACTGAGTTTTGAAATCAGTGGAATTAGAGTATGATAGCTAAAGAAGATGGAGAAAACACCTGTCTCCGGATTACATCTTCAAACTAAGGGCTACCATGGCATCTGTGACAGGGAGAGGCATCCATCAATGATGTATACGGGTAACATAGTCTAGCTAGCTACATTTTCAGATATTACATATTTCTAATTTTGACATAAAGTTGTTTTCATTTCAAGTTAAAGTGTACTGTTAGCTAGCTAGCTAACGTTATCTGGCTGGCTCGATAGCTAACGTTACATGTATAATCTTATTATTTGTACATTGAACCTTACATTGAACCTGGTTGGTTAGCTACCTGCAGATGCATGCAGGGTAGTAACGTCATGATTTGGGATTATGGTTCATTGTTTACCTACCTACTGTAGCTAGCTAGCTACATGTCTTAACAAAATACTCCACTATGCAAGTAACCATTTCAATAGAATGTCACTGCAACAACTGCTGATAGACGTAGCTGGTAAATTATATCTACTCTGATTTCAGAGCACTCTCATCTGAGTGTGACAGAGCGCAAAATAACTGACAAATTTATGAACGCTCAACACCCCATGAATATGGCCGGTGTCAGTAAACATTGGCAAAAAATAGTAGATTGTTGCCAGCAGCACAGTTGCAGTCACCAACGCTCTGGATAACATAACAACCTAACCAGCTCTGCTAGGGTGAGTAAAATGGTCAGAGTGAGCTGTTCTCTCATTTGTGTCTGGAAGTAGCTAGCAAGCTAGCCAACGTTAGCCAGTTAGCTTGGGTGCTTGAGTGCTGTTGTTAGGACAGAATGCTCAGATCAACCCTTAAAGAGATGGGTGGGACTAAAGCTTCAAATGGTGTGAATGATGCTGAATGGATGTAGGCAAAGAAGAGCTCTCCAGTAGGTATCAAAACATTCAAAGGACATTTCCTCAAAAGTGAGGTTAGAAGTTTATCAACTTTCAAAGCAGAATTACTTTCCCATTGTTCCTCAAATGCAGTGTATGATATACCTTTTGTAGCTCTGCGTCTGCTTTTATCCAATGTAAAAAATACAATTAAAAATGTTGCTACATAAGACTGAATTAAGGCGGTCGGTCACATTTGGCCCTAAACAGAGTGTACACAGTGGCAGAATATCTGACCACTGTGACTGACCCAAACTTATGGAAAGCTTTGACTATGTACAGACTCAGTGAGCATAGCCTTGCTATTGACAAAGGCCGCCGTAGACAGACCTGGCTCTCAAGAGAAGACAGGTTATGTGCACACTGCCCACAAAATGAGGTGGAAACTGAGCTGCACTTCCTAACCTCCTGCCAAATGTATGACCATATTAGAGACACAAATTTCCCTCAGATTACACAGACACAAAAAGAATTCGAGAAAAAAAATCAAATTTTGATAAACTCCCTTATCTATTTGGTGAAATACCACAGTGTGCCATCACAGCAGCAAGATTTGTGACCTGTTGTCACAAGAAAAGGGCAACCAGTGAAGAACAAACACCATTGTAAATACAACCCAAAATGTTCATTTATTTTCCCTTTTGTACTTTAACTATCTGCACATTGTTACAACACTGTATGTAGACATAATGACACTTGAAATGTCTTTATTATTTTGGAAATGTTGAATGTGTAATGCTTACTGTTCATTTTTTATTGTTTATTTATTTTGCTTATTAAAGAGAGAAAGAGAGAAAGAGAGAAAGAGAGAGAGAGACAACAAAACACATTGTCTCAAATCCAGACAACACACTGAAAAGGTGCAGTAGCTCTACAACTGTGACCTCCTTTCCAACAGCGGTAAAAAACACAACACACACAAAGATTCTCTCCTATTTGCATTAGAGCAGAGACGTCTCAGGCTAACGTCAGAGCGGTGGTTTAATGTTAAGCTACACCATCTGTCTAGCAGTCAAGCTCACTGTAGTAGATGAAAGAAAGAGAGGTAGAGAGAGGTACAGTGGGCCTCCTTCCCTCCCTGTGTGAAACCCTCTGACACTCCCCAGGTGTGGCAGTTTGACTACTCACTAAGACTTTAAAAAAAAAACGGATATTGGCACAAGATGGAGGGAGTGTTGGAACATAACAAACACAATTACAGTTAACGAAAATATATCCTTAATCCAGTATAAACTAATGTATAGAATGCATTATATAAGAGACAAAATTCACAAGTTTTACAGCACAATGGCAGAGTCATGTCTTAAGTGTAAAACTAACAATGACTCAATAATCCATGCCTTCTGGGAATGTTATAAAGTCCAAAAGTTATGGGCAGAGTTAGAAAATTGTCTGTCAGAAGTTTTACAATGTAAGTTTACTTATAATCCGTCTATCTGCATATTTCAAGACATGGCGTAATGGGGGTGCGGTGAGACACCCAATGGGTTGGACAATATTATTTTTGTCACTTATATTGAACAAGCTATTACTTAAAAATACTGGAGGTCAAATGATAATCCAATGTTAAGAGAATGGAATAATCAAATTATTTATTATTTAAATATTTAAAAAAATCTTTGAAATCATATAGGGCAGAGACTTACAAGTATTAGAAACAACTTTGTGTGTGGGATACGGTGGGAACATGTGGGTCTGAGCATGTGAGCAAATGTATGTCTGTAAATGTTAAATTGTTTATTTCATTTTGTCTATGTATACTGTGTTGGATCTTGTCTAGCCATCTTGTCTCAAGAGGACCACAATGGAAATAAGTCCCAGACTTTGTGTGTTATCCTCCATGATTTAACAATGGAAATAAGTCCGACTTTATTGTGTGTTGTCCTCCATGATTTAACAATGGAAATAAGTCCCAGACTTTATTGTGTGTTATCCTCCATGATTTAACAATGGAAATAAGTCCCAGACTTTATTGTGTGTTGTCCTCCATGATTTAACAATGGAAATAAGTCCCAGACTTTATTGTGTGTTATCCTCCATGATTTAACAATGGAAATAAGTCCCAGACTTTATTGTGTGTTGTCCTCCATGATTTAACAATGGAAATAAGTCCCAGACTTTATTGTGTGTTATCCTCCATGATTTAACAATGGAAATAAGTCCTAGACTTTGTGTGTTATCCTCCATGATTTAACAATGGAAATAAGTCCCAGACTTTATTGTGTGTTATCCTCCATGATTTAACAATGGAAATAAGTCCTAGACTTTGTGTGTTATCCTCCATGATTTAACAATGGAAATAAGTCCCAGACTTTGTTGTGTGTTATCCTCCATGATTTAACAATGGAAATAAGTCCCAGACTTTGTGTGTTATCCTCCATGATTTAACAATGGAAATAAGTCCCAGACTTTATTGTGTTATCCTCCATGATTTAACAATGGAAATAAGTCCCAGACTTTATTGTGTGTTATCCTCCATGATTTAACAATGGAAATGAGTCCCAGACTTTGTGTGTTATCCTCCATGATTTAACAATGGAAATGAGTCCCAGACTTTATTGTGTGTTATCCTCCATGATTTTAATTCATGTGCATGTAAGGCTTTTTCAAGTTTTATGTGTGCTTGTTTTTTAAAATGGTCAAATTAATAAACTAAACTACATTTTCTGTTTCTTGAATTGTATTTTCTTTTCTATTACAACAACAACAACAAAATGACTACTCACTAACTCTTAATGGATATATTTTTCATATGAGGGGACTCACAACACTGTTGTCCAATGCCCTGAGCGACCTGGCTTAAACTTCAGAAACACTCAGGCGCTGTATCATGTTCCTGATATAGACAGAGACAGAACAGAGACGGGAGATTTCCCTGGTAGGGACTATGACAGTCATGAAAAACTGACAAGGGAAAAAAAAAAAGATCAAATTGGAGAGACCAATTTCTAGTCATCTCTCTTGCTGAACAGTAGAAGAGAAGAGGAGCTTTGGTTCAGTGGGCTAAACCTGACCAACCTCTGGTACTGGCCTGGGTTAGGGTTCACATCAGTGGAGGCTCCTCAGAGGAGAAAGGGGAGGACCATCCTCCTCAGTGAATTTCAGAAGAAAAAAAGTTATCATTTTTAGATTAAACTAAATATATTCACGTCACCAAATAATTGATTAAAACACACTGTTTTGTAATTAAGGTCTACAGTAGCCTCAGCAGCACTCTGTAGGGTAGCACCATGGTGTAGCCGGAGGACAACTAGCTTCTGTCCTCCTCTGGGTACATTGAATTCAGTACAAAACCTAGGAGGCTCATGGTTCTCACCCCCTTCCATAGACTTACACAGTAATTACAGTGAGGGGGAAAAAGTATTTGATCCCCTCCTGATTTTGTACGTTTGCCCACTGACAAAGTAATGATCAGTCTATAATCTTGGGGTCATAGGCAGCATTCCTCCTCCTCCAAACACGGCGAGTTGAGTTGATGCCAAAGAGCTCCATTTTGGTCTCATCTGACCACAACACTTTCACCCAGTTGTCCTCTGAATCATTCAGATGTTCATTGGCAAACTTCAGATGGGCATGTATATGTGCTTTCTTGAGCAGGGGGACCTTGCGGGCGCTGCAGGATTTCAGTCCTTCACAGCGTAGTGTGTTACCAATTGTTTTCTTGGTGACTATGGTCCTAGCTGCCTTGAGGTCATTGACAAGATCCTCCCGTGTAGTTCTGGGCTGATTTCTCACCATTCTCATGATCATTGCAACTCCACGAGGTGAGATCTTGCATGGAGCCCCAGGCCGAGGGAGATGGACAGTTCTTTTGTGTTTCTTCCATTTGCGAATAATCGCACCAACTGTTGTCACCTTCTCACCAAGCTGCTTGGCGATGGTCTTGTAGCCCATTCCAGCCTTGTGTAGGTCTACAATCTTGTCCCTGACATCCTTGGAGAGCTCTTTGGTCTTGGCCATGGTGGAGAGTTTGGAATCTGATTGATTGATTGCTTCTGTGGACAGGTATCTTTTATACAGGTAACAAACTAAGATTAGGAGCACTCCCTTTAAGAGTGTGCTCCTAATCTCAGCTCGTTACCTGTATCAAAGACACCTGGGAGCCAGAAATCTTTCTGATTGAGAGGGGGTCAAATACTTATTTCCCTCATTAAAATGCTAATCAATTTATAACATTTTTCACATGCGTTTTTCTGGATTTTTTTATTGTTATTCTGTCTCTCACTGTTCAAATAAACCTACCATTAAAATTATAGACTGATAATTTCTTTGTCAGTGGGCAAACGTACAAAATCAGCAGCGGATCAAATACTTTTTTCCCTCACTGTATGACTATTTCTGGAGGACGTCCTACAATGTATCACAGCATGAACTGACATGTTGTCCACCCAATCAAAAGATCAGAGAATTAATCTAGTACTGAAAGCATAAGCTATAGCTAGTTAGCACTGCAGTGCATGAAATATGATGAGTAGTTGACTCAATGAAAGAGAATACTTTAACAGTTAAAAAAAAAAAAAAAATCTTCCAAAATTAAGGAGGAGCAAGAGAGAGAGAGAGAGAGAGAGAGAGAGAGAGAGAGAGTAAGAACTAACTATATTTGGTTGTATTTTTTGTAAACTTTCACTTTCACTTAGCTAGCGAATGCAGCTAGCTAGTTTAGCCTACTCAAACACCCGGCTCAGAGAGGGATGCTATCTTAGCAAGCTGGCTATGGCTATCCAACACTGGAACTCTTCCCAAGTGGCGCAGCGGTCTAAGGCACTGCATCTCAGTGCAAGAGGCATCACTACAGACCCTGGTTCAATTCCAGGATCACTACAGACCCTGGCTCAATTCCAGGCTGTATTACAACCGGCAGTGATTGGGAGTCCCATAGGGCGGCGCACAATTGGCCCAGCGTTGTCCGGGTTAGGGTTTGGCCGGGGTAGGCCGTCATTGTAAATAAGAATTTGTTCTTAACTGACTTGCCTAGTTAAATAAAGGTTAAATAAATAAAAACAAGTCAAGGTAAGCTTTTGGTTTTATACATTTATTGCCACCGGGGCCCGCCGGGGTAACTGCTAAACTGCTTTCTGACTGTACACTGTAGTGTATGATTTGTAGCAGGTTTACTAAAGTGTTAGTTCCAGTAGCTATATTGAAGATGACATAACAACGATGTAGGCTGTGTGTAGCGGTTAGAGGTCAAAGGTTATTTCGCATGATCACAGACAGCTGATGTGTTGTGCACTGAAGTCCACAAGCGAAGGCAAAAGGTGATAGGAGGAGAGCGTGTAGATTGTTGTGAGAAGGAATTATAAATACAACTAGTAAAGTGATCATGCTGTTTGTATGTGACTGCTGTGAAAGTGAACTGTGTTTGCGTGTGATCAGGGGTCTATTCATTCTGCCGATTCTGTTGAAAAACATGAATTAAACAGAAGCAAAAACGGGGATAAACATACCTGAATTTGTCCAACAGAAACTCTCATTTGCAACTGTTGGACTAATGATTACACCTGTCACAAGGGTCGTCGAAAGGGGACCAAGGCGCAGCGTGTAAAGTGCTCATATTTATTTTATTAATGATAACACTTCAACAAAATAACAAAAACGACAGCCAACAGTTCCGTCAGGTACGTAGACAAAACGGGAAACAACTACCCACAAACCCCAAAGGAAAACAGGCTGCCTAAGTATGGCTTCCAATCAGAGACAACGAAAGACACCTGCCTCTGATTGGAAACCATACCCGGCCAAAACATGGAAAACAAAACATAGAAATAGAATACTAGAAAAACCCCAAACCACCCAACACAACCACCTGTCACGCCCTGACCGATCTACTATGGCAAATGACCTCTTACAAGGGTCAGGACGTGACAACACCCTAGATCAGGTAGATGCAGGCGAGAGTGTGCAAGGCGGTATTGAATGTGTCAATGTCTGTCACCTTGATTACTCAAAATTCTCTCGACCTGTGTGTACCTACGTTGTAAACTTTCATTTGTAGGCTAGGTTGTAGCAACCTCATGATGGGTATAGCGAAAATTCAAGTATCATGTAGTAGCCTAAACCTATAGATGTTACATTGAACTGGATGAATGGAATATGAATGACAGACATCCAATATGCTGTAATAGAAATAAGGCCATGCTCATAAAATGTTGTATCATCCTCCCTCATCTTAAACGGCACTGACCGCCTCTGTTTCACATACCTCAGCCTCATTCCACATGCTCTGCCCTTCGACTTCTCCCACTTCCTCCTGTGAATCAGGCTACTGTCCATCTGAAATCTCCCCTACCCCAATCAACCCCTGTCCCCCAACCCCTACCCCAATCAGCCCCTGTACCCTTAACCCCTACCTCACTCAACCCCTGTACCCCTAACCCCTACCCGACTCAGCCCCTGTATGCCTAACCCCTACCCCAATCAACCGCTGTACCCTTAACCCTACCCCACTAAGCCCCTGTACCCCTAACCTCTACCCCCCTCAACCCCTGTACCCCTACCCCAATCAACCGCTGTACCCTTAACCTCTACCCCACTCAAACCATGTACCCCTAACACCTACCCCACTCAACCCCTGTACCCCTACCCCTTTCAACCCCTAAGCCCTCTTAACCCCTATACCCCTAATCCCTACCCACTCAACCCCTGTACCCCCAACCCCTGTACCCCTACCCACTCAACCCCTGTACCCCTACCCCTCTCAACCCCTGTAACCCTAACCCTCTCACCCCTGTACCCCTAACCCTCTCAATCCCCTGTACCCCTAAATCCTACACCTCTCAACCCCTGTTGCCCGAATCCCTACCCCTCTCAACCCCTGGATCCCTAACCCCTACCCCTCTAAACCACTGTACCCATATTGCTTACACTCACCCATTCCTTTCAGATATATGTGAAGGGTTGTAAGGAAGCTGGTTCGGTGATGAGTATTTATTCCTGAGACATAAAATAGCTGTTTTCTTCTCTAGCCAATGCCTAGGCTTTAGCTCAGAGAGCTAACAGAGTTTTGTCGCATGTAAACTCCATGGGTCGCAGGGGCAAGTTGATTTGGGAGTGTTCAGAGCAGTGACAGTTGGTGGTAAGGTCACCTACAGCAGAGAGAAGAACCCATCAGAGCAAACAGGTCTGCATATCTAAGACAGGAGAGGAGACAAAGAGTGAAGAAGAATAGCTTCATTCTTCCAACACACACAGTCTCTCCACGGTCTGAAGGATCTGGGACATTTAATAGCAGGGAACCCAATGTAATCTGGCCTCTCCTGAGGTCTCGGGGCCTTCTACACAATGCCATCGAACACTATCCTGTCTAAAGCTATCCTGTCTAACGCTATCCTGTCTAACGCTATCCTGTCTAACGCTATTCTGTCTAACGCTATCCTGTCTAACACTCACATCTAACGCTATCCTGTCGAACACTATCCTGTCTAACGCTATCCTGTCTAACGCTATCCTGTCTAACGCTATCCTGTCTAACGCTATTCTGTCTAACGCTATCCTGTCTAACACTCACATCTAACGCTATCCTATCTAACACTATCACGTCTAACACCATCCTGTCTAACGCTATCCTGTCTAACACTCACATCTAACGCTATCCTATCTAACACTATCACGTCTAACACCATCCTGTCTAACGCTATCCTGTCTAACACTATCACGTCTAACACTATCACGTCTAACGCTATCCTGTCTAACGCTATCCTGTCTAACGCTATTCTGTCTAACGCTATCCTGTCTAACGCTATCCTGTCTAACACTCACATCTAACGCTATCCTGTCTAACACTATCACGTCTAACGCTATCCTGTCTAACACTCACATCTAACACCATCCTGTCTAACACCATCCTGTCTAACACTACTCCCTTTCAACCACAATTGATTTTATTTCCATTCTTTCTGTTGGAGGAGAAGTGTAGCCGACTGAATGGTGAAACACCTGCAACCCTTGCAGCTGTCTGGACTGGCAGGGCTTGGCTTTGCTCAAAGGAGAAAGTCAAACTGAATGAGTGACATAAATGCGCTGGCATAAACGATAGCTAGCATTGACGTATGTGGTGTATCAGAAGGCCCTTTGTGTGCCTGGCCCCAGATAACCCCAGCTCCAGTGAGGTGAGGACGACAGGGTTCCAATACCCAGCCCAGGAGAAGGCAACACGAACCGTGTCATAAACAGGATCACTTAACTCACATGCAGGAGAAGAAGGACATAGCTCATTAAAAACTAAGAATGAGATCAATCGCCTCAGGTCTGGTGAAAAGTCTCTGTGGATAGTAGAGCAGGTATATAGAGTCTCTGTGGATAGTAGAGCAGGTATATAGAGTCTCTGTGGATAGTAGAGCAGGTATATAGAGTCTCTGTGGATTGTAGAGCAGGTATATAGAGTCTCTGTGGATAGTAGAGCAGGTATATAGAGTCTCTGTGGATTGTAGAGCAGGTATATAGAGTCTCTGTGGATAGTAGAGCAGGTATATAGAGTCTCTGTGGATAGTAGAGCAGGTATATAGAGTCTCTGTGGATAGTAGAGCAGGTATATAGAGTCTCTGTGGATAGTAGAGCAGGTATATAGAGTCTCTGTGGATTGTAGAGCAGGTATATAGAGTCTCTGTGGATAGTAGAGCAGGTATATAGAGTCTCTGTGGATTGTAGAGCAGGTATATAGAGTCGCTGTAGATAGTAGAGCAGGTATATAGAGTCTCTGTGGATAGTAGAGCAGGTATATAGAGTCTCTGTGGATAGTAGAGCAGGTATATAGAGTCTCTGTGGATAGTAGAGCAGGTATATAGAGTCTCTGTGGATTGTAGAGCAGGTATATAGAGTCTCTGTGGATAGTAGAGCAGGTATATAGAGTCTCTGTGGATTGTAGAGCAGGTATATAGAGTCTCTGTGGATAGTAGAGCAGGTATATAGAGTCTCTGTGGATAGTAGAGCAGGTATATAGAGTCTCTGTGTATTGTAGAGCACGTATATAGAGTCTCTGTGGATAATAGAGCAGGTATATAGAGTGTGGATAGTAGAGCGGGTATATAGAGTCTCTGTACATAGCAGAGCAGGTATATAGAGTCTCTGTGGATTGTAGAGCAGGTATATAGAGTCTCTGTAGATAGTAGAGCAGGTATATAGAGTCTCTGTACATAGCAGAGCAGGTATATAGAGTCTCTGTGGATTGTAGAGCAGGTATATAGAGTCTCTGTGGATAGTAGAGCAGGTATATAGAGTCTCTGTGGATTGTAGAGCAGGTATATAGAGTCTCTGTAGATAGTAGAGCGGTATATAGAGTCTCTGTGGATAGTAGAGCAGGTATATAGAGTCTCTGTGGATAGTAGAGCAGGTATATACTTAACCCTACCTGGCTACCTATCTAGCGCCGAGAGGAGACACACACATCGCTCAGAGAAGCTCATGACGCACAAAACACACACTACAGGGAACACATACAGAACCACACACACATGCTACAGGGAACACATACAGAACCACACACACGCAACAGGGAACACATACAGAACCACACACTCACACACGCAACAGGGAACACATACAGAACCACACACTCACACACGCAACAGGGAACACATACAGAACCACACACTCACACACGCAACAGGGAACACATACAGAACCACACACACACACGCTACAGGGAACACATACAGAACCACACACACACACGCTACAGGGAACACATACAGAACCACACACACACGCTACAGGGAACACATACAGAACAACACACACACGCTACAGGGAACACATACAGAACAACACACACACGCTACAGGGAACACATACAGAACCACACACACAAGCTACAGGGAACACATACAGAACCACACACACGCTACAGGGAACACATACAGAACCACACACACGCTACAGGGAACACATACAGAACCACACACACGCTACAGGGAACACATACAGAACCACACACACACGCTACAGGGAACACATACAGAACCACACACACGCTACAGGGAACACATACAGAACCACACACACGCTACAGGGAACACATACAGAACCACACACACACGCTACAGGGAACACATACAGAACCACACACACACACGCTACAGGGAACACATACAGAACCACACACACACGCTACAGGGAACACATACAGAACCACACACACACGCTACAGGGAACACACACAGAACCACACACACACGCTACAGGGAACACACACAGAACCACACACAAGCTACAGGGAACACATACAAAACCACACACACACGCTACAGGGAACACATACAAAACCACACACACGCTACAGGGAACACATACAGAACCACACACACACGCTACAGGGAACACATACAGAACAACACACACGCTACAGGGAACACATACAGAACAACACACACGCTACAGGGAACACATACAGAACCACACACACGCTACAGGGAACACATACAGAACCACACACACGCTACAGGGAACACATACAGAACCACACACACGCTACAGGGAACACATACAGAACCACACACACGCTACAGGGAACACATACAGAACCACACACGCTACAGGGAACACATACAGAACCACACACACGCTACAGGGAACACATACAGAACCACACACACGCTACAGGGAACACATACAGAACCACACACAAGCTACAGGGAACACATACAAAACCACACACACACGCTACAGGGAACACATACAGAACAACACACACGCTACAGGGAACACATACAGAACCACACACAAGCTACAGGGAACACATACAAAACCACACACACACGCTACAGGGAACACATACAGAACCACACACACGCTACAGGGAACACATACAGAACAACACACACGCTACAGGGAACACATACAGAACCACACACGCTACAGGGAACACATACAGAACAACACACACGCTACAGGGAACACATACAGAACCACACACACGCTACAGGGAACACATACAGAACCACACACATGCTACAGGGAACACATACAGAACCACACACAGTACTACTCACTAAGGAGCAGGCTGACTGAGGTGTGAACTGGAAATAGTGAGGGTCACATTCCAGTGGTCGGAAGCAAGCCAAGCCAGGGTGGGATTTTCTCTCTCTCTCACACACAAACACACACACACTCCTGTGGCTGGTGGTATGATGTGATTTGGCACACAAACACACATGTGGACGTGACTTGACTACAGTCATTTCTCAGATGATGTCATCTGTGGCTGTTATCTCAGGCAGATCGCTCAAGAGTGACTTCGAAATTGGACGTTTATCCATGACCTAAAGACGTCGGGAAATGCCTTTCACAACCGGCCACTAGGGGTGGCAGTGGGCGCTATGGGTTCTGCTAGGGTGATGTGGACAGGAAAAGGAAAGGGTGATACCTAGTCAGTTGTACAACTGAATGCATTCAACTGAAATGTGTCTTCTGCATTTAACCCAACCCCCATGGAGTGGGGAGGGGGGGCTGCCTTAATCGACATCCACTTCATCGGCACATTGGGTTAACTACCTTGCTCAGGGGCAGAATGACAGATTTTTTTACATGGTCAGCTCGGGGATTTGATCCAGCAACCTTTCGGTTACTAGTCCAACGCTCCTACCAGCCAGGTGTGGCAGAAGGGTGTAATCCCACGACTCTGGATCGGGGGGAACGTGTTGGATCCCAGTGGTGGACACTAGTTGTTTATTTTATTGTTTGAACCCTATCCCAAACCTTAACCATTCGGAATGAGTGCCTAAACTTAAATGTTTTAACCCTATCCAATGCTTTAACCCTTAAATCTTTGTACATTTTACATTTGGAGCGACGTTTGAAGAAATGGAACGATACTGAGCAGGAGGAGTCGACCCAGGGTGTCATAGACACTTTGAACTTTGACGTTTGGAGAAACGTCGAAATTTGACATTTGGAGAAAAACGTGAATGAACGTCTAACTCTGCAGTGAGACTGAGAGCTTGCTGGTTATCTAGAAATGTCTGTGGTTCCACCACACAGCGTATGAAGTCACATCATATCTCAAACTCACATTATCATTCATTAAAAAATTCACAGATCTGATAAGGATCTACTTGGATAGAAATGTTATGTTATAACTGTACTTCAATAAAGTTAGCTCAGGTGCCTGGAAGCATTTGAGCCTACAGTACACAACATATTCTTCTATTGGAGTATTTTGTCAATTGGTCCTATCAGAAGGGTAACAATAATAAGGCAAAAAAGTAAATAAGACATATTGTCCTTTATGTGATCTAATAAATTGCAATTTCTCTTTAAGGATTATGTCCTAATAGCTAGAAGGATTCGACCTAGTAAGTATAGCCTATATACAAGTCGTTTAATTTTACTCTACAGCTCCCTCCTGCTTTCAGACCAAACGTTCTCCCCCTACCCTCAGCCAGCCCCACCTCCATCCTTCCCTCAGCCAGCCCCACCTCCATCCCTCAGCCAGCCCCACCATCCCTCCCGCCCTCCTCAGAGATATGAATCAGCGGCGCGCCGACACCTCTCAGCCCAGAGCGGGGACTGGACTCCCAGTCATTCAGAGGCCACCCTCATTACCCCTCCACCCTGCACCCAGGTGGCCGCGGATCTAATGCCTTAGCCAGTTCCAAAACCAGCCCCCCCCCCCACTCATACACACACACCCCTAGCTCCGGCCCCCCACTCACGCCTTACATCCCATTCAGTCCGACTGAAGTCAGAAAAAGTGTGGAGCTTAATGACTTTCCCACCCACTAAAGCGAACGCACATGTTGAAGACGTTAAGGATAATATGGCTTTCGATGGTCTTTACCTCCCCAACGAGTATTGTCACAAATGTTGAACAGCTTGAGTTCAGCCTTAATCCTAGCGTTAAAATGCATGTTACCCACATATGCACATGCTACTCAGTTTCGGTTATTCTGCATGTAATGCTTATTTCCATTCAACATAGCCTGACACACTGAATAAAGCGAAATACCATGAACAACACTAAATACGCGCAACGTGAGTGCAGGTTCATACTTTCAAACATCAAAGTGTTCGTGTAAAATTCGTCCACATTAACGGTTTTAATCAAATGTAAAGGGTTTACCTGAAGATGTTTAAAAGATGCTGTGAGTTGTGTCATGTGCAGACTGAAGCAGCGCGAAGTACATCTCGCGCTGTTAATTTTCTCCAAAACCTCTCCGTCTTCAGCACCAGTCCTGCGCGCAGAGCTCAACGCGATCAAATACCACATCAGGACAACGGTAACCCGCCCCAATGGCATTCTGTTGGCTGAAAACAGTCAAAATAAGATCAATTTCTCTACAACAGATTTGTTTTAAGTTCTATTCAGCTCGTGTCAATTCCTCTAGTTGATTTGGAGAGTCTGGTTTGGGTATGGAGAGGTTGCTGCTGTCCGTCCGCAGGAGAGGGGTAGATTTCTACTCGCGGCAGACACTCCCACCAACGTTGCACGTGTGGCACCTCATCACTTTGAGTCCTGTCGAGACTAGAGCAGAGGGACAAATCTAGGCGATTTGGGAATTTTAACACAGTATCAAATCTAGGCGATTTGGGAATTTTAACACAGTATCAAGGTCAGCGAAATTTAGCCTAAATTATTAAATCTGAGTTTAAATGATGCTATTCTCTAGTTATACGCACTACAAAATGTCCTTCCATATCTACTGTCATGCCATTTACCAGTCAGTGTAATGAGTAAAACCTAACGACTGTTGAGGTGCTAATTATAAAAAGTGTATTTATTTTGTATTTTTATTTAACCTTTATTTATGACGGAAAACACCGATGTTTTTTTCTAGCTAGTTTGGGTATCCTAGTTTAATTAAACAAAACATGTTGAAGACAACAACGTTTATATTATTATTCCTTCTAAAAACACAAGACACAAAAGGTAGGCCTTTTGAATTTTGTACAGACACATTTCTAATTTATTGCTATTCCATTTATAAAAGTTTTAGCTCTTGTATTGACTATGTTTTGTGGTGTAGCCTTTTATAGTTATTGATCCTGGTTACACCTATATGATCACATTAACACACTATTACGTTTACGTTTGATTTATGTTTAAGATCTGTTCCATGTGGACATTAATCACAGCCTTAAAACCCTCAGTGATATTTAACATTGAACAAACTTCAGATCTTAAGTGTTCAAATATGGGAGGTCTAGGTCTCCAGCGAGCAACACCTGGTTCATGCTAGAATTACAGCTATGTTCTGGGAATTTCAATGTACCCTTATAAAGGTTCAAATCGTAATTGTCCCAGGGTCTGTGTGCAATTTTCCAGGTGGACGGAAAAGAGCTGGATGATCTCTCCAAATAAAAGTGAGAGAGAAAGAAGGGGAGAATGTGAAAAGCATTGACTCCTGGCATGCCTTCTCCCAAATGGCAGCAGGAGGGCTTTTAACCTGATTTGGGTCATGAGACGTATGTGTTCAGAGTGATTTGCACAAAATATGTGTAATCACTTGTTGAACTTCTATAGAATATAAATGAAAGTGTTATTGGGTTACAGAAATGAGGGTGCAATAATAATGGTTACCTCAGTCTGCTGATCCCCTGGGAAAGAGAGAGAGAGAGAGAGAGACAGAGAGAGACAGGGGAGAGAGCAGAAGAGAGGAGAGAGAGAAAGAGAGGGAGGGAAGGAAGAGAGAGAGCAGAAGAGAGAGAGAGGAGAGAAAAAGAGAGTGAGAAAGAGAGAGAAGGAGGAGAGAAGGAGTGAGAGAGAGAAGGAGAAGAAAGAGAGAGTGAGAAAGAGAGAGAGGGAGGAGAGAAGGAGTGAGAGAGAGAAGGAGAAGAAAGAGAGAGATAGAGAGGGGGAGAGAGACGGAAGAGAGGGAGAGAAATACTGTAGCACACAGGCCTGTCTAAATTGAGTTGTAGCCAGCTGAAAACATACCAGCGCTTCTGAATCTGTTCAAATCCTGTCTAAATTGAGTTGTAGCCAGCCGAAAACACACCAGCGCTTCTGAATCTGTTCAAATCCTGTCTAAATTTAGTTGTAGCCAGCTGAAAACATACCAGTGCTTCTGAATCTATTCAAATCCTGTCTAAATTGAGTTGTAGCCAGCCGAAAACACACCAGCGCTTCTGAATCTATTCAAATCCTGTCTAAATGTAGTTGTAGCCAGCTGAAAACATGCCAGCGCTTCTGAATCTATTCAAATCCTGTCAAGGAGCAAGGTTATGTAAATAACGCAGCTTTTATAGAATAATAAGGATCTCAAGGAGAAGGAGAGAGATCATTGTTGCTCAACAAGTCGTTTGCAGGAAATGCCAGAGACATTCTCTTTGCATTCTCAAAGCTCTTGGTTATACTTATAGATAGCTGTAATTCCTTGGTAATACATGCATTTCCTGTATGTTTCTATAGTCTCTGACCCAAACACAATGCGCTTTTACACACAACAATTTGCTTAAATAACAAATTATAAACTGGGTGTTTTGAGCCCTGAATGCTGATTGGCTGACAGCCGTGGTATATCAGACCGTATACGGGTATGATAAAACATGTATTTTTACTACTCTAATTACGTTGGTAACTAGTTTATAACAACAATAAGGCACCTTGGGGGTTTGTGGTATATGGCCAATATACCATGGCTAAGGGCTGTATTCAGGCACTCCACATTATGTCATGCGTAATAACAGAGCTTAGCAGTGGTATATTGGCCATATACCACACCACTTCGTGCCTTATTGCTTAATTATATCATGACGAAATTAAGATAAGACTCTTACACAATGCCATACGGTCATTACTAAGATCGCGTTGAAATTGCTATTTTCCTTTTCCATTCCATCCCAACCATAAACTAAACAATACACACCTCCAAAACCTCTGTTTATGTCACGACTTCCGCCAAAGTCGTGTTCTGGCGGCATTCGATGTCACCGGTTTTCTAGCCATCGCCGCTCCACCTTTAATTTTCCATTTGTTTTATCTTGTTTTCCTGCACACCTGGTTTACATCTCCTCATAATTACTATGTGTATTTAGCCCTCTGTTCCCTCCATGTCTGTGTGGGGTATTGTTTATTGTCAGGTTGGCACGCTTCCGGCTGGTTTGCGCCGGGTTTTGTTTTGTACCCGTGCTTTGTGGCAGCCGGTACTTTGTACTTGGCTGTGTGTACTTTGTGCTGCCTCACTTGTTCTTTGGGCATTTGTTTTGTGACGCGGTTGCGTTCTGTTCAAATCATTGCCTCAGTAAAATGCTTGGTCCACTAATTTCTGCGCCTGACTTCCATGCACCAGCTACACCCATCGTTGACAGTTTATGTTGACATCTAATTAGGACCGTCTTCAATGACTGGTAGAAGGCAAGGCCTTTTGAGGTGATGCAAGACCAACAGGCACGTATTGCTGGCCATCACAGTGACCACCAAACAGAATAGTTTCATATTTTAAAGAAACGCCCTGCTCAAGTTTCTGAATAAACCATTAGTAAAACAAAAACACTCACAAGCACACACAGACAACTCACATCAGAAACACTTATTGTCTGTCCAATTCTACTTTTTGATTAAAACCAAATGTTCCTGATCTGTCGGCATGTGAGGACGGAGGGAGCTAATCGACTTAGAGCTGGAACTTTCCCTGACGTTTCTGGCGGAGCCAAATTGACAAGTTAAAAGTCATATTTTTAAGCTCTTTACCTCAGCTGAAAGAACAATCTTTTGAATTTGATTTGCAATTGGAATTTTTGGTCGCTATATCATAACGTTTCTGACAGTGGGATTTGTCCTCCAGGCTTCGGTCTAAATCAGATGTGAAGGCTTAACTAAGATGGCCAGCTTCAGATGTGGTCCCTCTCTATTCCTGCTATTCATACATTTACCCAAGTAGCTTCAGATATTCACATCTAATTTGCTGGGGATATGTCAGTCTTCCTGATTCCTCTGTCCCCAAACTGAACAGTCTTTGTCTAAGAAACTCTCAAAGCAGATGTACTGTACATGTTGTGACAATTTTGAAAAAAAAAAAACACATGAATGTAAATGATTAGGACACAATAAAAAAAAAACAATGCTAGGAATATACTATAGGACACTGCATTAGTTTGACCCTGTATGAAACAAAATACAGTAACTAGTTCTCTAATGCAGTGGTTCTCTGGGGGGTGATCCACAGGGGTATTTGAGAAGACTCAAGGAACCATAGACCTACTGCTAAAATACTCATGAAGGGGTACTTTGTCCTGCACTATGTTGAGAACCACCTGTTCTACTGTCCGTTGAGAACCACCTGTTCTACTGTCCGTTGAGAACCACTGTTCTACTGTCCGTTGAGAACCACCTGTTCTACTGTCCGTTGAGAACCACCTGTTCTACTGTCCGTTGAGAACCACCTGTTCTACTGTCCGTTGAGAACCACCTGTTCTACTGTACGTTGAGAACCACCTGTTCTACTGTCCGTTGAGAACCACCTGTTCTACTGTCCGTTGAGAACCACCTGTTCTACTGTCCGTTGAGAACCACCTGTTCTACTGTCCGTTGAGAACCACCTGTTCTACTGTCCGTTGAGGAACCACCTGTTCTACTGTACGTTGAGAACCACCTGTTCTACTGTACGTTGAGAACCACCTGTTCTACTGTACGTTGAGAACCACCTGTTCTACTGTACGTTGAGAACCACCTGTTCTACTGTACGTTGAGAACCACCTGTTCTACTGTATATTGAGAACCACTGTTCTACTGTATATTGAGAACCACTGTTCTACTGTATATTGAGAACCACTGTTCTACTGTGAGTGGAGATACTACTATTATGAAGTGGATCACTATTCAACAGCAATAAAGAGGAAGAACAACAGCATTAAAACAAGATGTATTCTGAGGTACTCTGAATATCTGAATATCACTTATGATTGCTCCGTTGGATAAACAACAACTAAGCAATAGAATAAGGCTTTCCAAGACCTGTGTTGACAGATTCCTCTATCAACCTGGCTCATGTTATACTATTTCTGGGATGAGGTGTAAACACCTCTCAGATGATTCCATATGTTTGATTCACTACAGATACACATCATGAAAATAGCCCCTCTTAGAAGACAAGATACAGGTTCCACAGTTCCATAAGAGGTTCCAAATGGAATTCCTTCCCAGACACAAGAAAAAGGAAATTAATTTACTTGAATCTTTAGGCCTTCACCATCAATTAACAGGGGCAGCAGGTAGCCTAGTGGTTAGAGCGTTGGACTAGTAACCGAAAGGTTGCAAGATTGAATCCCTGAGCTGACAAGGGGAAAAAAAAAAAATCTGTCGTTCTGCCCCTGAACAAGGCAGTTAACCCACCGTTCCTAGGTCATCATTGAAAATAAGAATCTGTTCTTAACTGACTTGCCTAATTAAATAAAGGTAAATTAAATAAACATAACTCTGTTGGACATGATTGTCATCACCACCAACCAGAGCAGGACTGACTAAATCCTCTTGAATAACATTTAATTTTTTTATAAGATAAGCTTCAAATGGCAACGGCCTTATTGACTCAACAACCAAAACAAGTTAAGCTTCTGTAATGAACCAGAAAATCAATAGTAATTTATAGTTGTTTATCAAAATTAGCTGGCTAAATAATTGATTCTGCTTTGTAATATACACCTCAGGTGATTCAAGCTCTGCACAAGCTAAAGGCAATAGATATTTACAAGTCCGTATCCATATTTCTATTCTGTCATGGTATTAAAGGCACGTTCCACGTTCAAATTCCAATCCTGTTTCATTCAACCGCTGTGGCTCTCCATGGAATGATTAGGCCAACAGTGCCGCCTGTTGGTGGAATGAACAACTGCAATCTACCAAGACGCAAATAGCGAACAATTTAGATCATAATCTGGACCGTGTTAGTCAAAGTCAGCACTTTTTTATTGGGAGACTTATACCATGTGATCGATCTGGTTTAGGTTACATTTTAGACATAAATCCTTCGGATATTCTGTCATATAATATTATGTATAGTTCAGAAGATGACATGTGAAAATGTGTAAAGTCACATAGTAGGTCCTAGAACTTCCGACAATTATCGGGTTTGACAGATACAATTATTCAAGAAACACAATTATTCAAGAAACACGTTATTTAATTTAATTGTTTTTTTTTAAACAATCAAATAAAATAACTTTATCTTGGCTCCGTTTCAAAATCTCTGTTTTCTTTTTGATTCCAAAAGTCACTGCCGCAAAGTAAACAGATGTGGTAGGAGGAGAACAAGAGACATTTTTTCCACTTGACATTTACCCATCTTGCCGACAAAAAAAGTTTATTAAAAACTATTAAAATGGGAAAATGTACCTGGATTTTACTGTTAACTCATATTTTGCGCGCCGGTGGACAGATGATAGCGCTATCGCCGACACCTTGCAACGACAAAACTGTGGAGAAGCTTTCCAAATTGGCGCTCACCTACATCAATGAAGACAGAACCGAGGGGTATAAATTTGCCCTCAATAGAATATCCAACGTTCATCTTCACGCTCAGGTCAGTTTTCTGTCTATTATCAAAGAATGTTGCTGTCAGTTTATTTTAAATTCGGGAATCTATGTTTAAGAAAATCAACTACTAGACTAATGAGTGTTTGCTTGTTTGGGGCCTACGTGTACCCAAACTAATTGCGCATGGGCAGAAGAGTCTGGTGTAGTGTGGGTTTTATTCTAATACTATGTGACGAGATGCAGATCTGTTGTAACGTCAAAGTCAGATCAGATTCTTGTTTATCAGATTTTGGGATTAGTGGTATCATGAGACAAGGATTAATAAATGGGTTTATCTTGAAATGACACACACACACCTGGCATTCAGCCACTACATTATTCTCTTGAGTATGAGGCTGGCAAACCCATGGTGAATGAAGGGAAATGTAATGTTGGTCGTTTAATAATCTCAGCCTGGCCAAGAGAGAGGGAAAACACAGCCTCGTGTTGCTGAGTGTCTGAAGTCCATGATAATGTTCGTCTCTCTCAGGGTCCAGCTGGAAACGTCTACTACCTCCTTCTAGATGTGTTGGAGACCAAGTGTCATGTGAGGAGCCCTAAACCCTGGAAACGATGTGACGTCAGACCCTTCATGGAAACCGTATGTCACCCTGATACAGAAACTCATTCAAATTCAATACAAACTGTTTATCACGCACACACACACACACACACACACACACACACACACAGCAGTCGTTTTTTTCCCATTTCATAGTCATACCAACACGTACATTGTGCCAAGATGTACACTACAGTTGCTATTCCTGGATCTGAATCAGTGACTTTGTGTTCCTGTTTTGTCCTAATAAAACACACATAGCAGTTTTCACTACCTCTGTAGCCCAACGGCACCGGACGGGTTACTAATAAAACACTGTGGTGCAGAGTAGAGGTGTGACCCAAGGAACACTGTCATGGCCATCTGTAGACAGTGACCTCACCATTCAGCGAGTACTGTTCAGTATCAAACTGGTCTCTGCGCTAGTTTTTAAAACAGTTTTAATATACTCCAGAATTGCTGGACTAAGTTTTCCCTCAGATTGGATGCATTAGTTCAAGCAATAATGATTTTATTGACAATGATATTGTTTCCCTTGCAGCAAATCTCTGGGAACTGCAATACCACCATTCTCCACACAGCCAAGGGATACTCCTACCTGTACAGCTATGACTGCACACTGGTGCCTGGTACTGTAACTATACTGTACTCTCACTATTCTACACATCTAGATAGTCAATCCCAGCACTTGGCCTCAATGGGTGCTCAAGACACTCAAGACACTTTAAAACCCTTCAAGGGGTCACAAAAATCTGATCTTCTATGCAGGCCTTTGCAGAATATGTGCCTTGGCTGGACCAAATCCCCCCTCTCTCCTCTGTCCTCTGTCCCCCTTTCTCCTCCTTTCTCCTTTGCACTCTCCCCATTTGTCCTCTCCCCCTTTCTCCTCTGCCGTCTCCCCCTGCAGACCCTCCAGAGAAGCTGCAGCAGACATGTCCAGCCTGCCCCTTGCTGCTGCCCGTAGACAGCCCCAGGGCGGTGCACGCTGCTGGGCTGACCCTCTACAAGTTCAACACGCAGAGCACCCTGCCCTCCAGCCTGGCCCTGCAGAACCTTACCAGGGCCTCCGTACAGGTAGCGAGCCTGGCTGCTAACTTGCTCTTATAGATTATTTGATAAATTTATGTACATAAAACCATCTCATATTAGTGAGCGCAGTAGACATGTTAACGGTATGAGTGACTCTTTTCTGTCCTCGTCTATGTTCCCCCAGAGTGTGCCCGTGCCTGCTACCTTTGTGGAGTACACCGTGCAGGAGTGTCGCGAGGGCTATGTGGGCATGTGTGTGCCAACAGACAACAGCGGACACGTACGTATGTGTCAGAACCCATGGCAACATTTTATATCACAGTTGCCTTGCCAAAAGTGGAAGGGGGGATGGAATCGACGAGATAGAATAGAATGTCGAATACCACTGCAAACCATTGTGTTGTTTTTGCCTCAGTATATAACATTTTAAATGCAGTTGCCCCCTGCATACACCGTGTTGCAACCTTTCCCTTGCAGCCAGCTGGGTTTTGTAAGGGGGCGGTGTATGGAGCTATCGGCCAACCAGACGTGGATGTCTCTTGTGAAATATTCCATCCACAGGTATTGTCAATACGCCTACAGTATCTTTGTTTGTTTGGGCTTTTGCTTATCTGTTCAGTTCTGGGAATGAGACAGAGCACCTGGCACAAGAACTGTAAACTGCAGACAACTCAATGAGAGCAGAGAAAAATGGTGTCTGAAAGATTAGTGGAATCTGTGTGGGTAGCTGGACAGGTAGGATGACTGACAGTGAGGGTGAACAGGTGGCCACGGGTCAGGTGACAGAGGAATGGATGAGACTGAGGCAGGAATTCCTTTAACCATAAAGTGGTATATTTACTGAGTCGTCTGTGCTGCATAACAAAGGAAACAGAATAACGTGTATCCAATCAAATCCATCATCACAAAGATCTAATCATAACAATCATTCATTATTAACATCATTTAGGGAATTCAACAATCCAGTTCATTAGTAAGTCAATAGGAACCATCAGTGAGCAATTTAGGCTGGTAACTATTTATCATAAATCATGAAAGAATAATACAAACAGTGATCGGTTATTCAATCTATAAATCGCCATTAGTTGGATCAGAGCCGATCAGTTCAACAAACAATGACTTTCTTATTTCACCCCTTCAAGTGTCTTCATGTGTACACGTAATTTCATTACATTTTAACCATACCAATTGCATAATTGGCCTATTATGATCTGTAGGGCCGGGATCATTGACCATTCACATTACACAAAATGTTTGAAGCGTGCACTCCAAGCCGCGCTCCGCGATAATAACTCCAACAACAACTGATGGCCCACTCTCCCGATCGCAACAGATAGTTCAGATGAAAGTTCAGATGTAAGGGAACAGAGTCGGTGGACTTACGTGGATTCATGGACGTACAGAACTTCTGGATTAGACAGAGTGAAGGAAGAGAAAGCTGCGCGATCAGGCGATGGTGATTTACTCCTTTTATGGAGTGGAGATCTGTCGGACATTTCCACCTGACCTAATTAAAGCGCCCCTGGCCCAGCTGAGTAAGTGGCAATGAATTAAAGGATTATTCCACCAACTCCATGGGCTTTTTCTACAGCCACCCCGAAAATTGGTTAATTTCCACACTCCTCAAAAAAGGCTCATTGCTCCCCGTCCTCTGTCATCTCAGGGAGAGGAATTAGTCGGGCAACTGGCCGGATATATGTCCGGTTCTTTACCTGGATCTCCACCGATCTAACACGACCATCGGTCCCAGGCATGATCTTAGTGATACGGCCCACCGGCCAGGAGGCTCGAGGCAGCTGAGGGTCCACCATCATTACGACTTGGCCAGTTTCCAGGCTGGCCATTTCTCTCCGCCATTTCCCTCTGTGCTGTAGACTTGGTAGGTAATCCCGACTGAGTCGGGCCCAGAAATGGTCAGCCAAGTTCTGGCTGTGTCGCCACCGGCGCCTGCCAACGAGGTTGGTATCAGCATACATGGCTTGAGGAAGTGATGCATCTCGGCGTCCCATCAAGAGCATATTCGGTGTAACCGGATCGGGGTCAGCGATGTCTGCAGAGAGATATCCCAAGGGTTTGGAGTTCAGTATCCCTTCCACCTCTATCAGGACAGTCCGCAAGACAGTTTCCGTGACAGTTTGGTCCCCCAGTATGACTCGTAAGGCCATCTTTACAGATTTGATCTCTCGCTCCCATGTTCCTCCAAAATGAGGAGCTTCTGGAGGGTTAAATTTGAATGAGATTTGTTGGTCCATCAGCTGATCCTGGAGGCTGGGTTCCATGGTTTGGAAGGCTTCCTCTAACCTGGCTTCTCCTGCCTTGAAGTTTGTGCCTCTGTCAGCCAGGATCTCTTAGGGTTTCCCCCGTCGGGAGATAAACCGCCGTAGGGCCATGAGGAACGCTTCAGTATCCAAACTCTCCAGTAGGTCCAGGTGGACACATCTAGTGGTCAAACACTTGAATAGAATGCCCCAGCGCTTTTCCACTCGACGACCTAGCTTGATCATCAAGGGGCCAAAGCAATAGACTCCTGTTGACCAGAAGGGTGGTTTGAGGAGGCGCAAGCAAGCAGGGGTAAATCTGCCATTTTGGGCACCGTGGCTCTGGCCCGCCACCTCTGACATTCCACGCAGAAGTATTGGTGCTTACGAAGGGCTCCTCATCCTCCAAGTATCCAGTACTTCCGCCTCATCTCCCCATAGACTCTCTCTGGCCCTGGATGGAGAAGCCTCTCATCATAACTCTTGATGAGGAGCCTGGTACTAGGGTGTCTGGAGTCAAGTATAATTGGGCGGATAGCATCGGGATCCAAAACTTCTGCTTGGCGCAGCCTCCCTCCGACTCTGATCACTCCAAGGATTTGATCATATTCTGGGGCAAGAGAGAGAAGATGGCTGTCCTTAGCCACATCCCTACCGGCTTTCAGAGCTTTTAGCTCCTCAGGGAAGCTAACTGCTTGTGCATGCTGGAGGAGTAGTGTCTCTGCCGCGAGGGAGGTGGGTATGGAAGCCACCCCATCTGACACTGGTTTGTGGCGGTGATCAGATCCGGCAGGGTTTGGGATTGTGTCAGGTCAGGGAGAGCTGTTGTTGGTTCTGTAGAGATGCTGTAGCATTGGGCGGACTTCCTTAACTCATGAGCTTCAGTTGGTTGCGGAGGGGCTGCACGCCTGGGGGCTGTTGGCCACTCGTTCTCTGGTTGGGACAAGAATGGTGGCCCCAAACTCCAGCTATGGGGTTGAGCCAGTTCCTTAAGTGTTTTACCACGAGTAACGTCATCAGCAGGATTGTTTACGCTGTCAACATACCTCCAGTCTTGGACTTCTGTTAGGTCTTGGATTTCCGCAATGCGAGTTCTGACAAATACCTTATACCTGCAGGACTCCGACTTGAGCCAGGTCAATACAGTTGTTGAATCACTCCAGTAGATGACCCTTTGGATTGGCAAGGTGAGCTCGGCTCGCAAGGTCGATGCCAACTGGGCTCCGGAAAGGGCACCACTGAGTTCCAGCCTAGGCATTGACAACTGCTTCTTGGGTGCGACCCTGGACCTGGCCATGACGAAGGATACATGGCTGTGGCCTGCCTTATCCTCCACTCTTAGATAGGAAACCGCCCCATAAGCTCGCTCCGAAGCATCACAGAACACATGCAGTTCCAGACATGATCCCAGTTGGTCAGCACAGGGTGGTACATAACATCTTGGCATTTGGACTTGAGAGCTCCGATAACTCTGTTTCCCAACAGAGCCATTGTTCCACTAGGTCAGCCGAGTGGGTCGGTTCATCCCAGTCCCTCTTGGTCTGCCACAGGTTCTGGACTAAGACTTTGGCCCGGGTTGTGTATGGCAGAATATACCCAAGGGGATCGACTGGCAGGGGCCGATAGATGGTGCGCAGAGTGGTGGTTTCGGTACTCAAGTCGGAGCGGTGCTTGTACCCCAGGGTATCCGGTATGCAGCTCCATCTCAGTCCTAGAGTGGGCTCTTGTGGGTTAGCGCCAGACTGCGATAGCCATAGTTCACTGCTACTAGACCTGGCTTGTGGCGGGAGGTGCTGGATAACCTCCGCTCTGCTACTCGCCCACTGTCGGACCTCAATTCCCCCTTTGGACAGGAGATTCCTTACTTTATCAAGGAGTGCTTTCGCTTCAGCCGTGGATGGGACACTCTGTAAGCAGTTATCCATATAGAAGACATTTTCCACTAAATCCCATACTTCTGGGTCACTGTCTGGGTGCTCCCGTGCATGTCTCTGCAGAGCGTATATGGCACAGCAAGGACTGCAGGTGGTGCCAAATGGGAGTACTTGCCATTCATAGATTGTGGGCTCTGCGTCTCGTTCCATATCTCGCCATATGAACCGGAGCAGTGTAGTGTCGGAAGGCAGCAGACGAATCTGATGAAACATGGCTTTAATGTCTCCACTGATGGCTGTAGAGTGCTGCCAGAACCGGAGAAGGACACCGAGCAAGGAAGGACCTAAAGTTGGTCCGGGGAGTAGACAGTCATTCAGGCTTTGACCAGCAGCTTGGAATGAACAGTTGAAGACAAGTCTGTACTTCCTACCGTGTTGCTGGATAACATGGTGAGGGAGATACCCGGATTCGCTGAGTGCGTTTCCCTCTTCTTGAGCTGTCACTTTGGTGACATAGCCTGCCTTTACAAGGTTATGAATTTCTCGGTTATGAACTTCAGCAAGCTCAGGATTCTTCACCAGGCGTCGCTCCGTTCCACGCAATAGTGGGAGTACAGCCCGTGTCGTGGTTGCCAGAGGAGGATGGTTGGGCACCCGTAGCAGTGGGGTCGCGTACCTCCGAACGCCATCCATTTCAGTGGTGGTGGTGCACTTTTCCAGGAGGTCTAATGCATAGGAGTCTTGTTTAGAGCGAGTGACCTCCTGTAGCTTCCGGTTGGAGAAGGTGTCCATCTTCCATAGCATCTCAACATTCCGAAGGAGGTCAGTGGCTGGACAGAGGGATGGAGCTGGATTGCTTCTGGTGAAGAGGACTTGCTGTGACTGTACAGCTTGGGTGGAGAGAAGTAAATGGGCTGGACCTTGCACGGCCCAACCCAAGGATGTAGGGACAGCAACGGGCCCGCCTTCTGGTCCAGCTCGTATAGGCTCTGTCGGGGTGATGAGATGTAGGTGGTCTGACCCAAATAGGATAAGTGGCGCTACTCTGGCCAGGCTAGGAAGAGGCAATCCTCTGAGATGAGGATATTGTTTCTGTATAACACTTACCGGGCAGGAGTGCTCTGCGAGATTCAGGCATTGGTGATGGTATAGGCCACGTCCCTGTTTCCTGAAGGTGAAATGCTGAAGGTCACAGCAGAGCCTTTCATTTGGATAACATCATGTCGCACCGTTCTGAGATTAAGGGTCTCGGGGGTCCCCTCCAGGTTAAGCTGACGGGTGGCCGCCGGGAGAATGATTGTTCGTTCAGACCCATCATCTAGAACGGTGAATGTATCAATGCTTCTCCCTTCACTCCACAGAGTGACCTTGACCACCTTCAACATGACCCTTGGAGACCGGTTCTGCTGGTCGAGGTAGAGCTCCTTTACAGCTCCTACCATGAGCATACTCTGCTCTTTCTGTGCTTGGGGAATTACATCATGCAACACTGTGAGATGGATTTTCATACAGCGATTGCAGGGTTTCCTCAATGTGCAGGTCTCCGCCTTGTGGCTACGGGCACACTTGTAGCATCGCTCGCCTGAAGTGATCCAAGCCTTCAATTGAGGTTGAGTGAGCTTTTTTACCCTGGGGCATGAGCCAAGGAAGTGCCCCTTACTATTGCAATATGGGCAGTAAGGCTGAAATTTGATGTTCTTGCTCTTGAGAGGGGTCTTCTTCCTGGGTTCCTCCCCGGCTTCACTATTTAAGTACATAGTAGTGGGATTTGGCCTTTTCTGTCCCTCCTGGCGTTCAAACTCCTTCCTTCCCCCGTAGACTATGGCTGAGATTGTGGCCTGGTGAGCGATGCTCTTCGCCCTCACTTTCACCTGCAACCATGCGGCCAGGTCTCTGAGAGCATAGGTGCTTGTCGAGCCCTCCTTCAGGATGCCTTTGTTCAAACAATGTTCAATGAAACTGTCCCTGAGGGACGCTGGCAGCTTGCTAAGAAGCCTGTCCACGTGGGAGCCACATTTCAGCTCGTTCCCATCTTCTCCTTCAACGGATTGGAGCATCGAGGTCAGGGATTGGACAGCCAGGGAGAACTCTTGGAAGGCAGCATGGTCTCCCATTTTAATTGGAGACGTGTTCAGGATGTTGTTTAGTTCATTCTGGACTAGCTGGCGTGGCTCACCATATCTCGCTTTCAGGGACTGGAAAGCGGCAGTGTATGGTATTGCAGAGTGCATAAAGGATTGGGCCAGCTTGTATGCACTGGGAAACCGCAAGTGATCCATTAGTACTTGGTACTTGTAGCGTTCTAACAGATGACTGTGAATACCCAGTAGGTTCTCCAATGCCATTTCCAAAAGGACAAATTCACTCTCCTTTCCGCTCTCAAAGTATGGCAGTTTGGGTCTGGGATTTCCATAGGCTGAGGCTACTAGCAGTTTCATAATGTTGGCTCCCTCTTCTGGTTGCGTGAAGGATAAACCCGGGACTTCTGATGAGCCCACTGTGGCCTCATTGGGCCTGTCCCCTCTCGTCCCAGACCCTCTATTGGTGGCAGCCGGAATGACAGCCGGAATGGTTGATGGCTGAAACGTACAGCTGATCCATCACCACTTTGAGCTCTGGTGGGCTTGCCCTTGGATGTGGGAAACTCGACCACATAATCCTTAAGATAACCAGGTGCTTGCCTGGTTCTCCTGGTGCTACTGGTGGTTGAGGATGAAGCCTTTGTTACTTCAGGCTTAGCTCCTGGATCTTTTCTTTGTTCCAAGACCTTTCCCTCTGCTGCTCTCTCTTCCTTTCTCCTTCCTTCCAGTGGAGACAATTCCTCCTTCTCCCCCTTCATTTCCTTTTCACCCGTCTTTGGTTCCGTCATCATCCGGCTTGAAGGACCATTGAAAGATTAGTGGAATCTGTGTGGGTAGCTGGACAGGTAGGATGACTGACAGTGAGGGTGAACAGGTGGTCACGGGTCAGGTGACAGAGGAATGGATGAGACTGAGGCAGGAATTCCTTTAACCATAAAGTGGTATATTTACTGAGTAGTCTGTGCTGCATAACAAAGGAAACAGAATAACGTGTATCCAATCAAATCCATCATCACAAAGATCTAATCATAACAATCATTCATTATTAACATCATTTAGAGAATTCAACAATCCAGTTCATTAATAAGTCAATAGGAACCATCAGTGAGCAATTTAGGCTGGTAACTATTTATCATAAATCATGAAAGAATAATACAAACAGTGATCGGTTATTCAATCTATAAATCGCCATTAGTTGGATCAGAGCCGATCAGTTCAACAAACAATGACTTTCTTATTTCACCCCTTCAAGTGTCTTCATGTGTACATGTAATTTCATTACATTTTAACCATACCAATTGCATAATTGGCCTATTATGATCCGTAGGGCCGGGATCATTGACCATTCACATTACACAAAATGTTTGAAGCGTGCGCTCCAAGCCGCGCTCCGCGATAATAACTCCAACAACAACTGATGGCCCACTCTCCCGATCGCAACAGATAGTTCAGATTAAAGTTCAGGTGAAAGGGAACAGAGTCGGTGGACTTACGTGGATTCATACAGTGTCCAAACCCAAACTGTAATACAGCTTAGTTAAATCTGAGTTTGACTGAACTCATGATGAATCCTATATTATAAAATCATTTCCAAAATTGGCTGATGGGAGTTGTATTCTGTTGCATTGTACAGTGTTGTGTTGTTGTAATGTTTTGTTGTTTGTATTGCTGTGTTGTACTGTGTTGTATGTTGTGCTGTATTGTTCTGTGTTGCATTGTTATGTTGTACTGTTGTTTTGTGTTTTATTTTTGCAGGGTATTGTTGTGTTGTATTGTTTTATTGTGTTGTTGTAATGTTTTGTTGTTGTGTTATTGTGTTGTTTTGTTGTGTTGTATGTTGTGCTGTATTGTTCTGTGTTGCATTGTTATGTTGTACTGTTGTTTTGTATTGTTGTGTTGTACTGTGTATTGTTGTGTATTACTGTGTTGTATTGATGTGTTGTACTGTGTTGTGTTGTGTTGTGTTGTTCTGTGTGGTATGGTTGTGTATTACTGTGTTGTATTGTTGTGTATTACTGTGTTGTATTGATGTGTTGTGTTGTTCTGTGTGGTATGGTTGTGTATTACTGTGTTGTATTGATGTGTTGTACTGTGTTGTGTTGTGTGGTATGGTTGTGTTGTATTACCGTGTTGTTCTGTGTGGTATGGTTGTGTATTACTGTGTTGTGTTGTTGTGTGGTATTGTTGTGTTGTATTGTTGTGTATTATGGTTGTGTTGTTGTTGTACTGTGTTGTATTGTTGTGTTGTACTGTGTTTTTTGTGTTATATGGTTGTGTTGTATTGTGTTGTTGTGTTGTACTGTGAATCATTGTTGTGCTGTATTGTAGTGTTGTATTGTTGTGTTGTTATTTGTATTCTGGTGTTGTATTGTGGTATGGTTGTGATGTTGTGTTGTACTTTGTTGTATTGTTGTGTTGTACTGTGTTGTGTTGTTATTTGTATTATTGTGTTGTTATTTGTATTCTTGTATTGTGTTGTTGTATTGTACTGTGTTGCTTTGTTTTATTGTATTTTACCTTCTTCTCTAGGGCATTGATGTTTTCCATGACCTGACCCCTCCTCGACCCCCAACGATGCCTGAAGTCCCCATCTTTGTTCCCAATGTCCCCATTATCATCCCCTCCTACCCCACAGCGCCCCCTCCTCTTCTGGAGGAGCCCCAACCACAACCCGTTGACCCCAGTATCCTGGTTGACCCTACATGCATCTTCCCCAACCCCAACCCTTCGTCTTCCAGCGAGTCTTTGGAGTCTCAGGAGACTCCAGTCTCTCCAGGAGTTCCAGACTCTTCCTCCGAGGAGCTAGGTGCAGGTGTGGCTCGACCGCCCTTCAACTTCCGCTACCGGCCCCTGCGCAGACGGAGGCAGGCCCTGGTGACAGCCAAGCCCCCTCACACCCCTGTCTTTCTGGCTGAGTTCCCCAGCTCGCCCTCTCCCTTCCGCTCCTGCCCTGGTCCTTCTCGCTACACCACCGTGTGACCCAGACTAGAGCCTCCTTCAGTAGGGCACAACTCTGTGCAACGTTCATAAAGAAATGTATGACTTTTCTATCTGCAATGTTTGGTAGGTTGTATCCTCCTGAACGTATCTCGAGCATGACTTAAAGTTAGGAGACTGGTATAAATTGTAGAGTTTCATCCAAGTGCTTATCCTGCCTACGTTTGATATTTTATTTAGTTAATGACACCTCTTCTCTGAAAACATATTGGGACATTAGTCGTTATCTAGCCTGTAGCTTACATTTCAGAAGTTTCTTTGAGACTTTAGTTCAGACAATCTCATCTGATTTTAATAACAGCTAAATAAACTCTTACAATGTGATGAAAAGTGTTGACTGTTTGTATAATGGCTCTTTATCTCCCTGTTAGGTGACATGTTTTATTTCCCGGTCAAATCGCCAGTTGGCAACCCATCCCTTATGGGATTCATTGACACAAACATCACAATAATTCACTGGGATAATTCAGTGATAATTCTTCTTCCGGTGTTCTCTGCAGCGCGCATCGCATGAACAGTGAAAAAAAATACAAATAAAAAATACATTAAAGAAATAAGGTTATCCAAACAATAATTATAAAAAAAATATATATATATACATACACAACACAATCTCACACTCAATTCGTGCAAATATGTGCAAAAAGTATTTCAGCAGATTTTGCGCGTTTTTATGCGTAGTTTAATTCATGTGAAAAAATAAATAAAATAGTATGATGTTATTATAGCAATGCATGATGGGCACTGGTGTTCTACACTGCCTTTTTTTGTGTCCCACATTTATTTATTTATATATATATTTTAAAAAACATGTTAACCCAATATTGTTAATCAACCAGGTTGCCACTGAAATAATTATAATATAATAGTAGCCTTACGTTGTTTTTGTTTTTTATTAATGCCAATACTGTTTTCTATGCTTGTTTTCGCTTAATACTTTGGTATACTGGTGCACTTGTAGTAAGAAAGGCAATTTTTTCGTGTATTAGGCCTACACGGTTTTCTTCATAACACATTACACAATTTTAATCATAATCCATTTAATACAAGGCTCCACTTTTCGTGTGTATTACACCATTTCTTTCGTAACTCATTTTATACAAGGCTGTGTCGAATTTTATGAGGGTTGCCAGATTGGAGAAAAATACAGTTTATTTTTTATGGTATCGATTAAGGAATTTGATTGGGGAATGGGGATACATTTTTTATGATGGGAAATTATAATACACACCATAATATAAACACATATTTAACTAGGCAACTCAGTTAAGAACAAATTCTTATTTACAATGATGGCCTACCTCAGCCAAACCCGGCGCCGTCCTATGGGACTCCCAGTCAGAGCCGGATGTGTCACAGCCTGGATTCAAACCAGGGACTGTAGTGACGACTTGTGCACTGAGATGCAGTTCCTCAGACCGCTGCGCCACTCGGGAGCCCACACACTCCATTTGTTTATACTCATGTTACTGTATGGCCAACTCCTGATTTTTGTATGAATTATTTGTAATAAAATATGTGTATCTAGTTGTCATGTTTCAGTAACGACTAACATGGTTAAACTAGTCGTAAATCTCTGCTTGATTTAGCTTTTGGTATATTTGGCATTTTTGTACATATTCTCTATTTCCACTGAAGAAGTGGTGAGAAATGCTGTCTGAAGCCATTCGGCTACGAGTTTCACAGCCCTATAATAATGATATAAGTTCCATCAGCTTAAAAATGGTTTATTTACAACCTCTGGGGTATAAGATGTTGGGAATAGTGGTACAGGAGAGTCTAACATATAACCCCTAACTTGAGTTCAGTCTTCGCCAATGAGAACCAAGAGGGGCCTAGTTTCGTCCTTCATGACTGGGGATAGGCCTTGATTCTAGGCCGAAGGAAATCCTCCATCCATCTCATTAGATCAGAACAGGATGGATCAACAGTGATTCAGATTACTGGTTTACATCCTAAAAAAAGGTAGTTGTGTTTTGCTGCATTATTTGTCTACCCATACGATGTGGATCATTGTCAGGATATTAGATGTATAAGCTTCCGTAACAAAAGGAAAGCCCTAAAAATTGTCAAAGACTCCTGCCACCCCAGTCCATCCAATGGGGAATACTGAGGGGTGAGGAATGGGGAATACTGAGGGGTGAGGAATAGGGAATACTGAGGGGTGAGGAATGGGGAATACTGAGGGGTGAGGAATGGGGAATACTGAGGGGTGAGGGGGTGAGGAATGGGGAATACTGAGGGGTGAGGAATGGGGAATACTGAGGGGTGAGGAATGGGGAATACTGAGGAGTGGGGGATACTGTCTATCTCACTCCAAGAGTGAGAAGCTTAGCATAAATGAACAGTTATCATTAAACTATGTCGTCAACAAACATCTGTGTTGCATTCCTGCCTTTCTTTATCGCCAGGGCAGCATCAGCTCAGCCTCTCTGCTACCGCACGGCAAGTCTAGGTCCAAGAGGCTTTTAAACAGCTTCTACCCCCAAGCCATAAGACTCCTGAACATCTAATCAAATGGCTACCCAGACTATTTACATTGCCCCCCCCTTTTTACGCTGCTGCTACTCTCTTTATTATCTATGCATAGTCACTTTAATAACCCTACCTACATGTACATTTGACTCTGTACCGGTCCCCCTGTATATAGTCTCGCTATTGTTATTTTACTGCTGCTTTTTAATTTTTTGTTACTTTCATTTCTTGTTCTTTTTTTGTAGTTTTTTTTTCTTAAAACTGCATTGTTGGTTAAGGGCTTGTAAATAAGCATTTCACTGTAAGGTCTACCTACACCTGTTGTATTCGGCGCATGTGACTAATAAAGTTTGATTTGAACAGAACACCATGGTTGTAATAGCACTTGAAACAGGAAGTTTGTAGATGTGTACAATGTGTTTGTTTTGGGTCCACACTGGTAAATTAACTTATATAAATTAGACAGTCACAGAGGATTTTCTTTTGTCACACCCTGATCTGTTTCACCTGTCCTCGTTGTAAATATGTTTATCATTTTATTATAGGCAGTTGGTTATGGTTGCTTGTGTTTCATAATAGACAGGTCTCAGAAAACCTCAGACAGCCTCTAGTCTACTGCAACATATCTCACTTTCACAAGATTATCACTGCTGAGGCCTGATCCCATACCTTCACTGCAGTCATATGGGTTTGCCTTTCTTGCACTAACACTCACACTTGTCTTTTCTTACTAGCATTGACTTTGCTGATATCTGCTTTATTGAGGAAATGTTTTACTTACTATGACTGTGATATGTGGTTGTCTCACCTAGCTACCTTAAGCTACTAACTGTAAATTGTTATTGATAAGAGCGTCTGCTAAATTACTCAACTTTAGAATGTAATGGAGGTTCCCCTCTGCCGTGTCGTGTTTCCACAGGCTGATTGAAATGAGGTTTTATCAACACGGGTTAAGAGGCTGAGCTGATGCTGCCCTGGCGATAAAGAAAGGCAGGAATGCAACACAGATGTTTGTTGACGACATAGTTTAATGATAACTGTTAATTTATGCTAAGCTTCTCACTCTTGGAGTGAGATAGACAGTATCCCCCACTCCTCAGTATTCCCCATTCCTCACCCCTCAGTATTCCCCATTCCTCACCCCTCAGTATTCCCCATTCCTCACCCCCTCACCCCTCAGTATTCCCCATTCCTCACCCCTCAGTATTCCCCATTCCTCACCCCTCAGTATTCCCTATTCCTCACCCCTCAGTATTCCCCATTCCTCACCCCTCAGTATTCCCCATTCCTCATCCATCAGTATTCCCTATTCTTCATCCCTGAGAATTCCCTATTCTTCATCCCTCAATATTCCGCATTCATCATCCCTCAGTATTCCCCGTTCCTCTTCCCTTAATGTTACCCATTACTCATCCCTCAGTATTCCCAATTCCTTATCCCTCAGTATTCCCCGTTCCTCTTCCCTTAATGTTACCCATTCCTCATCCCTCAGTATTCCCCATCCCTCAATATTTTCCATTACTCAGCCCTCAGTATTCCCCATTCCTCATCACTCAGTATTCCCCATTCCTCACCCGTCAATATTCTTCATCCCTCAATATTCCCTGTTCCTCAATATTCTTCATCCCTACATATTCCCCATTCCTCATTCCTAAATATTCCTAATTCCTCAGAATTTCCCAATCCTTATCACTTAGTATTTCACATTCTTCATCCCTCAATATTCCTCATTACTCATCCCTCAGTTTTCCCCATTCCTCAGTATTCCCCATTCTTCATCCCTAAGAATTCCTCATCCCTCAGTATTCCCCATTCCCCTTCCCTCAGTATTCCCCATTCCTCATCCCTCAGTATTCCCCATTCTTCATCCCTAAGTATTCCTCATCCCTCAGTATTCCCCATTCCTCATCCCTCAGTATTCACCATTCTTCATCCCTAAGTATTCCTCATCCCTCAGTATTGCCCATTCCTCTTCCCTCAGTATTGCCCATTCCTCTTCCCTCAGTATTCCCCATTTCTCTTCCCTCAGTATTCCCCATTCCTCATCCCCCGTATTCCCCATTCCTCATCCCTCAGTATTCCCCATTCCTCATCCCTCAGTATTCCCCATTCCCCAGTATTCCCCATCCCTCAGTATTCCCCATCCCTCAGTATTCCCCATTCCTCAGTATTCCCCATTCCCCAGTATTCCCCATACCCCTCCCTCAGCATACTAACTTCTTATACTCAAAGGCTAACAGCTTTGTAACTCTGATCCTACCTGTTTGGCCCTGTCCGGGGGTTTCATCGGATGGGGCCACAGTTTCTCCTGACCCCTCCTGTCTCAGCCTCCAGTATTTATGCTGCAGTAGTTTATGTGTCTGGGGGCAAGTGTCAGTCTATCACATCAGGAATATTTCTCGTCTTTTCCGGTGTCCCGTGTGAATTTAAATATGCTCTCTCTAATTCTCTCTCGGAGGACCTGAGCCCTAGGACCATGCCTCAGGACTACCTGGCTTGATGACTCCTTGCTGTCCCCAGTCCACCTGGCCGTGCTGCTGCTCCAGTTCCAACTGTTCTGCCTGCGGCTATGGAACCCTGATCTGTTCACCGGACGTGCTACCTGTCCCAGACCTGCTGTCCCAGACCTGCTGGAACCCTGCTGACCTGTTCACCGGACGTGCTACCTCTCCCAGACCTGCTGTTTCCAACTCTCTAGAGACAGCAGGAGCGGTAGAGATACTCTCAAAGATCGGCTATGAAAAAGCCAACTGACACTTACTCTTGTGTTACTGACTTGTTGCACCCTCGACAACTACTATGATTATTATTTCACCATGCTGGTCATTTATGAACATTTGAACATCTTGGCCATGTGCTGTTATAATCTCCACCCCGCACAGCCAGAAGAGGACTGGCCACCCATCATAGCCTGGTTCCTCTCTAGGTTTCTTCCTAGGTTTTGGCCTTTCTAGGGAGTTTTTCCTAGCTACTGTGCTTCTACACCTGCATTGCTTGGTGTTTGGGGTTTTAGGCTGGGTTTCTGTACAGCACTTTGAGATATCAGCTGATGTAAGAAGGGCTTTATAAATACATTTGATTTGATTTGATAGGTGTATGACTCCAGAAACTTTACATTGAAAAGGGTCCTTTCATTCACCCAAACAGGCAGTGCCTTTTCTCGATACATCCCCAGTCCGAGCTTTCTGAATCTGTCTGAATCCCTGGTTCAGATATTCCAGAGCTGGCTAAATCGCTGTTCCATCAGGCTCAGTGAAGTCAGTGGGGAATCTACGGGAGGAACAGGAGAGGGAGTAACTCATAGAAATCCAAAATATATTAGCAGACCGTTTACAACATCTTAAAAATGTACAACATCTCTGCTTAGATGAAGCCTGGGTTTCAGAAGCTTCATTTCACACAAACTCTTTTGATAAGGTGTCCCCCAAATGGCACCCTATTCCCTTTAGATTGCACTACCTTTTGACATTCTCTGTTGTACTTTATTGATTCCTGTCAGTGACACTCCGGACACAGTCCTCTGTGTCCCACAGAACGTTAAAAGATCAAAGATCAAAGCACATCTCAGCAAATAACTACTGGACGGGTAGCAGAGAGATTAGTTTATCGCTGTGGTGATTGGAGGGTTGAAATGGTCCAATGATTTCAGACGCTCCACATGTCGCTTTCTCTCAAGTTAATAATTGATGTCTCCTGGGTGAACTCTCTCGGGCTAATCACAGCATCAGTCAGAGACATAAATATACTGTATGTATTGTATAACATTCATTCTTACCGTAGGATAGATGGCTCACCCTCTGTTCGGTCACTACAAAGCTGACACACACACAAAAAAGCCTAGAGTACAAAGTTCACATTGTTGGCATTGGATTTTCTAATATACAACCATCTGTAAACCCTTAAAAAAGATATTAGAAGTTTGACGAAAAATGACAAAAGTGACACATATTGACAAAAGTAAATATGTGACAAAACATATTCCCAGCATTTTGAGTGATCAATTTCGCAACACTGTCAATGACACAAACTTGCCCAGAAACCTGTTGTCCTCTGTTTACTTTGCATTGACTTTGGCAGCATGCAGAAAGCAGTCTGAGCCTATACTCTTGTTATCTCCCTCCTGTTACGGTTAACCATACAGACCGTAGTTTGTATAAATAAGTGCCTCAGGCTGCCGTGCCCCATTATTCAATGTGCGCTACTATGAGGGGACTGGTTATTCTATCCGTCCTGACAGTGTGTGCACTGAACTGTGCCAGTGTGCCAACGCGGGACACCAGTGGACGCCACTGGAGCTGCGATGAGAACGAAAAAGAGCCAGGGGCGAGGTTGGCCATGCTCAGCATCAACAACAAACATTTCCATGGATACAAGTTCCAGCTCAGTAACATAACCTCCAGCACAGTGGAGAAGGTGGGTGCAGGAGGAAGGGGGGGGGGCTGCAAAAGGGTGTAGGGGTCAGGGGTTGATGGTGGGGGCTGTAAAGGAGTGTAGGGGTCAGGGGTTGATGGGGGGGCTGTAAAAGGGTGTAGGGGTCAGGGGTTGATGGGGGGCTTACATGGTGTTTGTTGGGATTGTGGTATCTTTAGACTGGACTGCATCTCAGTACTCTCAGGGGGTTTCCTTTATTAGTTGCCATTCCTTTTTCTGCACTGTGCATCAGACACACTTCAGACCACTGGGACGCCGTCATTGGTATGGGGGCATTTTGGAATGAGAGAAAGATAGGCCTCGTACAGTAGTTTATCTTATTTCTCTTCTCTCAGAACTTGTTGATCTTGATGAAAGTGTGTGAAGAGATGACGAATGAGCTCTTTTTGTCACTAATTTCATGTTCCAAAAGTTTTAAGATGAAAAGACCTCTCTCTCTACTTTCTTCTCCAATTCTTATTTCAGTGTTTTCTCTCCTTCCTAGACATATGGTAACAAGAGTAAGGGAGGAAACAGTATAGTCAACGTATTTTCACTGTGTAACTCGCTCTCTCCATCTCCGCTCTACCCTCTCTCCATGTCTCCTCTACCCTCTCTCCATGTCTCCTCTACCCTCTCTCCATGTCTCCTCTACCCTCTCTCCATGTCTCCTCTACCCTCTCTTCATCTCTCCTCTACCCTCTCTCCATGTCTCCTCTACCCTCTCTCCATGTCTCCTCTACCCTCTCTCCATGTCTCCTCTACCCTCTCTTCATCTCTCCTCTACCCTCTCTTCATCTCTCCTCTACCCTCTCTCCATGTCTCCTCTACCCTCTCATCTCTCCTTTATTCTCTCTCCATCTCCGCTCTACCCTCTCTTCATCTCTCCTTTATTCTCTCTCCATGTATCCTCTACCCTCTCTTCATCTCTCCTTTATTCTCTCTCCATGTCTCCTCTACCCTCTCTTCATCTCTCCTTTATTCTCTCTCCATCTCCGCTCTACCCTCTCTTCATCTCTCCTTTATTCTCTCTCCATCTCCGCTCTACCCTCTCTTCATCTCTCCTTTATTCTCTCTCCATCTCCGCTCTACCCTCTCTTCATCTCTCCTTTATTCTCTGTCCATGTCTCCTCTACCCTCTCTTCATCTCTCCTTTATTCTCTCTCCATGTCTCCTCTACCCTCTCTTCATCTCTCCTCTACCCTCTCTCCATCTCTCCTCTACCCTCTCTCCATGTCTCCTTTATTCTCTCTCCATCTCTCCTCTACCCTCTCTCCATGTCTCCTTTATTCTCTCTCCATCTCCGCTCTACCCTCTCTCCATCTCTCATCTACCCTCTCTCCATGTCTCCTCTACCCTCTCTCCATCTCTCCTTTATTCTCTCTCCATCTCTCCTCTACCCTCTCTCCATCTCTCCTCTATCCTCTCTCCATCTCTCCTCTACACTCTCTCCATCTCTCATCTACCCTCTCTCCATGTCTCCTCTACCCTCTCTCCATCTCTCCTTTATTCTCTCTCCATCTCTCCTCTACCCTCTCTCCATCTCTCATCTACCCTCTCTCCATGTCTCCTCTACCCTCTCTCCATCTCTCCTTTATTCTCTCTCCATCTCTCCTCTACCCTCTCTCCATCTCTCCTCTACCCTCTCTTCATCTCTCCTTTATTCTCTCTCCATCTCTCCTCTACCCTCTCTCCATCTCTCCTCTATCCATCTCTCCTCTACCCTCTCTCCATCTCCGCTCTACCCTCTCTCCATGTCTCCTCTACCCTCTCTTCATCTCTCCTTTATTCTCTCTCCATCTCTCCTCTACCCTCTCTCCATCTCTCCTCCATCCTCTCTCCATCTCTCCTCTACCCTCTCTCCATCTCTCCATCTCTCCTCCATCCTCTCTCCATCTCTCCTCTACCCTCTCTCCATCTCTCCTCCATCCTCTCTCCATCTCTCCTCTACCCTCTCTCCATCTCTCCTTTATTCTCTCTCCATCTCCGCTCTACCCTCTCTCCATCTCTCATCTACCCTCTCTCCATGTCTCCTCTACCCTCTCTTCATCTCTCCTTTATTCTCTCTCCATCTCCGCTCTACCCTCTCTCCATCTCTCCTCTATCCTCTCTCCATCTCTCCTCTACCCTCTCTCCATCTCTCCTTTATTCTCTCTCCATCTCCGCTCTACCCTCTCTCCATCTCTCATCTACCCTCTCTCCATGTCTCCTCTACCCTCTCTTCATCTCTCCTTTATTCTCTCTCCATCTCTCCTCTACCCTCTCTCCATCTCTCCTCTATCCTCTCTCCATCTCTCCTCTACACTCTCTCCATGTCTCATCTACCCTCTCTTCATCTCTCCTTTATTCTCTCTCCATCTCTCCTCTACCCTCTCTCCATCTCTCCTCTACCCTCTCTCCATGTCTCCTCTACCCTCTCTTCATCTCTCCTTTATTCTCTCTCCATCTCTCCTCTACCCTCTCTCCATGTCTCCTCCACCCTGTCTTCATCTCTCCTTTATTCTCTCTCCATCTCTCCTCTACCCTCTCTCCATCTCTCCTCTACCCTCTCTCCATCTCTCCTCTATCCTCTCTCCATCGCTCCTCTACCCTCTCTCCATCTCCGCTCTACCCTCTCTCCATCTCTCCTCTACCCTCTCTCCTCTACACTCTCTCCATCTCTCCTCTATCATCTCTCCTCTACCCTCTCTCCATGTCTCCTCTACCCTCTCTCCATCTCTCCTCTACCCTCTCTCCATCTCTCCTCTACCTTCTCTCCATCTCTCCTCTACCCTCTCTTCATCTCTCCTCTACCCTCTCTCCATCTCTCCTCTACCCTCTCTCCATCTCTCCTCTACACTCTCTCCATCTCTCCTCTACACTCTCTCCATCTCTCCTCTACACTCTCTCCATCTCTCCTCTATTCTCTCTCCATCTCTCCTCTACACTCTCCTCTACACTCTCTCCATCTCTCCTCTACACTCTCTCCATCTCTCCTCTATTCTCTCTCCATCTCTCCTCTATCCTCTCTCCATCTCTCCTCTACCCTCTCTCCATCTCTCCTCTATTCTCTCTCCATCTCTCCTCTATCCTCTCTCCATCTCTCCTCTACCCTCTCTCCATCTCTCCTCTATCCTCTCTCCATCTCTCCTCTACATCTCTCCTCTACCTTCTCTCCATCTCTCCTCTACCCTCTCTCCATCTCTCCTCTACCCTCTCTCCATCTCTCCTCTACCCTCTCTCCATGTCTCCTCTACCCTCTCTCCATGTCTCCTCTACCTTCTCTCCATCTCTCCTCTACCTTCTCTCCATCTCTCCTCTACCTTCTCTCCATCTCTCCTCTACATCTCTCCTCTACCCTCTCTTCATCTCTCCTCTACCCTCTCTCTATTGCAGGGTCAATCTGACTGTAAATTGCACCTGGAACTGGACCTCCAGGAAACAACCTGTCACATCATCAACCCAAAATCTTTTGAAGAGTGTGACATCCGTAAATATTATGAAACGGTAAGCCACTACACAATAATGTCCAACCGGACGTTTAATAATATTAGTGGTACATGCCAGTCCTGTAGAGAGAGACACCTGTAGTGGTACATGCCAGTCCTGTAGAGAGAGACACCTGTAGTGGTACATGCCAGTCCTGTAGAGAGAGACACCTGTAGTGGTACATGCCAGTCCTGTAGAGAGAGACACCTGTAGTGGTACATGCCAGTCCTGTAGAGAGAGACACCTGTAGTGGTACATGCCAGTCCTGTAGAGAGAGACACCTGTAGTGGTACATGCCAGTCCTGTAGAGAGAGACACCTGTAGTGGTACATGCCAGTCCTGTAGAGAGAGACACCTGTAGTGGTACATGCCAGTCCTGTAGAAAGAGGCACCTGTAGTGGTACATGCCAGTCCTGTAGAGAAAGACACCTGTAGTGGTACATGCCCGTCCTGTAGAGGTACATGCCAGTCCTGTAGAGAGAGACACCTGTAGTGGTACATGCCAGTCCTGTAGAGAAAGACACCTGTAGTGGTACATGCCAGTCCTGTAGAGAGAGACACCTGTAGTGGTACATGCCAGTCCTGTAGAGAGAGACACCTGTAGTGGTACATGCCAGTCCTGTAGAGAGACACCTGTAGTGGTACATGCCAGTCCTGTAGAGAGAGACACCTGTAGTGGTACATGCCCGTCCTGTTGAGAGAGGCACCTGTAGTGGTACATGCCAGTCCTGTAGAGAGAGACACCTGTAGTGGTACATGCCAGTCCTGTAGAGAGAGACACCTGTAGTGGTACATGCCAGTCCTGTAGAGAGAGACACCTGTAGTGGTACATGCCAATCCTGTAGAGAGAGACACCTGTAGTGGTACATGCCAATCCTGTAGAGAGAGGCACCTGTAGAAACAGATGACTAAGCAGAAATGTATATTGTGTTTCCCTCATGCAGCAAGTGAATGCCCACTGCAATGTGACCCTGAGCATCACAGAAGGCATTACAGAGGTCTCTAAACACTCCTGCAACACTGAACCAGGTATCTAACGTTACCCTAGTCTACAGCAGCGCACGCCACCAAAAAACACAGTACATGTGTCCTTTTTTTATACGCAGTACAGTAAGTGAGTAAGTCTACCGAGAAAAATGGTTGTGTGCATTTTTTAATCAAATTTAATTTGATTTGATGAAGTTTCTCCTGAGAAGATCGTCAGAATGTGTCCGGACTGCCCCACTCTGCTGCCCCTGCATAGCCCCGAGGGCCTAGAGAGTGTGAAGGCAGGCCTCAGGCAGTTCAACATGGACCATAACTACACCTCCTACTTCAAACTGATGGAAGTAGGGAGGATAACATCTGGGGTATGGTGATGTATTAGGATTCTCTCCCTGTACTTCTCTGGGTACACAATCCAAGTCCTATCTAGTCAAAACCGATCACTGTTTCAGGGATAAGTCTGAAATTATGTAACACACTGCTTAGAGTGTTCAAGGAATCCTACCACTGCCAACAGTGTAACATGCTATTTGGAGTGTTTGTTTGGGAAATCAAGTAGGTCTCCCCTGTCTGTCTAAACCTGTACAGATGTAGGATCCTAATTTGAGCCAGTTTGCTACAGCAGGAAAATAATCCTGCAGCAACAGAAAATGTAAATTATTATGTAGATTATAATGAATGGACATTTTTGTAGAAAAATTAAGTCTGAAATTTCAAAGTGGAAATTACAAACTTCAAATGCCTTTTTAAACCTCAAATACACTACCAGTTTTACATTTCCAGTTCTCCTGCAATAAAGTGATCAAATGAAGATCCTACATCTGTAAGTCATGTCTCTCTCCCTTTCCTAGTACATGATGATGACTGGAATGTACTACAACGCTGAGTTGGCCATCGTGGAGACTGAGTGTAATGCCAAGAGCAGGATAGATACACAGGCCTGCAAGCCACTGTGCCCCGATAAAGCTGTAAGGCAACTAGCTACCCTCCTCCTCATCGTACTCATACTCATCATACTCACTCCTCACGTATTACCATCATCATACTCTGGTCTCCTGTCTCCGCTCTGTCTCTGACTTTGGTCTCTGTCTCTGTCTCCGGTCTCGGTCTCTGACTTTGGTCTCTGTCTCGGGTCTCTGTCTCTGGCCTCTGTCTCTGACTTTGGTAACGGGTCTCTGTCTCTGGTCTCTGTCTCTGACTTTGGTAACGGGTCTCTGTCTCTGGTCTCTGTCTCTGACTTTGGTAACGGGTCTCGGTCTCTGACTTTGGTAACGGGTCTCGGTCTCTGACTTTGGTCTCTGTCTCGGGTCTCTGGCCTCTGTCTCTGACTTTGGTAACGGGTCTCTGTCTCTGGCCTCAGGTCTCTGTCTCTGACTTTGGTAACGGGTCTCTGTCTCCGGTCTCGGGTCTCTGGTCTCTGACTTTGGTAACGGGTCTCTGTCTCCGGTCTCGGGTCTCTGGTCTCTGACTTTGGTAACGGGTCTCTGTCTCCGGTCTCGGGTCTCTGTCTCTGACTTTGGTCTCTGTCTGCTGTCTCTCTCTTTCTCTAGCGCCATGGGCTCTGTAAATCCACACTGCTGGGGAATGGCCAGGTGGATGTCGACTGTGAGATCTATGAAGCTCTTGTAAGCCACTTTTAACACTCACATAAATACATCCCGAAAATATATAATTACAAAATATGGTGCCAGCCCTTCTCTAACGTCTGTCAATTCAAACTTGGTTCCTTTTGTTGTTTCCATGGCAGAACGCCAGTTCTCCCCGTACCCCTGGAAGGGAGTGTGGACACCCACCACACCGCTCCGGACACCACATCCATCCTGGCATCAAACATCACCTCCCTCCCTGGGTACAGAAGCCAGGCAAACCAGGCCCACTACCAGGTTTCCCAGAACGCCCTGGTGGCCCACCTCCAGGCGACGAAGTTCCACCCCCTGGTCCCCATAACCCACCCCCTGGTCCCCATGGAGAGTTCCCCTTCCCCCACTGCCACGGCTTTGTGAAAATCCCCCCCTCTATCCACCCTCTTTGCCCCTTCCCACCCCCCCATCACCCCCACCCATATCCTCGCCCCCATGGCCATGGGCCACCCCCAAGGCACTCTCTACCACCCCACCCTACACACGTTCTGGGCGAGGGTCATCCCCCACATGTCAAGGCATAATGTCAGTATTCCGATAACATTTCTAAATGGAGGATGGCTGAAATCAGGTTGACGTACACATATTCATAAGTAGTTTTGCCACCATGGTTGAAATAATGCCAATAATAAGTACAGTAACTATGTACTTTACTGCAAATTAAATGATCTGTTGTCTTTTCTGGCTTCTACTGCAGTCATGGCATTTCAGCTACGGATTCTCTCTGTTAAAACCAGCTTGAGTCTGTGACATTCTTGGATGACATTTTTTTTATTTTTTATTAATAAACTACTTAGTGACACTAATGTACTGTACTTGATGATACCAATGTACTGAGATATTTATGACTAACTAGAGGACAAGCACAGGCACAGGCACACACACACACACACACACACACACACACACACACACACTAATAAGCTGTTATACCAAGTCCATTAAGGTCATAGTTAGCTTAACCACTGTGGGTCAAAGTAACGGCTCAGTACAATGACACACGGCACATGGCCTTGTTCGTGGGGTAAGCACTATGCTAACATGACATGGAGAAGTTAAGTCACTCCCGTATCTCTAGAAATCAATCAAGTTTATGCATGAAAAGCAATTATCCAGATATGTAACTATCATTTAATCCTCTTGTTTTCGATTGGTGGATCCACTTTCAGCATAGCAAGCTAAAGAACCTCTGAAAATCCTTCTTTATTTAACAAATGAGAGACATATCAGTGTTTGGTAGTAGTGAATGACATGTAGTTCAACTAGTAATTTAACTAGACTTTGCAGTTGCTTGGTGGTAGTTGAACAAAATTTAAACCTTGGTCATTTTTATCAGTAGTTAGTTACTTTTTGTTGCCATGCAGCGGTGTAGCTAACTACTGGAACTACACACAACTTTTTTTTTGTTGCAAAAATAAAATATGGTTGAAGTAGGCAATCATTTATTTTATTTTTGGCTTCAGACCTGCCAAATTCTCACTTGAAACCTAGTTTTGATGTTTAAACCAATTAAGCTTACACCAATTAAACTAGATTTACTGGAAATTACTGATAATATGTTTGCATAATTTCCCACCATTTTGTCAGACCACAACAAACTAGGCAGTTCTAGAACAGAGCTTCTCTGTTAAACGTGTCTCTGGCTCCATCAGGTGGTCGGTTGCATCATTACAATCCATTTTGTCACTTATTTTCCTGCTGGTTGGGGAAACACTCTTCACGGCACTTCGATACCAAAGTTAATTCTACTAACCTGCTAGGAAAAATTAACGTATCAGTTTAGGACTGAGGTTAAGGTTAGGAAAAGGGTTAGGGTTAGCTCTTCTAATCTGCTACGAAAATCACTTTGTATCAAAGTGTCGTGAAAAGACTGGCCATGTTGGAGAGCATCAAAACGACTGCACTACCGACTGACTGATCTACGAATCACCTTGCATCATAAGTAACGACTCATTATTTGTAGATCAGTCAATCAGTCACAATGTACCCATGATACATTGCGGTTTTGACCCTCTCGTATATGCAGTGGTGGAAAAAGTACCCAATTGTCATACTGTAGTAAAAGTAAAGATGCCTTAATAGAAAATGACTCAAGTAAAAGTGAAAGTCACCCAGTAAAATACTACTTGAGTATAAGTCTAAAAGTATTTAGTTTTAAATATACTTAAGTATCGAGACTAAATGTAATTGTTAAAATATACTAAAGTATCAAAAGTAAAAGAATAAATCATTTCAAATTCCTTATATTAAGCAAACCAGATGGCAACATTTATTATTATATATTTTTTTAAATGTACTGATAGCCATGGACACACTCCAACACTCAGACATAATTGACAAACTAAACATGTGTGTTTAGTGAGTCCGCCAGATCAGAGACAGTAGGGATGTTCTCTTGTGTGAATTGGACCATTTTTCTTTCCTGCTAAGCATTCAAAATGTAACAAGTACTTTTGGGTGTCAGGGAAAATGTATGGAGTAAAAAAGTATATTATTTTCTTTAGGAATGTAGTGAAGTAAAAGTTGTCAGAAATATAAATAGTAAAGTAAATACCCCAAAAACTACTTAAGTAGTACTTTAAAGTATTTTTACTTAAGTACTTTACACCACTGCTCGAACACAGCCAGTGTGTCCCCTGCTGGTAGAGGACACAGGGCGCGTTCTAGTGGATCACTTTTGTCAATTGTCACAGCCTTTTAAAGTGTGTTGCATTATGGTAAAAAAAAAAAATACAGACTTTGCGACTACATGTCGACTGCATGAACTTTACACAAATCATGTGATGGAAGGTCATGCAGTTTTTGATGAAGTCACCTTCAAATCGCTGCAGTTGCATCACATCAACATCACCATTCAGCAATCACCTGCATTATGGGAGGTACTATTTGTCAATCATTAGGATGTTTTTGTTTGAACCACACGAACGTGGCCAAAGACATGACTGAAACAGGAACCAACTTTGCTGTGATTCTAAAGCTACAGGGGATACAAATGTTATTTTTATTTTATGTAACCTTTATTTAACTAGGCAAGTCAATTAAGAACAAATTATTATTTACAATGACGGCCTACCAAAAGGCAAAAGGCCTCCTGCAGGGACGGGGGCCTGGGATTAAAAAAATAAAAAATACAATATAAATATAGGACAAAACACACATCACAACAAGAGAGACAACACAACACTACCTAAAGAGAGACCTAAGACAATAAAATAGCAAGGCAGCAACACATGACAACACAGCATGGTAGCAACACAACATAACAACAACATGGTAGCAACACAACATAACAACATGTTAGCAACACAACATGGTAGCAACACAACATGGTAGCAGCACAAAACATGGTACAAACATTATTGGGCACAGACAACAGCACAAAGGTCAAGAAGGTAGAGACAACATTACATCACACAAAGCAGCCACAACTGTCAGTAATCGTGTCCATGATTGAGTCTTTGAATGAAGAGATTGAGATAAAACTGTTCAGTTTGAGTGTTTGTTGCAGCTCCTTCCAGTCGCTAGCTGCAGCAAACTGAAAAGAGGAGCGACCCAGGGACGTGTGTGCTTTGGGGACTTTTAACAGAATGTGACTGGTAGAACGGGTGTTGTATGTGGAGGATGAGGGCTGCAGTAGATATCTCAGATAGGGGGGAGTGAGGCCTAAGAAGGTTTTATAAATAAGCATCAACCAGTGGGTCTTGCGGCAGGTATACAGAGATGACCAGTTTACAGAGGAGTATAGAGTGCAATGATGTGTCCTTTTAGGAGCATTGGTGGCAAATCTGATGGCTGAATGGTAAAGAACATCTAGCCGCTCGAGAACACCCTTACCTGACGATCTATAAATTATGTCTCTGTAATCTAGCATGGGTAGGATGGTCATCTGAAGCAGGGTTAGTTTTCCAGCTGGGGTGAAAGAGGAGCGATTATACAATAGAGGAAGCCAAGTCTAGATTTAACTTTAGCCTGCAGCTTTGATATGTGCTGAGAGAAGGACAGTGTACCGTCTAGCCATACTCCCAAGTACTTGTATGAGGTGACTACCTCAAGCTCTAAACCCTCAGAGGTAGTAATAACACCTGTGGGAAGAGGGGCATTCTTCTTACCAAACCACATGACCTTTGTTTTGGAGGTGTTCAGAACAAGGTTAAGGGTAGAGAAAGCTTGTTGGACACTAAGAAAGCTTTGTTGTAGAGCATTTAACGCAAAATCCAGGGAGTGGCCAGCTGAGTATAAGACTGTATCATCTGCATATAAATGGATGAGAGAGCTTCCTACTGCCTGAGCTATGTTGTTGATGTAAAATGAGAAGAGATTGGGGCCTAGGATTGAGCCTTTGGGTACTCCCTTGGTGACAGGCAGTGGCTGAGACAGCAGATTTTCTGACTTTATACACTGCACTCTTTGAAAGAGGTAGTTAGCAAACCAGGCCAAAGACCCCTCAGAGACACCAATACTCCTTAGCCAGCCCACAAGAATGAAATGCTCTACCGTATCAAAAGCTTTGGCCAAGTCAATAAAAATATCAGCACAACATTGCTTAGAGTCAAGGGCAATGGTGACGTCATTGAGGACCTTTAAGGTTGCAGTGACACATCCATAATCTGAGTGGAAACCAGACTGCATACTGGAGAGAATACTATAGACATCAAGAAAGCCAGTCAGTTGATTATTGACAAGTTTTTCCAAATGAAAGTGATATTTGAGACCTCTCTCTAACCAATGAATTGTACACACGTTATGTTTTCAGTTTGTGAGTGTGTGATATGGAGGTATGGATAGGTTTATGTAGCCCCTTATACAGAAAAACATTTAGAAAAAATAGCAGCTATGAGACACTGCCATGTTGATCTGAGCCTTGCTCAGTCGGGGTCAATTACCTGTTGAGAGTTAGAACAGTAGAATACACACTCTCACTCAGATATCACTAACATGGCATAATGTGTAGAATTGCAGGAAATTTGCTTCAAAACTGAAAATTGCATTACATTTTTTATAAAAAATAATAAAAATGTCTCTCCACCCCATGGCAAAATGTGTAGAATTGCAGGAAATTCACTTTAAAATGTAAATGTTTCTCTCCGTTGTCAAGAGGGGGGGGTACTAAAATGTTTTTCCCGTGAGGTGGTCCAAGCACACCAAGACAGTTGTGAAGAGGGCACGACAATTCTATTCTATTCCCCTTCAAGAGACTGAAAAGATTTGGCATGGGTCCTCAGATCCTCAAAAGGTTTTACAGCTGCACCATCGAGAGCATCCTGACGGGTTGCATCACTGCCTGGAAGGGGCGTTGCCAGAATTTTGGGGCCCTATGAAAAAAAAACTACCGGTCCCCTAACATGGAAATCAGAATGTTTCAGATTAAAATAACGTACTGATCAATATGTGTTATTAAATGTACTAACTTGTAAAGGTCGGCGGTAGTAGTCGGCAAACCCTAGAAACCGCTGCACTTCCTTTACCGTGGTGGGAGTCGGCCAATTACGCACGGCTGAAATGCGGTCACTCTCCATCTCCACCTCTGACGTGGAAATGCGGTACCCTAGGAAGGAGACGGACTGTTGGAAGAACAGACATTTCTCAGCCTTGACGTACAGGTCATGCTCCAACAGGCGACCAAGCACTCTGCGCACCAGGGACACATGCTCGGCGCGTGTAGCGGGGTATAACAGAATGTCGCCGATATACACCACTACACCCTGCTCGTGCAGGTCCTGGAAAATCTTGTCTACAAATGCCTGGAAGACTGATGGAGCATTCATCAACCCGTACAGCATGACGAGGTACTCATAGTGCCCTGAGATGGTACTAAATGCCATCTTCCACTCGTCAGTCACCCTCCCGGATACGCACCAGGTTGTAAGCGCTCCTGAGATCCAATTTTGTGAAGAAGCGCGCCCTGTGCATTGACTCTATCGCACTGGCGATGAGAGGCAGCGGGTAGCTATACCTCAGTGATTTGGTTGATCCCTTGATAGTCAATGCACGGGCGCAGACCTCCATCCTTCTTCTTCACAAAAAAGAAACTCGAAGAGGCAGGTGAAGTGGAGGGCCGAATGTACCCCTGCCCGAGGGATTCGAAGACATATGTTTCCATAGCCGCCGTCTCCTCCTGTGACAGAGGATACACGTGACTCCTGGGAAGTGCTGCGTCTACCAGGAGATTTATCGCACAATTACCACCCCGTCGATGGGGTGGTAATTGAGTCGCCTTCTTCTTACAGAAGGCGAGAGCCAAATCGGCATATTCAGAGGGGATGCGCACGGTGGAGACCTGTTCTAGACTTACCACCATAGTAGCACCGACGGAAACTCCTAAATACCTCCCCGAGCACTCTGTTTCCACAAAATAGTGGGGTCATGACAGGCCACCCAGGGTATGCCCAGCACCACGGGAAACGCAGGAGAATCAATAAGGAAAAAACAAATTCTCTCTCTGTGACCCTCCTGCGTAACCATACAAAAACATGTGAGCAACAGGGGGCTCTGAGTGAGCCTGGTGCCGACTCACCTGCTGTCTCGACTTCCAGAGGAACCTCCCCAGCACCGACCAGCAGTGTGCCCTCTGCGGACACAGATGGTATAGGGAACAGCCCCTCCTCCGGTCGCCCTAAGCGTAGCACCTCCCAGCTCCATGGGCGTCGGAGCGATGGTGCTGGGGGATGGAACTGACAGGCCCCGATCCAGACGTCCGCGGGTAGCCAGCAGGTTATCCAGCCGGATGGACAGGTCCACCAGCTGGTCAAACGTCAGAGTGGTATCCCTGCAGGCCAACTCCCGACAGAAGTCCTCGCGCAGACTGCACCGGTAGTGATCGATCAGGGCCCTGTGATTCCATCCCGTGCTGGCGGCCAGGGTCCGGAAGTCCAAGGCGAACTCCTGTGAGCTCCTCGTCCCCTGCCTCAAGTGGAACAGACGTTCACCCGCCGCTCTACCCTCAGGCAGGTGGTCGAAAACTTCCCGAAAGCGAAAGGTGAACTCCGCGTAATGGTCCAACACCGCTTCTCCTTCCCCCCATACGGCGTTGGCCCACTCCAGGGCTTTCCCTGAGAGACAGGAGACGAGGGCGGACAAGCTCTCACGTCCCGAAGGAGCCGGGTGGACGGTCGCCAGGTAGAGTTCCAGCTGGAGTAGGAACCCCTGGCATCCAGCAGCTGTCCCATCATAATCCCTCGGGAGCGCAAGCCGAATCCCACTGGGACCGGGTGAAGGAGGGGTGAACGGTGGTGGCTGTTGTAGTGGTGCCGTTGGAGGCGCTGGCAGAACTCCTCCTCTTTCCCATCGGTCCATTGTCTGCAGCACGCGATCCATGGCAGTGCCAAGATGTTGCAACATGGTTGCATGCTGCTGGACGCGCTCCTCAACCGCAAAAGGGGGGTTGTTTGCTCCTGCTGACTCCATTTTGGGGTGCATGTTTCTGTAATGGTCTGGGTGTAGCTGGTGCAGAGGAGTCAGGCGCAGGACAGCAGAGATGAGTAAGAAAAGTAACTTCACTCAAAATTACCAAGTACATATAGTAATAACAAGCCCACGCAAAAGGACCGAAATACATAAAACAAACAACCACAAAAACCATGGGGAAAACAGAGGGTTAAATAATGAACATGTAATTGGGGAATTGAAACCAGGTGTGTAAAACAAAGACAAAACAAATGGAAAATGAAAAGTGGATTGGCGATGGCTAGAAGGCCGGCTGAACGCCGCCCGAACAAGGAGAGGGACCGACTTCTGCGGAAGTCGTGACATAACTATTAGCTTCTGCTGCTCTATACTACAATTGTACAGATTCTAGTTTCCACCTTCATCTTTTGCCTACACGAACAGTATTGCAAAAACGTGTGGTTACTAATGTTAACAAAAGCTTTTAATGAATAAATGACTAATGATCCATGTTTCAGATTAAAGAATTTATTAACAATTCTTATAAACAAGGCTACCCCTCTTCTGCCCTATGCATAAATCCTAAATATATGCCTAAATAACATACCCAAAATAACATTTTTTCCTGAACTATGTGGACTGCAGGCATAAATGTGGTACCTACAGAGAACAAGCATCTGTGAAACTACAACTGTAGTGTCAAGACATTATGTGGGCATTCCTGAGTAAGTTCAACAGGAGATAAACCATAGCAGAAAATACTCTGACATTATTTTGCCCATCCCCAGGCAGGCTTGGGTAAAACAGGTTAAGGCATTTGTCCTTGTGTTTGTTCCCTGTAAACAAAACTCAGATGTTACACTGCACCAAGAACCCAGCATCGAACCTTCTTGTGAGCAGACTCATTTATAATGTCTTTAAAGTTACATTTTCTAGCTAACTGGTGTTCATATGAAAGGATGGCAAGGCTGTTCAACCTGTCTTGGCACATTGTAGAGCTTAGATAGTTCTTTATAAGTTTCAGCTTACTGAAAGCACGTTCACCTCCATCAACTGTTACAGGCATTGTACAGAAAATTTGCAGTGCAATGCCCACTTCTCCAAAAATGCTCTTTAGCTGCATCTTGTGGATGGCATTCAGGATTTCTACAGGAGAAAGACCATCTGAAAAAGTGGCACCATATATCGTCTTTATGTCACACTTCATTTTCAAATCCATCTGTGAGATCTTTGGAGTACTTGTTTCTCAATTTGTGGCAAGATACACGAATTTGGTTTTCAGTCATTTTCCTAAATGTAAGTATTGGTGAAAACTCCTTGCATATAGCTGCAATAGTCTGGAACCGCATGTCCAACTGACTGATTATACTATCTAGAGCCACATTAAACACGAAATCCAGTGTCTGACTTCTGTTCATCTGCTATGTCATCTTCAGTCTCGTCAGGGAAACGTTTTCTTTTTTTCTGGCGGCTTCTCTGTTCACAGAGAAACTGAGTAGTACCACCCATTTCATTTGCCACCATGGAGGCTTCTGCCAGAAGAGCGTCCCATTGATTACACAGAGCCTGTATTTCTTCCTGCAGTGCCTTATTGTGAGGTGCTTCAGTGTACAGAGAAATATTTCCTGACTGAAGAATTAGGCTTCTATTCTCAATACACTGCAAATCTTTTACCCAGAAAGTGAGCAGGAAGACTGTCTTGAAAGACATGAAGTAGCTTTTCAGACCTTTTGCCTCAGATTTGGCTTCGTTTGTCAGGCTGCAGGTAGCAAGAAGCATGTCTAGGGCCTTGATGATAGACAGTAAACGAGTTGGTCCACTGGTCCGACCGCAGCAATACGGCACACTCCATCCCATGTCTGAAAGGCGGTTAAAGACAGCAGCCAGTCTTTTCCTTGTGAATGGCCCATCGCTCTGGGCTGGCACTGAACAGATTGTAAAGATTATTCACACAGCCAAAAAAGGTTGACACTTCTGGGAACGACTAAGCTGCATGTACAACCACAAGATTAAGAGTATTGGAGGCACAAGGTGAGTATGTGGCCAGTGGATTCTTTTGCAGTATGGGTGCTTGAACTCCCTTCCCTTTCCCTGACATATTTGCACCATTATCATAGCCTTGACCAGGGCAATCTGCTATGTCAATACCATGCCCTTCCAATGCACTCAAAATCATTTCAGAAATGTCACTGCCTGTCTTTTAAATTCAAGAAAACGTTCAATTATTTTATCTTTGTGTGCTTTTATCTTCGTTTTGGCTCTCAGGGCTGAGGTAATGAGTCAGTCCTTTCTTTTTGTCCCTGACTTCCTGTAAGTGCTGACGTAATAACGGGTCATAATTTGACAACAGTTCCAGTAAGCCTAGGTAATGTCCACTATGCACATCATTAAGATTGAGGGATTTCCCCCAGAATGGCAGATTCCTAGATGCTAAATATCCAAAATCCAAAATCCTGTTTTTATACATTTCTGACTGGATCCGTTTCTGCAGCTGTCTATATCTGATGGATATCTTATATCCATCATTAATATTCAGATAACCTGGCGATGGTTTACTTTGCTGATGAGAAAAAAGAACACATGGAATGCAATATAATGCCTTTACACTTTTACTTTAAATAAGCCAGTCTCTCTGCACCTTTTCTCTTCCATTTGCTGACTTACTGTAGTACTGTAAATAGTTGGGGAATGGCTTGCCTTCTGAGTCTGGGGGCATGATTTTATACAGTTCTGTCTCCTCACCACACCTGTTGGCTAGTCTGCGAACAATAGCTTATCTTTCATGGTCTTGTACTTTCTCTGGCCACAGTGCTGGATCATCTAAAACCTCATCTTCCTCACTTCGAATCTGTCCATACTTTTCCTTTTCCTTATTACTTGCTTGTTCAATCTCTTCTATCAGTCCTTCACTGGCACTGCTGCTACTCTTAAACTCCTCTTCATCCTTCCTGCTCTCCTTTGCATCAGAGTCTGTCTGACAGCTTTCTGCTGAGATTCCGCCTACCTGGGGCTCTCTAGGCACTAGGAAGTGAATAAACAAAGGGAATTTTAGGTTTAATGTTCGCTCCTACAAAAGATTACCATACTAAAAATCTACTACTGAAAGAAAAAATAACGTTTTAATTGTATACATATTACATAGAATACGTATTCAAGTATGTCTAAGTCATCATGTGTCTAGCTTTATAATTTAAAAATGGTCAAGCTTTGCTACTGCTACAAAACAACTGCCTCACCTCCAACGTCCGCTGTTTCAACTTCATGTAGGGGGCACACGTTGGGATATTTGTTTACAGCAGTAGTAGTAGTAGCATCTACAGTATGGATAGGTAAGCTACATGTTAGGTTTTAATTTTAGTCTAGCTAGCTAACATATATCACGCACATATTGGGGAATACAGTTATAATAATAGCTAAATAATAGCTAATTAGCTAGCCATAGCTGGTAGTGGTAGCTCAGCAACATTATGTTAATAATTACTGCTCTGACCAAGCTGAGTGAGTCCACGGTAGGCCGTTACCTGTAGTTAGAAGGCTATCAGGCTAGCTATATTGGCTAGCTAGGCTACTAAGTTCGGCAGGCCGTCTGCACTGACTTACCACTCAAATCCTTCTCCTCGTTTTTTTTTTCTGGGAAAAAAATGTAGTGAGTAATTTTTTTCCAGAATTTTGCTGTATTTGTCTCTGTTTCTTTTCTTTCCCTTTTTGGAAACCCAATTTCGTTTTTGAGGGGGGCATAGTGTTTAATTCTCCTGAATGCTTAGGCTACATGGCGGAGCAACTGTCAGATCAGCGGTATTTCTTATTTCTCCTCGTGGAGAATGGACCAAACCATGTGCATTATGGGGGGTACAAACGGGATGGTTGGGTAGAGATGTCTGATCTGACTATAGTTATAGGTTTTAATTTTCATCACAGATTTATTTGTCTAACATTTTTTAAATGATAAACAAATAATTTTCTCAACATTTAGGGTCCCCTACCAGGCTAGGAGCCATGAGTCATTCATGTTTCCCCCCCTTAACGATGCCCTGCCTGGTATGGCAACTGCTCTGCCTCCGACCAAGCCACTACAGAGGGTAGTGCATACGCCCATCACTGGGGCCAAGCTTCCTGTCATCCAGAACCTCTATACCAGGCGGTGTCAGAGGAAGGCCCTAAAAATAGTCAAAGACTCCAGCCACCCTAGTCATAGAATGTTCTCTCTGCTACTGCACGGCAAGCGGTACCGGAGCGCCAAGTCTAGGTCCAAGAGGCTTCTAAACAGCTTCTACCCCTAAGCCATAAGACAGACTCCTGAACAGCTAATCAAATGGCTACCCGGACTATTTACATTGCCCCCCCTCTCTTTTACGCTGCTGCTACTCTCTTTATTATCTATGCATAGCCACTTTAATAACCCTACCTACATGTACATAATTACCTCAACACCGGTGCCCCCGCACATTGACTCTGTGCCGGTACCCCCTGTATACATTCCTCTCTATTGTTATTTACTGCTGCTCTTTAATTATTTGTTTTTCTTATCTCTTACTTTTTTTTGTTGCATTTTCTTAAAACTGCATTGTTGTAAGTAAGCATTTCACTGTCTACACAAGGTCTACACCTGGTGTATTCGACTCTTTTCATGCCATTCCGCCCAGTGGGCGGTGCTAAACCACAGCGCGCATACGGTTGCACACGGCGTCGAGAACGAGCCGAGCACTCGCTCAAATCCAGATCGTGGATTCTATTCTATACGCTTTACAGGTTGGCTAATGCCACATGTGCACTACACATAGAGAATGATAGAGCCCTCTAGTGGCCAAGGAGGCAATATTAGCATGGGCTGCACCAATGAGTGCTTCCACAACATTAATGTACTCAACTGGGTGGGACTTCCAACTCCATTGCCTGATCCCTCCCGGTGACCCTGTTGGAGTCATGTCCAAACAGGTCATCAAGAGGGATTAGCCAATCGTAAAGAAGAGAATGGACTACTTCAAATTGGAGATAGCCTCAATGGCACTGCCCATGCTGTCACAGACGATATAATGGCACAGATAGAAATATGAGTCCTCTATCTATCTCTATGCTCTGTTGTCACAATATCTACTGTACCTCTATGACACTGCAGGACTTCAAAAAGCCTAACATCTCTGAGCTTCTCACATTAAATGACCGTATTTTCTGTAGTTTTTTTGTTGTTGTCTTGTAATGGATTACTGTTTCATCAGGGAGCCACAAAGATGAAGTAAACAAATGTCATCACTGAATTCACGTTGTTTGCTATTTCATGCAGCCACAGAATAGAAAGAAGCTAAACAAATGATTTTGTATTTTAATTTCGCATTGTTTAAAGTTGAGCAACCTGGTCTCTGAGCATTCCATATGTTTCTGTACGAGACTCTCAATTTAGTATGATATGTTACATTTGGTAGGTTACGTAAGAATGATGGTTACTGATAAGACAAAAAGGAAAGGAGGGTGGATGGGTGGGTTTATTACGCGAACGTCTAGCAACCAGCTGCGAGGTCGAATATCATCAAGGACAACTTTAGCATTTTAGCTAACCCTTCCCCTAACCTTAACCCTTTAGCTAACCCTTCCCTAACCTTAACCCTTCCCCTAACATTAACCTTTAGCTAACCCTTCCCCTAACCTTAACCCTTTAGCTAACTCTTCGCCTAAACTTAACACTTTAGCTAACCCTTCCCCTAACCTTAACCCTTTAGCTAACCCTTCCCCTAACCGTAACCATTTAGCTAACCCTTCCCCTAACCTTAACCCTGTTAGCTAACCCTTCCCCTAACCTTAACCCTTTAGCTAACCCTAACCTTAACCCTTTAGCTAACCCTTCCCCTAACCTTAACCCTGTTAGCTAACCCTTCCCCTAACCTTAACCCTTTAGCTAACCCTTCCCCTAACCGTAACCATTTAGCTAACCCTTCCCCTAACCTTAACCCTTAAGCTAACCCTTTCCCTAATCTTAACCCTGTTAGCTAACCCTTCCCCTAACCTTAACCCTTTAGCTAACCCTTCCCCTAACCGTAACCCTTTAGCTAACCCTTCCCCTAACCTTAACCCTGTTAGCTAACCCTTCCCCTAACCTTAACCCTTTAGCTAACTCTTCCCCTAACGTTAACCCTTTAGCTAACCCTTCCCCTAACCTTAACCCTGTTAGCTAACCCTTGCCCTAACCTTAACCCTGTTAGCTAACCCTTCCCCTAACCTTAACCCTTTACCTAACCTTAACCCTTTAGCTAACCCTTCCCCTAACCTTAACCCTTTAGCTAACCCTTCCCCTAACCTTAACCCTTTAACCTAACTGTTAAACTTAACCCTAACTATAACCCTAACCCCTAGCCTAGCCAACATTAGAGATCTAGCTATTGTCAGCCACCTAGCTAGAATTCGTAACATATCATACATTTTGCCAGTTAGTAACATATTGTACGTTTTGCAAATTTGTGACATATAATACGAATTGTAATTTGTGACATATCATATGAAATGGGTGATGGAGATCCACAAAATAATACATACCATACGAAACGTAACATACCATACTAAATAGAGTGTCTCGGATTTACATACAGAATGATACAAAATGCTCTGAGACCAGGTTGAGTTGAGAGATATCATTCCGCAAAGTTAAGGGACTGTACAATGAGACTGGGTGTGTAAATGGACCTCCAGGATAATATGGTAAAGTTGGCCTCATGGATAGGCCCTCGAACAAATAAATAAGACCAATGACCTCCAAAATCCACCAGATTATTTTTTTTTTATGAAACCAGCAACGCTGATACCAAATAAATGTCCTAGAAGCGTTTCATCAACTTTTAGATTGCTTAGCACACCAGTAAAATGAAATATCCACAGCTAACTGTGAAACATTTATAATACAATCAGCAGTTCACATGATCACAGTCACTGAAAAGGGGAGGGGGAAAGGCTCAATAATCTGATTTTGTTAATCTAAAAGCAAATAATAGATTTCAGTGATTGACAGTATACAGCTATTGTTGCATGTAGACTAAACCAATCTCAGTGAAATTAGATTAAATCTAGTAATGATCAGTTTAATATACTTCATTCAGTAGCCTAAATGTAGTAAATTGGCTTGATAGCAGCATTCATTAATGTTGTTGGTTGACTAGCAAGCAAATCTTGACGTTACACATCGTTGATTTTTGGGAAAACTGGTCCAGCCACTTGATAGCCAGCTATCATTAAAAAAAAAAGCAAAATGATATACTAATATTAAAGTATAAACCCACCATAGTGATGTCGGTTAAAGAGATATGAATGAGTTCCCAGGCAGAGAGTTATCAGATCAAAGTGGACGCGCATCAGACAATCCTTGCACTTTGAAACCCACACCCACGTGACGTATAACACAGCCCAGCGAAGAGTGTCCCCTGCTGGTAGACTTTCTCTTGACACAGAAATGACTATGGGCCCGTTTGAGTGCGAAGCCGAAAGTAGCCGACTGTAGACAGAAGTCGATGAGTAAAGTTGAGGAAGGTACATGTGCACCTGTGGCGAAAGTCGGACAACTTCTGCTGTTTCTAGGACAATGGCAGATATGTCATTCACCTTTGTTATTGGCGATGAAGTGGATGCTATCACAATTCCACTTCTACTACACGACGAAATTAGATACTAGCCCAAGCTCTTTCTAACATTCACAAGAATTGTATGGTGTTTTCTAAAAATATAACCAGGTAGTGAGAATACCAGAATGAGAATACTGTGTTTTTTGCAGCATATAGGATATGCTCTGTTGTGTGTCATTACTTCATGCCCTTGTACCTTACTCATTATTATTTGTGATTGTGTAACATAGAATTGTACCAGATGTGATTAAAATGGAGTCCACAAAGATTCTTACTGTGTGGTCATTGATCGCATGTCAACATCACTAGAGTCTGCAATATTATTTTATTACATTCTCAACCTTTTATGTTGCTTTTTGGTCAGTAAGCATGTAAAGAAACAGAATATGAATCAATCACATGAAGGACAAAACACTCACTGTACAGAAAAGGATTAGACTACATGTACATCAGTTCATGTACTGGGTAAACAATATGAACAGGATTAGACTACATCAGTTCACGTACTGGGTAACCAATATGAACAGGATTAGACTACACCAGTTCACATACATTACTGGGTAAACAATATGAACAGGATTAGACTACACCAGTTCACATACATTACTGGGTAAACAATATGAACAGGATTACACTACATAAATTCACATGAATTACTGGGTAAACAATATGAACAGGGTTAGACTACACCAGTTCATGTACTGGGTAAACAATATGAACAGGATTAGACTAGATGTACATCAGTTCACGTACTGGGTAAACAATATGAACAGGATTAGACTAGATGTACATCAGTTCACGTACTGGGTAAACATAATGAACAGGATTAGACTACACCAGTTCACATACATTACTGGGTAAACAATATGCCAAGCAGTAATATGCACTTGCTATTGACCCCACAACTGGTGTCTTTTATTTTTATATTTAACTAGGCAAGTCAGTTAAGAACAAATTCTTATTTACAATGACAACCTACCGGGTAACAGTGGGTTAACTGCCTTGTTCAGGGGCAGAATGACAGATTTTTACCTTGTCAACTTGGGGGTTCAATCCAGCAACCTTTCAGTTACTAGCCCAACGCTCTAACCACTAGGCTACCTGCTGCCCCAGTGCCTGGAGTACTTGCTCATTAAGGGCCGGTTTCCCGGACACAGATAAAGCCTCTAAAATTGCCAGTGTATAAATCCCTACAGTAACTAGCGTACAGTATGTTACATTTGATTCACACTTAATAAACAAATCGACACATTAGAATGTGTTTGGTGACAACAATATTACAGACAAGATATATTACAGGCTATAACAGTAACATCTAGATAAATACATTAGCTATATTGTCGCAAGTAGGATATTTTATTTATTTATGTTATAAATTTGGATCACATGTAGGCCTATGTAATTAGATTGTAAAGATACAGATGTATTTTAAGCTCTGAATACTCATCCACCCAAAACAGTAAACATGCATTGTTAATAAGTTAATAACCAATTATAGGTGGTGACATCAACCATTTATGAGCATGTTGTGCCTTTTGCTTCCAAAAAAAACTGAAGAAGGTTGTCTCCCACAATGCTTTCCGACTTTTCAGTTGGTGAGGAGCAACAGCAGAAATTTCCAGTCGACTGCAGTCGAAATTTCATGACCATTAATCACGTGATTTTTGTAAAGGTCAACATGTAGTCGCAAGTCTGACAATTTTATTACCCATAATGCAACACACTTTGAAAGGCGGTGACCAACGTTGATCAACTTCTTGACAAGAGTGATCCCGTCAATTCTTTTTGTGAATATGTGCCAGAATTTTGCCAGCCACATGAGATCCGCACAGGGTTTGAGTTGTGTTCATACCTCTGCACTGAGTATGGCATTGGGTATGTGGCCCAACAGTGAAAGTGAAATGGGAGGACCACAACACAGACTCTTTAGTTTATCTTCTCTTATGTTTAAGTACAGCATTTAATAGTAGAGTATCTGAATGAAATTTGGGGACTAAAGCTGGTTTAATGCTGGTTTAGCTGGTTTAATGTAGCCCCACATAAGGTCCGTGTGGGAAGATGTTCCTAAAGCTGATTGTAACTATATATAGACATGTTATAAAGTATGGACAGGCTTATTCATTCACATGTCATGAATTCACTATGACATTGTCATATTTGTATATTGTTTATTATACTTTTATTATGTAATAGATCATATGGGTTGGAAAGTGTTTTTTACTTAGACATAAATAAACTATTCCAAGTGAAAGCCAAAGGTCGTAGCTTTCTTTTTATCTATTTATTAATTTAACCTTTATTTAACCTTTATTTAACTAGGCAAGTCAGTTAAGAACAAAATGTTATTTACAATGGCAGCCTACCAAAAGGCAAAAGGCCTCCTGCGGGGATGGGGGGCTGGGATTAAAATGTTTAAATCAAATGAAAATATAGGACAAAACACACATCATGACAAGATTTCTATAGGGATAATTTTTCACTAAGTATTTTGGGAAAGGGAAAGGATGTAGTGAACTACTTTTTCAAAGTAACTTTAGTTAAGTAAATAATATTTTTCTTAAGGGTAGCTTTAGTGTAGCTTAACTTCTTCCAAGTGTGAAGTACTGTAATTGGTAGCTTGGTCAACTTTATTTTCAGAGTAGCTTCCCCAAACTGAGTAACACCCTTCCAATGACATTCCTACTGGTGAAACCAAAAATCTGTTCACGTTTTTTGATACTTAACACTTAAAAGAGCATGATAAGACATTCCTGGTCACTGTTACCTAAGGCTTCTGACAGGGCTGGGAGTTTCTGGGTAGATTACAATGGGACTGATAGGGGCCCTATGGGACTGATAGGGGCCGCATTCCTTGATAGGATCACAGAGGGGCATCGTGGGGGGGTTAGGGGTCATGTTTACTTGGGTTGGGGGTGGGACCCAGAACAGTGTTGTGAAGAGGGAGGGTGTGTGTGGGGGTGGAGGGGGTACATGGAGCTGTATATATACCAGCCCAACTGAACCATCTCTCCTCACCTCTCCTCACCTCACCAGCCCGTTCAGCGTGTGTGAGACAGCCAGTGGCCCGTCGGACCTCCATCATGATGAAGCAGTGTGCCTTGTTGTTGCTGGCGTGTGTGTATGCTCATGCCGTACCCCTGGAAGCCGGCACAAAGCCCGGGTCGTGCCAGGACGCCGTGGCCCTGGGAGCAGCAGGACAGGCCCTCGACAAGATCAACAAGGACCGCACAGAGGGCTACGTGTTCGGTCTGCACCGCCTCAGCAACGTCAACCAGATGGAGCATGTGAGTTCTGTTGCTTCTATGTTTTTCACTGTAACTCTACATGCGTGGTACTACGCTAAGTTAAAAAGGGGAAATTATTTAGCTACTGTCCTAAAGAAGAATCCTGTAACATACTCTGTTTGTAAATGCAATGTTTTTCAATAGGTTGTCAGTTTTCAGATTTTCACGCAGTGTTTAAATGGAGATAACAGAAATTGGGGTCTAAAAAGTATCATACAATACAATGTCGTCTGAGATATTCTCTATTTTATAGGTAGTGAAAAAGTGATATTGCCTACCGCTAAGACAGATGAGACAGATCCATACATTGTCAGCAAGGCCTTTTCTAAGAGCAGGGGGAGGGGGATTTGACTACAATTTGAAGTTATAGATGGTGACTTCAAAGACGTTTGTAAATAAAAAATAAAAAAATAAGGTATTCTTTCAATCCCCTAGTCTTTGATTTTCAGTACCAGCCACAGGGGAATGAATGTTGACTCCACTGTGCTGATTGGTTTGTATTTCTACCTGTTTCAGGGGGAAACAGGGGTTGTGTTCTACCTGACCATGGATGTGCTGGAGACTGACTGCCACGTGGTCAGCAAGAAAAACGCAAAGGACTGTGTGGTCCCCAAGGCTGAAAACACACCGGTAAGAACCCAACATACATATACAAAACACACACACCAAACACACACACATGCACACCAAACACACACACACGCACACCAAACACACACACACGCACACCAAACACACACACACGCACACCAAACACACGCACACACCAAACTCACACACACGCACACCAAACATACACACACACACACACACACACACCAAACACACACACACGCACACCATACACACACACGCACACCATACACACACACATGCACACACACCAAACACACACACACACACCAAACACACACACACACACACCAAACACACATACACACACACACACACACACACACACACACACACACACACACACACACACACACACACACACACACCAAACACACACACACACACCAAACACACACACACACACACACCAAACACACATACACACACACACACACCACACACACACACACACACACACACACACACCAAACACACACACACACACACACACACACACACACACACACACACACACACACACACACACACACACACACACACACACACACACACACACACACACACACACACACACACACACACACACACAGACAAACATAATGTCTGGAGGATTACTGTATGCCTCAATATTGACTTTACGCAGGGCCTTGGATCAAAATCGGCCCGTGTTTAATCAGTTTTTTGTCTTGTATGTATTTACTCACAGGTCTACGGTCAATGCAAGGCTGTTATCTACATGAACAGAGTCCATAGAGTGGTTCGTCTGTACAACTACAACTGTGTGGTCAGACCAGGTAAAGTCCACGGCTTGGTCCTCTCCAAAACATTCATTACAGCGCTTCCCACTTAACAACAGCACATTGCATCCATCCACCGTGTGGTAGTTGGGTGATGCACTGTCATGTTGTTTGCCATGTGGTTCTGATGACCCTGTGGGAGCATGGTGCTCAATACATTGGAGTTTTGGGTTTGATTCCCATATATGTACCACATATACTGAATATATGTTAAATGTAAATGACTGCGTATAAAAGCGTCTGCTAATAACCATATAACACGCTACATGTTTGACCAATGAAAGTGCCTTTCTAAACAGTGTACCTATTTGTATGTCCTTTCCCAGCGGCTGCGGCAAAAGTGGCTAAGCAGTGCCCAGACTGTCCCTCTGCCATGCCCAAGGACCACCAGGAGATCCTGAAGACGGCCACCCTGTCCATGGAGAAGTTCAACAAGGACAGCGGCTTGGCCAATCACTTCGCCATCCTCAACATCACCCGTGCACGGACATCGGTCAGAACACAACACTACACAGTACATTCCAATATAGCATAATTACGAACCAACACCACAACATAACATAACAATTCAACAAAACAATGAATCCCCTCACAAGCAGCAAATGAACTGGTTTCATATTGTGGTGTAATTATCTTGTTCTCATTACTCACCTCTGTTGTTTGGTATTGCAGATGGGCATGGCAACCTTCTACTTTGCAGAGTTCACCATCCAGGAGACTACCTGTGCCAACACCACCGACCCTTCCGCAGCCTCCAAGTGTCCTCTGATGGACTGCGAGTTTGCAGTAAGTGAATGACAGTACCATTGATATTTTTGTCAAACAGCATAAACCAGGTAGTAGCAGCATTATTACACCTGAATTATAGCCTAGATAGTGTTTAACAGTGTAAAAACTGTAATAACAATGTAATAACAATGTAATAACAATGTAATAACTATGTAATAACTATGTAAGAACCAGCATTTTAATTTCTCCCTGTCTCTTCTCCACAGCACAAAGGACACTGCAAGGGCTCCCACTCTCATGGCATGGGAGGCCAGGAGATTGTCACGGTCAACTGTGAGGTCTTTGAGAACGAGGTCAGGCACTCTCCGTTTGAAACAAGGGTTGAAACGTAGTTTTAGGTGCATAGAGGAAAACTCTAGTAGCTGGCATTCTTGTATGCTCCACAGTGTTCTTGTATGCTCCACAGTGTTATTTTGTGCTCCATCGGGTTCTTGTATGCTCCACAGTGTTATTTTGTGCTCCACAGGGTTCTTGTATGCTCCACAGGGTTCTTGTATGCTCCACAGTGTTATTTTGTGCTCCACAGTGTTCTTGTATGCTCCACAGTGTTATTTTGTGCTCCACAGTGTTCTTGTATGCTCCACAGTGTTCTTGTATGCTCCACAGTGTTATTTTGTGCTCCACAGTGTTCTTGTATGCTCCACAGTGTTATTTTGTGCTCCACAGGGTTCTTGTATGCTCCACAGTGTTCTTGTATGCTCCACAGTGTTATTTTGTGCTCCACAGTGTTCTTGTATGCTCCACAGTGTTATTTTGTGCTCCACAGGGTTCTTGTATGCTCCACAGTGTTCTTGTATGCTCCACAGTGTTATTTTGTGCTCCACAGTGTTCTTGTATGCTCCACAGTGTTATTTTGTGCTCCACAGTGTTCTTGTATGCTCCACAGTGTTATTGTATGCTCCACAATGTTATTTTGTGCTCCACAGTGTTCTTGTATGCTCCACAGTGTTATTTTGTGCTCCACAGGGTTCTTGTATGCTCCACAGTGTTCTTGTATGCTCCACAGTGTTATTTTGTGCTCCACAGTGTTCTTGTATGCTCCACAGTGTTATTTTGTGCTCCACAGGGTTCTTGTATGCTCCACAGTGTTCTTGTATGCTCCACAGTGTTATTTTGTGCTCCACAGTGTTCTTGTATGCTCCACAGTGTTATTTTGTGCTCCACAGTGTTCTTGTATGCTCCACAGTGTGTTTAATGGTTCAAACCACCATTTCAGTTATTAGGTCTTCATCTGGGTTTATATCCTTTGGTGTTAAATTACTAATGAGGTTACTGATCATGTGTATTGATTGATTGATTGATGATGCTGTGACTGATCCCCTGGTTGGTTGTTGTCCTGCAGAACTCAAAGAAGGAGAAGGCAGCTCACCTGTTGGGAGGAGAGACCGACCACAGCCACACCCTTCAGTCTGGAAAACACGGCAAAGACCACACCCATGATGCCTCCGGCGCTCACGACCACGCTCACGACCATGCTCACGACCACACCAAAGACCACGCTCACGACCACGCTCACAACCACACCAAAGACCACAAACACGACGGCGCCCGAGATCATAAAGATGGTGCCCATGGTCGCTCTCATGGCGATAGAGCTGCTGGCGGTCACGACCACGCTCACGCCCACTCTCATGACCACAGTCACGACCACGCTCACGCCCACCACGCCAAGGCCCATAACCACAGCACTGACACCGGACCACACCAGCATCACAACTACAAGCACGACGGCGAGGGCCACACTCACGAGCATGACCATGAGCTAGCCTTGGATCACGACCACAAGCACGCTCACCTGCACGAGCACGAGCACCACCACCATCACCACGAGCACCCACACGGGACCAAGTCCCACCACCCTCCCCAGGGAACCGTGACCGTCCTCCCCGCTCTGGGCCTGCCCATGACCCTGCCATCCTTCCCCGAACAGCCTGTGGGTGAGAAGGGCGCCACTCTGCCCATGGTCCAAGACCCAAAGATCCCTGGGATGAGCCAGCCCACCATCCTGCTCTTCCCCACCACTGTGTCTGCTCAATGCCCTGCTGAGGTCAAGGATGAGGACAACTTCGTGAAGGAGCTCTTTGCTGAGGACCCCCTCTTCAAAGCAGCTGCGTAACCAGTCCCTTGTCTCCAGGGAACTGAAACACAGAACTGATTATTCTCAATACCTACTAATGACCCACTGACACAAACAAGAACACAAAGTTACTTATGATGTTGTTCTTTGGAATTCACAGGGACAGGTTTCTGCATGTCAGATATTTAGCTACCTCTAAACCATTTTCACATTCACCTGTCTGCCTCTCTGTCTGTCTGCCCTCTCTCTCTCTCTCTCTCTCTCTCTCTCTCTCTCTCTCTCTCTCTCTCTCTCTCTCTCTCTCTCTCTCTCTGTCTGTCTGACTCTCTTTGCCTCTCTCTCTGTCTGTCTGTAAGCATCATGTTTGAGACCTGACTGTGTGTTCCTCAGAAAGAAAGGGATTGACAGCATTGTTGTGTATGTTTTTAATACTCTATCTATGCCATGACGGAAGATAGTTGTTGAGGTGGGTGTTGTTCTTAGCCTCAACAAAATAAAATAAACATCACTAATGCATCAATAGACTCCTATTTTTCTACAAGAATACAAGATTAAATGAAAACAAGCTTTATACCTAACAATACAAATCCACATCCAGACGCAACAGTATTGAGGATAAATGTTTCTATAAACCTGACCTCTACATGAAACCCCGCACTCATAAAAACCTAGTGACAGTGCCGGAGGGAAAAGTATACTGAAGTCACCTATAATGGTGCTACAATAATCAGAGCCTAAGTACGTAAATAGTTCTCACTATGTTGGCAGCAGAGCATCGTCTATCACATTCAACAAGATGTACAGTAGGCTATACAATACCTATATAAGGATATTAATGCTTTTATTGCCTAGAATAAGGCAAAACGCATACCCCTGGCTAGAATAAGGCAAAACGCATACCCCTGGCTAGAATAAGGCAAAACGCATACCCCTGGCTAGAATAAGGCAAAACGCATACCCCTGGCTAGAATAAGGCAAAACGCATACCCCTGGCTAGAATAAGGCAAAACGCATACCCCTGGCTAGAATAAGGCAAAACGCATACCCCTGGCTAGAATAAGGCAAAACGCATACCCCTGGCTAGAATAAGGCAAAACGCATACCCCTGGCTAGAATAAGGCAAAACGCATACCCCTGGCTAGAATAAGGCAAAACGCATACCCCTGGCTAGAATAAGGCAAAACGCATACCCCTGGCTAAAGTACCTAGAAGTGGGTTGGGTGGTATAAGCGGCTGCAGGTAAAAAAATAAATAAAAAGAAAAGTTGTGAAACTCTGACCTGAAGATACACATTACTGTTCTTACAATGCCAGGAAAACGTTGCGTCAGATGTGACTGTGAAAAGAAAACAGCATCTGGTCCAAGCTACTGCATGTGTATCTGTATAGATAAACCCTGTTATCTTCACCATGGCACCTCAGAGAATAGCAACAGGAGGATTGGAGACAAATCTAGAGCCATCACCATAACAACCACCCTGATTACATCACAGCTGTATCAATATACCCAAAAGGGGAGATATGTCTGTGTGTGACAGCCGACGATGGTGGAGGTATAAAGGCCCATTCAGGGTTTGAGACAGTGATGTTGAGGTGGGTTTGAGACAGTGATGTTGAGCCGGGTTTGAGACAGTGATGTTGAGCTGGGTTTGAGACAGTGATGTTGAGGTGGGTTTGAGACAGTGATGTTGAGGCGGGTTTGAGACAGTGATGTTGAGGTGGGTTTGAGACAGTGATGCTGAGGTGGGTTTGAGACAGTGATGTTGAGGTGGGTTTGAAACAGTGTTGTTGAGGTGGGTTTGAGACAGCGATGTCGAGGTGGGTTTGAAACAGTGTTGTTGAGGTGGGTTTGAGACAGTGATGTTGAGGCGGGTTTGAGACAGTGATGTTGAGGTGGGTTTGAGACAGTGATGTTGAGGTGGGTTTGAAACAGTGATGTTGAGGTGGGTTTGAGACAGTGTTGTTGAGGTGGGTTTGAGACAGTGATGTTGAGGCGGGTTTGAGACAGTGATGTTGAGGCGGGTTTGAGACAGTGATGTTGAGGTGGGTTTGAGACAGTGATGTTGAGGTGGGTTTGAAACAGTGATGTTGAGGTGGGTTTGAGACAGTGATGTTGAGGTGGGTTTGAGACAGTGATGTTGAGGTGGGTTTGAAACAGTGTTGTTGAGGTGGGTTTGAGACAGCGATGTCGAGGTGGGTTTGAAACAGTGTTGTTGAGGTGGGTTTGAGACAGTGATGTTGAGGCGGGTTTGAGACAGTGATGTTGAGGTGGGTTTGAGACAGTGATGTTGAGGTGGGTTTGAAACAGTGATGTTGAGGTGGGTTTGAGACAGTGTTGTTGAGGTGGGTTTGAGACAGTGATGTTGAGGCGGGTTTGAGACAGTGATGTTGAGGCGGGTTTGAGACAGTGATGTTGAGGTGGGTTTGAGACAGTGATGTCGAGGTGGGTTTGAGACAGTGATGTTGAGGTGAGTTTGAGACAGTGATGTTGAGGTGGGTTTGAGACAGTGATGTTGAGGTGGGTTTGAGACAGTGTTGTTGAGGTGGGTTTGAGACAGTGATGTTGAGGTGGGTTTGAGACAGCGTCGTTGAGGTGGGTTTGAGACAGTGATGTTGAGGTGGGTTTGAGACAGCGTCGTTGAGGTGGGTTTAAGACAGCGTTGTTGAGGTGGGTTTGAGACAGTGACGTCGAGGTGGGTTTAAGACAGCGTTGTTGAGGTGGGTTTGAGACAGTGATGTTGAGGTGGGTTTGAGACAGTGACGTCGAGGTGGGTTTAAGACAGCGTTGTTGAGGTGGGTTTGAGACAGTGACGTCGAGGTGGGTTTAAGACAGCGTTGTTGAGGTGGGTTTGAGACAGCGTCGTTGAGGTGGGTTTGAGACAGTGACGTCGAGGTGGGTTTGAGACAGTGTTGTCGAGGTGGGTTTGAGACAGAGTTGTTGAGGTGGGTTTGAGACAGTGTTGTTGAGGTGGGTTTGAGACAGCGTTGTTGAGGTGGGTTTGAGACAGTGTTGTTGAGGTGGGTTTGAGACAGTGATGTTGAGGTGGGTTTGAGACAGCGTCGTTGAGGTGGGTTTGAGACAGTGACGTCGAGGTGGGTTTGAGACAGTGACGTCGAGGTGGGTTTGAGACAGAGTTGTTGAGGTGGGTTTGAGACAGTGTTGTTGAGGTGGGTTTGAGACAGAGTTGTTGAGGTGGGTTTGAGACAGTGTTGTTGAGGTGGGTTTGAGACAGAGTTGTTGAGGTGGGTTTGAGACAGAGTTGTTGAGGTGGGTTTGAGACAGTGTTGTTGAGGTGGGTTTGAGACAGAGTTGTTGAGGTGGGTTTGAGACAGTGTTGTTGAGGTGGGTTTGAGACAGTGACGTCGAGGTGGGTTTGAGACAGAGTTGTTGAGGTGGGTTTGAGACAGTGTTGTTGAGGTGGGTTTGAGACAGTGTTGTTGAGGTGGGTTTGAGACAGTGACGTCGAGGTGGGTTTGAGACAGAGTTGTTGAGGTGGGTTTGAGACAGTGTTGTTGAGGTGGGTTTGAGACAGAGTTGTTGAGGTGGGTTTGAGTGGTTTTGTATGAAGATGAGCATAAGAGTGATGAAGATAGTACATGTGATGGATGTGCCTAATCCACTTCATAAACCTTTGATATGGATAGGATGCAACTTTGTTATTCAGACAGCCTTACTGGAACTGCACAGAGCAAAGCAATTACACTGTGCTGTTGAGGGAACATCCCTAATGGGCTTCCTCAGCCATTAAGCCTTTTCTGCATTTAACTACCAGTATACAAAAGATAAAATCACTGCATGGCATTGTTTGTCAATAGAATGACAAGTTCACTATTTAAACAGAAAAAGACTGGCACCCAGGCTACATGTTTCATTATTTGCAAACACGTTTTACGTTCCACGCTGGAAAACAAACACGTTTTACATTCCACGTTGGAAAACAAACACGTTTTACATTCCACACTGGAAAACAAACACGTTTTACATTCCACGTTGGAAAACAAACACGTTTTACATTCCACACTGGAAAACAAACACGTTTTACATTCCACGCTGGAAAACAAACACGTTTTACATTCCACGCTGGAAAACAAACACGTTTTACATTCCACGCTGGAAATCAAACACGTTTTACATTCCACGCTGGAAATCAAACACCTTTTACATTCCACGCTGGAAAACAAACACGTTTTACCTTCCACGCTGGAAAACAAACACGTTTTACATTCCACGCTGGAAAACAAACACCTTTTACATTCCACGCTGGAAAACAAACACGTTTTACATTCCACGCTGGAAAACAAACACGTTTTACATTCCACGCTGGAAAACAAACACGTTTTACCTTCCACGCTGGAAAACAAACACGTTTTTTCTTCCACGCTGGAAAACAAACACGTTTTACATTCCACGCTGGAAAACAAACACGTTTTACATGCCACGCTGGAAAACAAACACGTTTTACTTTCCACGCTTGAAAACAAACACGTTTTACATTCCACGCTGGAAATCAAACACCTTTTACATTCCACGCTGGAAAACAAACACGTTTTACCTTCCACGCTGGAAAACAAACACGTTTTACATTCCACGCTGGAAAACAAACACCTTATACATTCCACGCTGGAAAACAAACACGTTTTACATTCCACGCTGGAAAACAAACACGTTTTACATTCCACGCTGGAAAACAAACACGTTTTACATTCCACGCTGGAAAACGCTGGGGGAAAAAACACTAACACTGAGATGCACTGTACAGAAACAGTTACACCCAGAGTTCCTGATCCATAAAGACACAATACAATACAATACTTGTATACAATACTTATTGGTCCATTTGCATGGAAATACTTAATTTTTTTTATTTTATAGTACCCAACCTGCCACATAACAGGCTGTGGCAGAGCATGGGACTGTGGCAGAGCATGGGACTGTGGCAGAGCATGGGGCTGTGGCAGAGCAGGGGCTGTGGCAGAGCATGGGGCTGTGGCAGAGCAGGGGCTGTGGCAGAGCAGGGGCTGTGGCAGAGCATGGGGCTGTGGCAGAGCAGGGGGCTGTGGCAGAGCATGGGGCTGTGGCAGAGCATGGGGCTGTGGCAGAGCATGGGGCTGTGGCAGAGCAGGGGCTGTGGCAGAGCAGGGGCTGTGGCAGAGCAGGGGCTGTGGCAGAGCAGGGGGCTGTGGCAGAGCATGGGGCTGTGGCAGAGCAGGGGCTGTGGCAGAGCATGGGGCTGTGGCAGAGCAGGGGCTGTGGCAGAGCATGGGACTGTGGCAGAGCATGGGACTGTGGCAGAGCAGGGGCTGTGGCAGAGCATGGGGCTGTGGAGTACTTAGGTTTATTTGCTTAAGGTCACAATGGCGGTAGGTAGTATTCCTGCAGATTTCCCAACAGGCAGCTCGAGGCTACCGCCGCCCCCATTGAGTGAGGGCAAATATTTGTCTATTTCCACACCGAGCCCACCCCTCACTCAATGTTTAAATGTACGAAAAGTAATTGGTCAACTGCAGATAAAGCTGTATTTGCATGTCCTCTGGGGAAGAGGGCAAAGTTGACTAGCTGAGTCCCAGTAGGGGCCTTGGACTACCTCCCCTCCTCCCCCTCTCAGTCTGCATATAGTACGGCCCTGGGACACAGCCCAGGCGTCTTTAGCCTCGTTTCCTCATTAGCATTTGCGACCAGGCTAACACGGGGTGCTGTGTACAGTAAGGATGTGGGTCTGTGTGTGGCTGGTGGCCCTGTGTGTGTGTTGGCATGGGGGTAGCCCCACCCCGGTGACCCCTGCGGTGGGGTGCCAGGGCCCGGAGGTCCTGAGGGCGGCGGAGGAAGGCCTGGACCAGATCAATTCTGACCTCACCGAAGGATTCATCCTCAGCCTCAACAGAGTCTATGATGTCAGCCAGCAGACAGGGGTGAGGCTAGTCAACTAGCTACTGTATTGAACTGTACTACTCTTCCTGTTTAATAAAAGGGTTTTTCTAGTTAATGGAACAATGCAAGAGTTTTTTATTTTCCTGTCTTTTGAGCACAAATGTTACAGAAAAGATAGAGGTGAGTAAAGGTGCTGTGTATAGTTGTATAATTTCTGTTTTTACAAAGCACAACAGCGTGTATGGTTCTCTATTAGTAATTGATACTGCCCTCTAGTGTCCAAGAGAGGCAAGTTCTAAAGTGTTTGCGAAATCCTCTACTACCCGCCTAAAGTAAATACATGTAAATTGGTCAGTTATGAGAGTATTTGACAAATGAGAATATTTGAGCTGTTAAATTGCTATTGCACGCATTTTTGGGCTTTCCACTCCTTTAGTGGAGTATCTGCCTCCCTACCTCCACCTCTCTCCCCAGGAAGGAGCAGTGCTGTTCAACCTGACCATAGACGTGCTGGAGACAAAGTGTCATGTGATCAGCAGGAAGCCGTGGAAGAAATGTGAAGTAAAGGATGTAGATGACGTACCAGTAAGAAGTTTACCATATAGGGATGTATGGGTTTGTAGGGACCGGGGAGTTAGACTTATAGGGACCGGGGAGGTAGACTTATAGGGAGTAGGGAGTTAGGCTTATAGGGACCGGGGAGTTAGACTTATAGGGACCGGGGAGTTAGACTTAATGGGACCGGGGAGGTAGACTTAATAGGACCGGGGAGTTAGACTTATAGGGAGTGGGGAGTTAGACTTATAGGGACCTGGGAGTTAGACTTATAGAGACCGGGGAGTTAGACTTATAGGGAGTGGGGAGTTAGACTTATAGGGACCGGGGAGTTAGACTTATAGGGAGTAGGGAGTTAGGCTTATAGGGACCGGGGAGTTAGACTTATAGGGACCGGGGAGTTAGACTTATAGGGACTGGGGAGTTAGACTTATAGGGAGTGGGGAGTTAGACTTATAGGGAGTGGGGAGTTAGGCCTATAGGGAGTGGGGAGTTAGACTTATAGGGAGTGGGGAGTTAGACTTATAGGGACCGGGGAGTTAGACTTATAGGGACCGGGGAGTTAGACTTAATGGGACCGGGGAGTTAGACTTAATGGGACCGGGGAGTTAGACTTATAGGGACCGGGGAGTTAGACTTATAGGGAGTGGGGAGTTAGGCCTATAGGGAGTGGTGAGTTAGACTTATAGGGAGTGGGGAGTTAGACTTATAGGGACCGGGGAGTTAGACTTATAGAGACCGGGGAGTTAGACTTATAGGGAGTGGGGAGTTAGACATATAGGGACCGGGGAGTTAGACTTATAGGGAGTGGGGAGTTAGACTTATAGGGACCGGGGAGTTAGACTTATAGGGACCGAAGTTAGACTTATAGGGACCGGGGAGTTAGACTTATAGGGAGTGGGGAGTTAGACTTATAGGGACCGGGGAGTTAGACTTATAGGGAGTGGGGAATTAGACTTATAGGGACCGGGGAGTTAGACTTATAGGGACCGGGGAGTTAGACTTATAGGGACCGGGGAGTTAGACTTATAGGGACCGGGAGTTAGGCCTATAGGGAGTGGGGAGTTAGACTTATAGGGAGTGGGGAGTTAGGCCTATAGGGAGTGGGGAGTTAGACTTATAGGGAGTGGGGAGTTAGGCCTATAGGGAGTGGGGAGTTAGACTTATAGGGAGTGGGGAGTTAGACTTATAGGGACCGGGGAGTTAGACTTATAGAGACCGGGGAGTTAGACTTATAGGGAGTGGGGAGTTAGACATATAGGGACCGGGGAGTTAGACTTATAGGGAGTGGGGAGTTAGACTTATAGGGACCGGGGAGTTAGACTTATAGGGAGTGGGGAGTTAGACTTATAGGGACCGGGGAGTTAGACTTATAGGGACCGGGGAGTTAGACTTATAGGGACCGGGGAGTTAGACTTATAGGGACCGGGGAGTTAGACTTATAGGGAGTGGGGAGTTAGGCCTATAGGGAGTGGGGAGTTAGACTTATAGGGAGTGGGGAGTTAGGCCTATAGGGACCGGGGAGTTAGACTTATTGGGACCGGGGAGTTAGACTTATAGGGAGTGGGGAGTTAGGCCTATAGGGAGTGGGGAGTTAGGCCTATAGGGAGTGGGGAGTTAGACTTATAGGGAGTGGGGAGTTAGGCCTATAGGGAGTGGGGAGTTAGACTTATAGGGAGTGGGGAGTTAGACTGAATGCCAGTCATGGAGTTGTCATGCCAAACTTGACAATGGAGTAGGCAAAAGCATAAACAGATCTGGCACCAGCCTAGTGGAGAGTGGGATCTGTGAATTAAACAACTCTTACCACTCCACAGGTGTATGGGCATTGTGTGGCGTTTATCTCTGTTGGGAAGAGTGTGGAACTGCGCAGCTATAAATGTGCCATCCAACAAGGTAGAGTCTGTTTATATAGACTCAGTAGGGCTTACTTTTTCCTGGTCAGGTCATGAGGTCAGGAACAATATACAGTAGCTACTGTAACCACAAAAACCTTTCAGTTCAATGACTTACTGGTGCATTGAACCTTTGGTTTGACCAACGTGTAGCGATGACCTGTAGTGAACTGTAACCCCTAACCTTTGACCTTGTGTTCAGTGCCTGCCACGGTCATCGTCGACACGTGTCCAGACTGTCCAACAGTAGTGCAGCTGGATGACCCCATCATAGCGGAGACGGCCAATCTGATCCTCCAGAAATACAACAGAATGAATCGCCTGCCAAACTACTTCACCCTCCTCAACGTAACAGGAGCTAGCATGCAGGTCTGTGAGACCGTTGTATGTTGTAGACCTACAGTTGAAGTCGGAAGTGTACATGCACCTTAGCCAAAAACATTTAAACTCAGTTTTTCACAATTCCTGACATTTAATCCTAGTAAAAATTCCCTGTCTTTGGTCAGTTAGGATCACCACTTTATTTTAAGAATGTGAAATGTCAGAATAATAGTAGAGATGATTATTTATTTCAGCTTTTATTTCTTTCATCACATTCCCAGTGGGTCAGAAGTTTACATACACTCAATTAGTATTTGGTAGCATTGCCTTTAAATTGTTTAACTTGGGTCAAACGTTTCGGGTAGCCTTCCACAAGTTTCCCACAATAAGTTGGGTGAATTTTGGCCCATTCCTCCTGACAGAGCAGGTGTAACTGAGTCAGGTTTGTAGGCCTCCTTGCTCGCACACGCTTTTTCAGTTCTGCCCACAAATGTTCTATAGGATTGAGGTCAGGGCTTTGTGATGGTCACTCCAATACCTTGACTTTGTTGTTCTTAAGCCTTTTTTACCACAACTTGAAATATGCTTGGGGTCATTGTCCATTTGGAAGACCCATTTCGACCAAGCTTCAACTTCCTGACTGATGACTTCAGATGTTGCTTCAATACATCCACATAATTTTCCTTCCGCATGATTCCATCTATGTTGTGAAGTGCACCAGTCCCTCCTGCAGCAAAGCACCCCCACAACATGATGCTGCCACCTCCGTGCTTCACGGTTGGAATGGTGTTCTTCAGCTTGCAAGCATCCCCCTTTTTCCTCCAAACATAACGATGGTCATTATGGCCAAACAGTTCTATTTTTGTTTCATCAGACCAGAGGACATTTCTCCAAAAAGTATGATTTTTGTTCCCATGTGCAGTTGCAAACTGTAGTCTGGCTTTTTTGCTGGGTGTCCTTTCAGGTTATGTCGATATAGGACTCGTTTTACTGTGGATATAGATACTTTTGTACCTGTTTCCTCCAGCATTTTCACAAGGTCCTTTGCTATTGATCTGGGATTGATTTGCACTTTTCGCACCAAAGTACGTTAATCTCTAGGAGACAGAACGCGTCTTCTTCCTGAGCGGTATGATGGCTGCGTGGTCCCATGGTGTTTATACTTGCTTACTATTGTTTGTACAGATGAACGTGGTACCTTCAGGCTTTTGGAAATTGCTCCCGAGGATGAACCAGACTTGTGGAGGTCTACAAAATGTCTTGGCTGATTTCTTTTGATTTCCCCATGATGTCAAGCAAAGAGGTACTGAGTTTGAAGGTTGGCCTTGAAATTCATCCACAGACACACCTCCAACTGACTCAAATAATGTCAATTAGCCTATCAGAAGCTTCTAAAGCCATGACATAATTTTCTGGAATTTTCCAAGCTGTTTAAAGGCACAGTCAACTTAGTGTATGTAAACTTCCGACTTCAACTGTATGTCAAATATGAAATGTTTTGCTGTTTAAATAAAATAGCACTTTGCTATTGGAGAGGAGTAGAAGGTAATCCACCAACATGAGACGGTGAAACCAAAAATCAGAAGAGTAATTTGAAGGGAACAGATGTGTCATTCACAATTAAAAACTTGATGTTGTGTAAAACTACATTGAACAAAAATATAAATGCAACATGCAACAATTTCAAAGATTTTACTGAGTTACAGTTCACATAAGGAAATCAGTCAATTGAAATAAATTAATTAGGCCCTAATCTATGGATTTCACATGACTGGGAATACAGTTATGCATCTGATGGTCACAGAAACCTTAAAAAAAAGGTAGGGGCGTGGATCAAAACCAGCCAGTATCTGGTGTCACCACCATTTGCCTCATGCAGCGTGACACATCTCCTTCCCATAGAGTTGATCAGGCTGTTGATTGTGGCCTGTGGAATGTTGTTCCACTCCTCTTCAATGGCTGTGCGAAGTTGCTGGATATTGGCGGGAACTGGAACACACTGTCGTACACGTCGATCCAGAGCATCCCAAACATGCTCAATGGGTGATATGTATAGTGACTTTGCAGGCCATGGAAGAACTGGGACATTTAACTTCCAGGAATTGTGTACAGATCCTTGCGACATGGGTCCGTGCATTATCATGCTGAAACATGAGGTGATGGTGACAAATGAATGGCACGACAATGGACCTCGATGGCAATCAAAATGCCGTCGATAAAATGCAATTGCGTTCGTTGTCCATAGCTTATGCCTGCCCATTCCATAACCCCACCACCACCATGTGGCACTCTTTTCACACTGTTGACATTAGTAAACCGCTCGCCCACATGACTCCATACACGCTGTCTGCCATCTGCCCGGTACAGTTGAAACCGGGATTCATCCGTGAAGAGCACACATCTCCATCATGCCTGTGGCCACTGAAGTCAGTTACGATGCCAAACTGCAGTCAGGTCAAAACCTAGTGAGGACGATGAGCACGCAGATGAGCTTCCCTGAGACAGTTTCTGACAGTTTGTGCAAAATGTATTTGGTTGTGCAAACCAACAGTTCAGTCAGCTGTCTGGGTGGCTGGTCTCAGACGATCCTACAGGTGAAGAAGCCGGATGTGGAGGTCCTGGGCTGGCGGGGTTACACGTGATCTGCGGTTGTGAGGCCAGTTGAACGTACTGACAAATTCTCTAAAATGACGTTGGAGGCGGCTTATGGTAGAGAAATTAGCATTACATTCTCTAGCAACAGCCCTGGTGGACATTCCTGCAGCCAGTATGCCAATTTGAGACATCTGTGGCATTGTGTTGTGTGACAAAACTACACAGTATAGAGTGGCCTTTTATTGTCCCCAGCACAAGGTGCACCTGTGTAATGATCATGCAGCTTAATCAGCTTCTTGATATGCCACACCTGTCAGGTAGATGGATTATCTTAGCAAAGGAGAAATGTTCCCTTACAAGTATGTAAACAAATTTGTGCACAAAATTTGAGCTAAATAAGTTTTTTGTGCGTATGGAATATTTCTGGGATATTTTATTTCAGTTTATGAAATATGGAACCGACACTTTATCTGTTGCGTTTATATTTTTCTTCAGTATATTTCAAGTTCAAAGTATACTGCTTCGTCTTCACAGTGGGTGGTGGGTCCGGCCTACTTTGTAGAGTTCACCATCAGAGAAACAGTCTGTGCTAAGGACACTCCTGACGTCGATCTGACCCAGTGTAAAATGATGGACTGTGAATTTGCAGTGAGTACAGTACCACACTACATCTACACACTGTCTATCACATGTTTTGAAATAGGGAAAAAGGAAAGAAAATCATGATTTGTATGTGGCAAGCTGACAGCTATTCAGCGGAGGAAAGCAGACTACTGTAGAACCACATCAGTCTCAGTGAGATCACTAGCATATCGTGTTTCTCTATTTGAACAATCCTATTCCGTTTTCTGTCACCTAGCACAAAGCCTTTTGCACAGGCTCTCACACCACTCTGGATGATGGCACGTTTCAGACCAAACTCTACATCGAGGTCAAGTGTGAAATCTTTGAACCAGAGGTAGGAATCTTCCACAACAGTGCCATCACTGCCATGCCACAATGAAACCTCAGTAACTGAGAGACCAGCATAGTAGTCATAGAAACCTCAGTATCTGAGAGACCAGCATAGTAGTCATAGAAACCTCAGTATCTGAGAGACCAGCATAGTAGTCATAGAAATCTCAGTAACTGAGAGACCAGCATAGTAGTCATAGAAACCTCAGTATCTGAAACCAGCATAGTAGTCATAGAAACCTCAGTAACTGAGAGACCAGCATAGTAGTCATAGAAATCTCAGTAACTGAGAGACCAGCATAGTAGTCATAGAAACCTCAGTATCTGAAACCAGCATAGTAGTCATAGAAACCTCAGTAACTGAGAGACCAGCATAGTAGTTATAGAAACCTCAGTAACTGAGAGACCAGCATTGTAGTCATAGAAACCTCAGTAACTGAGAGACCAGCATAGTAGTTATAGAAACCTCAGTAACTGAGAGACCAGCATTGTAGTCATAGAAACCTCAGTAACTGAGAGACCAGCATAGTAGTTATAGAAACCTCAGTATCTGAAACCAGCATAGTAGTTATAGAATCCTCAGTATCTGAAACCAGCATAGTAGTCATAGAAACCTCAGTAACTGAGACCAGCATTGTAGTCATAGAAACCTTAGTATCTGAAACCAGCATTGTAGTCATAGAAACCTCAGTATCTGAAACCAGCATAGTAGTCATAGAAACCTCAGTATCTGAAACCAGCATTGTAGTCATAGAAACCTCAGTAACTGAGACCAGCATTGTAGTCATAGAAACCTCAGTAACTGAGACCAGCATTGTAGTCATAGAAACCTCAGTAACTGAGAGACCAGCATAGTAGTCATAGAAACCTCAGTAACTGAGCAGGAGACCTCTGCAATGCAGGCTTTTGTTCCATCCAGATCTGACTAAATGGTGGTCTAAATTCAAGCCCAAGACTATGTCTAGGTCTGGGGGAAAGGGGTTGATCTGGGAGTGGGCATACCATTTCAAAAGCATTTTACAAATAAAGTTATCATTATTATGTCCATCTCTCAGGGTGCCAAGGCAGAGGAGGAGGCCCATGTCAGAGGAGACAGTGGGCATCAGAGTGAAGATGAGGACCATAAACACGCGCACACACACCTGCACCCCTATGAGCACCACCACCACCCCCCCAACTCCAATCAGGCTTCCCCCAGACTGAAGGGCTCGTTGGGTATAGTGGTGGTTCTACCTCCCCCTCGTGTGCCACCACCTCCAAGAGCCTCACCAGCAGCAAGCAACTGTCCAGCCAAGAGGAAAACTAACCTGGGACTGGATAGGTTTCCAATTTGATTGATAAACATCTTCCGTTACTGCAATAACAGCTTATTAACACTTTCCTGAGATACAAAGCTACTTTGGTAACAAAGGAAAACTGAAAGAACTATGACTCAAAACACTTCCCCTATTTTGCCCTGGCTGGACAATGTTCACCTTTTTTGTTGTTGTTGTTGCTATCTCAGTTCACATATGTAAAGAATTTTACAACATTGTACTGTTTGATAATAACTATGATAGCTAGTAAATTTATCAGAGCAATAAATGTATAGTTTAGTCTACAGTGGATACAGTAAATCTTCAGTGGTTATAATAATGTATTGTGTGATTGTAGCCAAGTCAATATACCATGAAAAATGTTTTCATCTGATGAGAATATCAACTGTGTGTGTTTCAAAAACATCATGTCTTCCCTGTGGCTCAGTTGGTAGAGCATGGTGTGTGCAACACCAGGGTTGTGGGTTTGATTCCCACAGGGGGCCAGTACAAAAAAATAAAAAAATGCATGAAATTAAAAAATGAAATGTATGTATTCACTACTGTAAGTTGCTCTGAATAAGAGTGTCTGCTAAATGATGTAAAATGTCAAACAAATTACTCTCAAAAATATTTCATAATTTGCCAGTGTAGTATAGCAGATGGCCACAACATTCCATCTGCTGTACTACACTGGCAAATTATGAAATATTTTTGAGAGTAATTTGTTTGACATGCTTTTGAAACACACACAGTTGCTCTTCTCATCAGATGAAAACATTTTTAATGGTATATTGAATTGGCTACAGTTTGTTTGTGGTAAATACCACCTTACCACTTGGTTATGAAGTCCCATACTGTTTTTAATGGGCTTCAAGCTTATATCATCAAAATCCTGAAAATGTCATTTAAGATATATGTACATTTATATTCATATTTTTGGATTCATGCACTTCTACGTGATGCCATTCATGAAGATTTTCAATTGCATTTTTTTTGTAATCAAAAACCTTAATTAAAGGCCATTGGGTAAAGGTAAATTAATCTGCAAATACAATTGGACATATTTCTTAAATTGCCACGTTTTCAGGAATTTGACGATATAAGCTTGAAGCCCATTAAAATCTGTATGGGACTTCATAACCAAGTGGGAAGGTGGTATTTACCACAAACGACTGGTAAAAATTCACTTGAACGCCTCTCCAACTCGTAATACCCTATGAAAGTCCTTGCAAGTTCCTGGTTCCTGTACCCTAAGGTTTTTCAATGGGCTTCAAGCTAATATCATCAAATTTACAAAAATTAGGTCATATAAGATATACAGTTGAAGTCGGAAGTTTACATACACCTTAGCCAAATACATTTAAACTCAGTTTTTCACAATTCCTGACATTTAATCCTAGTAAAAAATGTTTAGGTCAGTTAGGATCTCCACTTTATTTTAAGAATGTGAAATGTCAGAATAATAATAGAGAGAATGATTTATTTTAGCTTTTATTTCTTTCATCACATTCCCAGTGGGTCAGAAGTTTACATACACTCAATTAGTATTTGGTAGCATTGCGTTTAAATTGTTTAACTTGGGTCAAACATTTTGGGTAGCCTTCCACAAGCTTCCCACAATAAGTTGGGTGAATTTCGGCCCATTCTTCCTGGCAGAGCTGGTGTAACTGAGTCAGGTTCGTAGGCCTCCTTGCTCACACACACTTTTTCAGTCTGCCCACAAATTTTCTATAGGATTGAGGTCAGAGCTTTGTGATGGCCACTCCAATACCTTGACTTTGTTGTCCTTAAGCCATTTTGCCACAACTTTGGAAGTATGCTTGGGGTCATTGTCCATTTGGAAGACCCATTTACGACCAAGCTTCAACTTCCTGACTGATGTCTTGAGATGTTACTTCAATATATCCACATAATTTTCCTGCCTCATGATGCCATCTATTTTGTGAAGTGCACCAGTCCCTCCTGCAGCAAAGCACCCCCACAACATGATGCTGCCACCCCCGTGCTCCACGGTTGGGATGGTGTTCTTCGGCTTTCAAGCATCCCCCTTTTTCCTCCAAACATAACGATGCTCATTATGGCCAAACAGTTCTATTTTTGTGTCATCAGACCAGAGGACATTTCTCCAAAAAGTACGATCTTTGTCTGCATGTGCAGTTGCAAACTGTAGTCTGGCTTTTCTATGGCGGTTTTGGAGTGGTGGCTTCTTCCTTGCTGAGCGTGCTTTCAGGTTATGTCGATATAGGAATCGTTTTACTGTGGATATAGATAATTTTGTACCTGGTTCCTCCAGCATCTTCACAAGGTCCTTTGCTGTTGTTCTGGGATTGATTTGCACTTTTCGCTCCAAAGTACGTATTTCTAGGAGGCAGAACGCTTCTCCTTCCTGAGCGGTATGATGGCTGCGTGGTCTCATGGTGTTTATACTTGCGTACTATTGTTTGTACAGATGAACGTGGTAATTTCAGGCGTTTGGAAAATTGCTCCCGAGGATGAACCAGACTTGTGGAGGTCTACAATTTGTTTCTGAGGTATTGGCTGAGTTTCTTTTTTTTCCCCCATGATGTCAAGCAAAGAGGCGCTGAGTTTGAAGGTTGGCCTTGAAATTCATCCACAGACACACCTCCAACTGACTCAAATAATGTCAATTAGCCTATCAGAAGCTTCTAAAGCCATGACATAATTTTCTGGAATTTTCCAAGCTGTTTAAAGGCACAGTCAACTTAGTGTATGTAAACTTCTGACCCACTGGAATTGTGATACAGTGAATTATAAGTGAAATAATCTGTCTGTAAACAATTCTTGGAAAAATTACTTGTGTCATGCAGAAAGTAGATGTCCTAACTGACTTGACAAAACTAAAGTTTGTTAACAAGAAATTTGTCGAGTGGTTGAAAAATGAGTTTTAATGACTCCAACCTAAGTGTATGTAAACTTCCGACTTCAAATGTATATTAATATATATATATACTATTATATTTGTCTATCGATTTGTTCATACCCGATGCCATTTATCAAAATGATTGACGCTCAAGAAGCAAAACACATCGGCGAAAGTTACAAAAGTCGCATTTGAACTACAACTCCTGGAGCCTCGTTAGCATGCTCGGAGCGTGCCTGCTCGAGTTGAGGACTCACAGGATGGTAAAAACCTGTTAGTTCCCGTTCGGTTCATGTTTCAAGTTTTATTAGTCGTATGTACGGGATACGCATTGTATTCACCATCCAAAGAAATGCTTACTTGCAGGTTCCTTCTCGACAATGAAACAACAATAAGAAATAAGAAAAAATAAGAATACGAACATAAAGTAAATGTCAGTAGAATAGAATTCATATTTTAGCGTCAGTATAATACAGGAAGGCACAATTTATAGTACAATATTTACACGTGTATTGGGGAAGAGGGGGATGGGGGCAAGGGTATAAACTGAGCCGTATAATAAGAATCTGGTAGTAGCAGTTGTGACGTGTGCTAAGGTGTGGAGAATTAGAGCAGTTGTTCAGTCCAGTTCAAGTGTTCAGCAGTCTGATGGCTTGATGTGTTTTATATTAGATTACGGTGGGGATTTTTTACTCAACGTTGCCAGACAGTACTTTTTTTAAACGCAGACCGCCACGCTGTCGAATGTACGACATAAACAGCTGGTTGGAGTTGTAGTTTGTGTTTGTCGTTCTAATGAAACGGTTATAAGTTTTTTGGCTTCGTGCCTCTTCTTGGCCCGTCAAATAAATTGAAAACCGGCATTTGGTAAGTAAATTCACTCGTGAGTAGTAGATCTGTGCCAGCACAGAGGGTTAGGTCAGTGAGTGATATATGCTTTAGTAAGGTTGAATTCTTAGCGTTCATAGCTAGGGTTATCAACTGTACAGCAGAGGTGGAACGTAAGTCACAGAAAAAGAGAAGTATTTGGGGGTACAAGATTTGACTTTAGAAGAGTTACAGGTCGTGTTGAGTGGTGGTGTCCTGTCCGCCGTTGGCCGGAGATCATTTAGCTATTTCATTTTACATTTTAGGACCCCTTTAGGTATAAATTAAAAAAGTATTACAAAATTATTTGATGAAATATTGAACTTTGTCTTTACTACTATAGCCCATAGAAACACATTGAATGACACATTCATAAATTGCACAAAAAAAAGACAGTCAAAAAATAAATCATAAGGAATAAGGTTTTGAAGAGTCTGTCCTATATCTAGGAGATATAAGAAAGATCAGGATTTAACCCGTTATATTTTTTGGCACAAAACAACCTCCATAGTTCTGTTCATTTGTATGGGTTACTTTCAGTCCCGTGACACTTGTGGGAGTCTCCTCTTTCCTAGAGTGGTCACATTCATTTGAAAGTCAAACCGTTCGGACACTACAGATGTTTTTGTGAGAAGACCGATTTTCTGGATGTCTCATGGTCTGACAAACACCACTGTAGTTTAGCCACACTCCACCGACATAGGCGGATGTTTCTGATTGAGACGCAGCCAATGCCCCAGAAAATCTTAAACTGACGGATTCTGATGGGGATTTTTTTTATTATGTTACTTAGATTGACGCACTCATAGACTCTTAAGGATGAATGAGTGTAGGGTTTTATTTGTATTGATTTTTTTTTTTTATCTCAATTTTGTGGATCAAAGTATAATGTATTTATATCCCAGTCTAGTCGGTAGTAGTCATAGAAACCTCAGTATCCAACATAAATTTAATAAAAACCACCATTAAACCTCACCGAAGAAGAAGAAGAAGGAGAAGAAGGAAGAAGAAGAAGGAAGAAGAAAGAAGAAGAAGAAGGAAGAAGAAAGAAGAAGAAGGAAGAAGGAAGAAGAAAGAAGGAAAAAGAAAGAAGAATGTAGGCAGGACTTTCAACTGGTATTGAACGACGGTGCGCCTTACTGACAGGGAACTCAACCAATCAACCCTGGAGGTGGGGTTGTTATTTCTAGTTGTCACTTTCACAGCATGACTTTCTGTTTCACATTACTTTATGATTTCTGTGTAGATGGGGGACTTCGAATGGCAGAGGAAGTGGAGTAAATTTACCATAGACTGGGTAGAAAAAAAAAACTTTTCGAGTTCAACGGATTCTGCCTGCTCATCACAAGACGGCGGGGCATGTGATTTAGATTAAGTAATCTAGCTAGCTAGCCTCGGGCTGTTGTTCACTAACCGCGATAGAGACAGTAATACCACATTATATTTGGTAACAAGCCCCGCACAGGGACAATGTAGTTAGCTTGGTGTATACATCGTTTTTCTCGACGTAATTTACGAAAACAAGTAAAGATGGTTCACGTATACAACTGCCACCCCTTCGCGTCCCAGCAAATCGTGCCAACCGACCAGGAACCGGGGTTGGTGTGCTGTGGCGGGGGTGCCCTATTCGTGGTGTCCGCTGGAGGATGCAAGATCGAGGCTTTTCAACTGGGTGAAGATGGATGTCCTCTCATCTGCCGCTTCGCCACTATGGGGACTGTGCAGAACATCCTACACAGTGAGATAGGTGTGTCACTTTCTTTCTCTCACTTCTTCTTTCCCTATTTGCTCAGTTGTTTACTGCTGAGTGATTGAGGTGCATCTAATTACTAGAGGGGATTTGTCATGAACCCTCAAAGTTCCAGAATGGTGTGAAAATGGCAACCTTATTGGTCAGGGAGAAATCCAAGCCAGTCGAATTGAAATGAATGGCAGTAGAGGCATAATCCTAACCTTCCTCGGGGGTTGCATTATTTTCCAGAGAACGCATATAACCAGGAGTTGATTATGCCATTTATACCATGGCTAAAAATGTTTTCAACATCCACTGAAGTACACTACATGGCCAAAAGTAGGTGGACACCCCTTCAAATGAGTGGATTCTGCTATTTCAGCCACACCCGTTGCTGACGGGTGTATAAAATCAAGCAATCTCTATAGACTAACATTGGCAGTAGAATGGCCTTACTGAAGAGCTTAGTGACTTTCAACGTGGCACAGTCATAGGATGCCACCTTTCCAACAAGTCAGTTTGTAAAATTTCTGCCCTGCTAGAGCTGTCCGGTCAACTGTATGTGCTGTTATTGTGAAGTGGAAACGTCTATGAGCAACAACGGTTCAGCCGCAGTGGTAGGCCATACAACCTCACAGAATGGGACCGCCGAGTGCTGAGCCGTGTAGCATGTAAAAATCGTCTACCGAGTTCCAATGCCTATGGAAGCAACGTCAGCATGACCCCATGCACAAAGTCACGTCCATACAGAAATGATTTGTCGAAATCGGTGTGGAAAAACTCCATATTAATGCCCATGATTTTGGAATGAGATGTTCGACAAGCAGTTATCCACATACTTTTGGTCATGTAGTGTAGCTAGCAAGTTTATTAGATAGCTACAGTAGTTGCCTTGGTAACCAAACAAACAGATTTACTGGGTTAGCTAACCAAACCATTAAGTATGCTTCCCAGCCTAAACGATTCAGATGTTTAAATATTTTCTGACGTTTTGGAGTAGATTTTTTTTGGGGGGGGCTGTTCGGGCACACAAGTTCGGCGCCGAGGTCTATGCCTCTTCGTCGGTAATTTGTTAACAGTAAGGATTCTTGAATAAAGTCTTTGTCATTCAACGCGAGACGATTAGTTTTCATGCACATTTTCAAAATGAGTGACAGATTTCAGTTAGATTTATTCTGACTATTTTTAGTGGCTACGGCATCTCAAAATGGACAAATAGTACTATTGGCACTTTTTTTCTTGTTTTTCAAGCTAAGGTTTTTTAGAGGAAGTATACGAGCACGCTCGTTTGGTTGGCCTAGCCGACTTTGGCTAGCTGCCAGCCGAACTGAAGCATGCTGACGCCTTTAGTCTTAGCTTGCTATTATGAAAATCGAATTCAACAATGCCAGTAATGTTTTCAATTCAACTTTTGCTTTCAAAAGCAGCTCGAACATATGAGAACGAATCATAGCCATTGAATTATACCGTGCAAATATACTGCGCGTTATAGGGAAATAATGCACTCTCTAGAACGCCCTTCAAGCCAATCAGAAATGAGTATTCAACAATGCCATGGCATATTTAAAGGCTCTGCGTGGTCAATCTAACGTCTGAAGTGGCTGTACAGTATTTACTGTGACGCAGCCTCCACAGACATCAGGGCTTTCATACTTCATGTGCTTAGCGGAGCAGAGGAGAGCTATTGTGAAGGAAGTTGTTAAAAAAGTGAGTTTGTACAGGATGTACTGCCCCCACCTACCGTGGAGCTATATAAAGCTTCCGATCACATTTTTTAATCAAGCACAAATTGTCTTTTAAGCAACGCCGAGTGCCTGGATACAGCCCTTAGCTGTGGTATATTGGCCATATACCACAAACCCCCAAGGTGCCTTATTGCTATTATAAACTGGTTACCAACGTAATTAGAGCAGTAAAAATACATGCTTTGTCATACCCATGGTATACGGTGTGATAGACCACTGCTTTCAGCTAATCAGCATTCAGAGCTCGAACCACCCAGTTTATAATGTCATAATAATTATAAATGAAGTGTTTATTCAGGTTCTGTATAGCCTGTACTATATCTGTCTATCAGACCAATACATGTCTGTGTTGGCTGCTGCTATTTGGCATGAGGACGAAAAGGGCGGTTACAGCAGTCACTTCTTCTAAACCTGAAAAGGCACTTCTTAATGTTATGCATCGAAAATAGCCAAATAAATCTACAATGCATTCGTAAAGTATTCAGCCCCCTTGGCTTCTTCCACATTTTGTTACGTTACAGCCTTATTCTAAAATGTTATTACAATTTTATTTTATTTTTTTGTCAATCTACACACAATACCCCATAATGACAAAGCAAATACAGGTTTATAGAAATGTTTGCAAATGTATAAAAAAAAAAAAATGTATTTCACATTTACATAATTGTTCAGACCTTTTACTCAGTACTTTGTTGAAGCACCTTTGGCAGCGATCACAGCCTTGAGTCTTCTTGGGTATGATGCTACAAGCTTGGCACATCTGTATTTGGGGAGTTTCTCCCATTCTTCTCTGCAGATCCTCAAGCTCGGTCAGATTGCATGGGGAGCGTCGCTGCACAGCTATTTTCAGGTCTCTCCAGAGAAGTTTGATCAGATTCAACTCCGGGCTCTGGCTGGGCCACACCTGCGTTGTCTTCGCTATGTGCTTAGGGTTGTTGTCCTGTTGGATGGTGAACCTTCGCCCCAGTCTAAGGTCCTGAGTGCTCTGGAGCAGATTTTCATGAGGGATCTCTCTGTACTTTGCTCCTTTCATCTTTCCCCTGATCCTGACTAGTCTCCCAGTCCCTGCTGCTGAAAAACATTCCCACAGCATGATGCTGCCACCACCATGCTTCACCGTGGGGATGGTGCCAGGTTTCCACGCGTGACACTTGGCATTCAGGCCAAAGAGTTCTATCTTGGTTTCATCAGACCAGATAATCTTGTTTCTCATGATCTGAGAGTCTTTAGGTGCCGTTTGGCAAACTTCAAGCAGGCTTTCGTGCCGTTTACTGAGTAGCGGCTTCCGTCTGCCTACTCGACCATAAAGGCCTGATTGGTGGAGTGCTGCAGAGATGCTTGTCCTTCTGGAAGGTTCGCCCATCTCTACAGAGAAACTCTGGAACTCTGTCAGAGTGACCATTGGGTTCTTGTTCACCTCCCTGACCAAGGCCTTTCTCCCCCGTTTGTTCAGTTTGGCAGAGCGGCCAGCTCTAGGAAGAGTCTTGGTGGTTCCAAACTTCTTCCATTTAAGAATGATGGAGGCCACGGTGTTCTTGGGGACCTTCAATGCTGCAGACATTGTTTGGTACCCTTCCCAAATTCTGTGCCTCGACACTATCCTATCTCGGCGCTCTACGGACAATTCCTTCAACATCATGGCTTGGTTTTTGCTCTGACATGCTCTGTCAACTTTGGGACCTTTTTATATAGACAGGTGTGTGCCTTTTCAAGTTGCAGAAACATCTCAAGGATGATCAATGGAAACAGGATGCACCTGAACTCAACTTAGTCTCATAGCAAAGGAGTTTGAATGCATATGTATAATTAGACTTTATTAACCACACTGTGGGCCTGTTACAATGTCAATCATGATGGATTTACCAAATATCCATTTTGTTAGATTTGTTGAATGTTGGCCAATCCTGTGTCTTCCTTCTATCGCCCCACGGTCTGCGTTCTGTTGACCTCTTTACTGCATCTGAGTGTATATACGAGAGATCAACATGATATCAGAATAGACATTGGGTTCCCTGCATGGCGGTGCTATGTATTTACAAATCAGTAATCGCATACTTAACGTAAAAAATCGACTTTCCAATAATATGAACCGTTGTCAATGTTGCATTGCTATTTCGTGGTGTAATCGCAAAATAATACAGCAGAGGGCGGTAGTGAGTCTCTACCTCCATTATCTTGCTATGGGAGATTAGTGTGTGACGTCAAACTATTCTGTTTGCAATAATAGAGCAATAATATGATAGCTCGTTCTTTTGTGTTTCTTCCATTTGCGAATAATCGCACCAACTGTTGTCACCTTCTCACCAAGCTGCTTGGCGATGGTTTTGTAGCCCATTCCAGCCTTGTGTAGGTCTACAATCTTGTCCCTGACATCCTTGGAGAGTTCTTTGGTCTTGGCCATGGTGGAGAGTTTGGAATCTGATTGATTGATTTCTTCTGTGGACAGGTGTCTTTTTTACAGGTAACAAGCTGCGGTTAGGAGCACTCCCTTTAAGAGTGTGCTCCTAATCTCATCTCGTTACCTGTATAAAAGACACCTGTGAGCCAGAAATCTTTCTGATTGAGAGGGGGTCAAATACTTATTTCCCTCATTAAAATGCAAATCAATTTATAACATTTTTGACATGCGTTTTTCTCGATATTCTGTCTCTCACTGTTCAAATACACCTACCATTAAAATTATAGACTGATCCTTTCTTTATCAGTGGGCAAATGTACAAAATCAGCAGGGGATCAAATACTTTTTTCCCCCACTCTATATCCACCAACCAATGGCAGTTCTTAAAATAGGTTTAGGTGAACCCTGGCCACTAGAGGGATATTTTAAACTTACAAATTCAAAGTTTACGTTTGTTGTGTGCCAATATTGCAAAAGATGCATCCTCCCGAGTGGGGCAGCGGTCTAAGGCACTGCATCTCAGTGCAAGAGGCGTCACTACAGTCCCTGGTTCGAATCCAGGCTGTATTTCATCCGGCCGTGATTAGGCGGCGCACAATTGGCTCAGCGTCGTCCGGGGTAGGCCGTCATTGTAAATAAGAATTTGTTCTTAACCTACCCTAGTTAAATAAATCCTTGACAAGGCTACTACTAACGTTGGACAACATGTTTACCTTTTTGCATATGACAAAATCCCATGTTTCTGTTTCACACACATCCATGTGCTTTTATGGAAAAGGTATATCTGGTCATTACATCTGGTTTATTGAAGAGCCTTATGGATTTGTCAAATAGCAGTCATGTAAGTTATTGTTATTATAATCACTTTTAAGAGGCACATGCTGCTAGAGTGGTTGACTCGTAATGGATAGTGAACTTCAACTTCGAGCCCCCTTGCATAACAAGCTTTTTTGGGGGGTGGTTTCAATGATGGTCCTTGTTGCTTGATTCAAAATGCACGTGACAAAGTAAATTATTATAATAATGCATAGCCTATAAAACAGGTTACACTTACATGGAGGCCTACATACGAATATACTAGTGACAGCCAAGTGTCTTCCTACACTGACTGTCCATTTTGAGTCCTCCAGACTCGCAATAAACTTATTTTAAAACAACTGCAACACTGCCTTCTGTAGGATAACTACAATCCTACTGTATAGTCTAATGCTCATCCTCCTCAAGTCAAATAACATACAGGATATAATCATTTTCTGTGTGTAACATTTGCTACTAGCAAGCAGGCAACTAGTCCAAACTTGGTAGCCGGTTGGCTAGCAGAGGAAAACAACGCTCAAATTATATTTCGACATGTAGGCTATGCCTTATGCCAGAGAGGTAGGCTAGCTAGTACACTTTCTGATAACCTCGTAGCCTCAGCTCATCAACTCGCGTATGGCAGGCTATGAAAGAGATTGGAAACACCTAGAAACTTTCTGATTTGGTCTACATAGCTACAGTTGAAGTCGGAAGTTTACATACACTTAGGTTGGAGTCATTAAAAGTCATTTTTTAACCACTCCAGAAATTTCTTGTTAACAAACTATAGTTTTGGCAAGTCGGTTTGGACATCTACTTTGTGCATGACGCAAGTAATTTTTCCAACAATTGTTTACAGTGAATTATAAGTGAAATAGTCTGTCTGTATCACAATTCCAGTGGGTCAGAAGTGTACGTACACTAAGTTGACTGTGCCTTTAAACAGCTTGGAAAATTCTAGAAAATTATGTGATGGCTTCAGAAGCTTCTGATAGGCTAATTGACATTATTTGAGTCAGTTGGAGGTGTGTCTGTGGATGAATTTCAAGGCCTACCTTCAAACTCAGTACCTCTGCTTGACATCATGGGAAAATCAAAAGAAATCAGCCAAAACCTCAGAAAAGAAATTGTAGACCTCCACAAGTCTGGTTCATCATTGGGAGCAATTTCCAAACGCCTGAAGGTACCACGTTCATCTGTACAAACAATAGTACACAAGTATAAACACCATGGGACCATACCGCTCAGGAAGGAGACGCGTTCTGTCTCCTAGAGATGAATGTACTTTGGTGCGAAAAGTGCAAATCAATCCCAGAACAACAACAAAGGTCCTTGTGAAGATGCTGAAGGAAACAGGTACAAAAGTATCTATATCCACAGTAAAACGAGTCCTATATCGACATAACCTGAAAGGCCGCTCAGCAAGGAAGAAGCCACTGCTCCAAAACCGCCATAAAAAGCCAGACTACGGTTTGCAACTACACATGGGGACAAAGGTTGTGCTTTTTGGAGAAATGTCCTCTGTTCTGATGAAACAAAAATATAACTGTTTGGCCATAATGAGCATCGTTATGTTTAAAGGGAAAAGGGGGATGCTTGCAAGCCGAAGAACACCATCCCAACCGTGAAGCACGGGGGTGGCAGCATCATGTTGTGGGGGTGCTTTACCGCAGGAGGGACTGGTGCACTTCACAAAATAAATGGCATCATGAGGCAGGAAAATGATGTGGATATATTGAAGCAACATCTCAATACATCAGTCAGGAAGTTAAAGCTTGGTTGCAAATGGGTCTTCCAAATGGACAATGACCCCAAGCATACTTCCAAAGTTGTGGTAAAATGGCTTAAGGACAGCCAAGTCAAGGTATTGGAGTGGCCATCACAAAGCCCTGACCTCAATCCTATAGAACATTTGTGGGCAGAACTGAAAAAGTGTGTGCGGGCAAGGATTCCTACAAACCTAAGTTACACCAGCTCTGTCAGGAAGAATGGGCCAAAATTCACACAACTTATTGTGGGAAGCTTGTCGAAGGCTACCTGAAACATTTGACCCAAGTAAACAATTTAAAGTCAGTGCTACCAAACACTCATTTAGTATTTGGTATATGTAAACTTATGACCCACTGGGAATGTGATGAAAGAAATAAAAGCTGAAAGAAATAATCATCTCTACTATTATTCTGACATTTCACATTCTTAAAATAATGTGGTGATCCTAACTGACCTAAGACGGGGCATTTCTACTTGGATTAAATGTCAGGAATTGTGAAACTGAGTTTAAATGTATTTGGCTAAGGTGTATGTAAACTTCTGACTTCAACTGTAGCTAATGGAGTTAGTTGAAATGCAATCAACAAAACAAAACGAGGCTAGTTTGGATCTTTAGTGTTAAAGGGATATGTCGTGATTTTAGCATCGAAGCTCTTTATCTACATCCACCAGAGTCAGATGAACAACGAGGCTCTTTATCTACATCCCCCAGAGTCAGATGATCTAGTGGATAGCATTTTTATGTCTCTCTGTCCAGTATGAAGGAAGGTAGTATTGGCTTGGAAAACTACCTCTGTCATGACAATCTCCTCATAAGTAAGCATTTCACTGTTAGTCTACACCTGTTTGTTTAGGAAGCATGTGACAAATAAAATTTGTTTTTGACCCTCCTCCCCTTTCCACCTAATCCTCCCAACTCCCCCGACTTCCCTCCCTCCCCTTGTCCGCCCCTCCCTCCACAGGGGACTACCTGGTGACCATCGAGGAGAAGAACAACGCCCCCTACCTCCGCGCCTACACCAACTGGCGCTACCAGGCGGCTGAGAAGACACGCGTTGGGGTGCGTCTGCTCGGTCATTTCCTGCGCGGCTCGTCCATGCGCGGGGCTCCCAAGGAGCAGATGGAGATCATTGAGATTCCACTGTTTGAGCGTCCGCTGTGTGTGGCGTGCTGTGGGGTGACCGGAGACCTGCTGGTGGGGTGTCCTAAGAGCCTGGTGCTGTTCAGTCTAAAGAGACAGGCCCTCAACGACAAGCTCTCCATCCTGGACTTTGAGCGCTGTCTGATCATCCACCTCCCGGGACTGTCGCCCCAACAGGTAGGGATGGGATAGGATGGATGTAAGTTAGGGGTTGGGATTTCCGTAGTCTCTTTTACCACCCAGTTATTTAAAGTAAAACATTTTTTTTATTCCCTGCGTGGACACTGAAATACATACAATGCATTCAGAAAGTATTCAGACCCCTTGACTTTTTCCACATTTTGTTAGGTTACAGCCATATTCTGAAATGGATTAAATGCATTTTTTGCCTCATCAATATACACACAATACCTGATAATAACAAAGCGAGAACTTTAAAAATGTTTTTATTAAATATTAAAAAACAGGTACCTTATTTACATAGGTATTCAGACCCTTTGCTATGCATTACATTTACATTATGCTATGCGACTTGAAATTGAGCTCAGGTGCATCCTGTTTCCATTGATCATCCTTGAGATATTGATTGGAGTCCACCTGTGGTCAATTCAATTGATTGGATATGATTTGGAAAGGCACAAACCTGTCTATATAAGGTCCCACAGTTGACAGTGCATGTCAGAGCAGAAACCAAACCATGAGGTCCAAGGAATTGTCTGTAGAGCTCCGAGACAGGATTGTGTCGAGGCACAGATCTGGGGAAGGGTACCAAAAAGTGTCTGCGGCATTGAAGGTCCCCAACAACACATTGGCCTCCATCATTCTTAAATGGAAGAAGTTTGGAACCACCAAGACTCTTCCTAGAGCTGGCTTCCTGGCCAAACTGAGCAATCAGGGGAGAAAGGCCTTGGGAGGTGACCAAGAACCTGATGGTCACTCTGTTAGAGTTCCTCTGTGGTGATGGTTGTCCTTCTGGAAGATTCTCCCATCACTGCAGCACTACACCAATCAGGCCTTTATGGTAGAGTGGTCAGACGGAAGCCACTTCTCAGTAAAAGGCACATGACAGCCCGCTTGGTGTTTACCAAAAACAAAAAACTCTGACCATGAGAAACAAGATTGAATCATAAACTCTTTTGCCTGAATGCCAAGCATCACGTCTGGAGGAAACCTGGCACCATCCCTACTGTGAAGCATGGTGGTGGCAGCATCATTCTGTGGGCATGTTTTTCAGCGGCAGGGACTTGGAGACTAGTCAAGATCGAGGGTAAGATGAAAGGAGCAAAGTACAGAGATCCTTGATGAAAACCTGCTCCAGAGCACTCAGGACCTCAGACTGGGGCAACGATTCACCTTCCAACAGGACAATGACCCTAAGCACACAGCCAAGACGATGCAGGAGTGGCTTCGGGACAAGTCTCTGAATGTCCTTGAGTGGCCCAGCCAGAGCCCGGACTTGAACCCTATCGAACATCTCTGGAGAGAACTGAAAATAGCTATGCAGCGACGCTCCCTATCCAACCTGATAGGGCTTGAGAGGATCTGCAGAGAAGAATGGGAGAAACTCCCCAAATACAGGTGTGCCAAGCTTGTAGCGTCATACCCAAGAAGACTTGAGGCTGTAATCGCTGCCAAAGGTGCTTCAACAAAGTACTGAGTAAAGGGTCTGAATACTTGTGATATTTGTTTTTTATTTTTAATACATTTGCTAAAATTTCTAAATGGTTTTTGCTTCGTCATTATGGGGTATTGTGTGTAGATTGATTAGGGGGGAAAAAACGATTTAATCAATTTTAGAATAAGGCTGTAACGTAACAAATGTGGATAAAGTCAAGGGGTCTAAATACTTTACGAGTGCACTGTACTTGTCAGCAACCATAGCTTATGAAGTCACTGAAACCCTTAACAAGGAGTTGCAGTCAGTTTTGGAATGGATGGCCAGTAATAAACTGGTCCTGAACATCTCTAAAACTAAGAGCATTTTATTTGGTACAAATTATTCCCTGAGTTCTAGACCTCAGCTGAATCTGGTAATGATTGGTGTGGCTGTTGAACAAGTTAAGGAGATTAAATTAGTTAGTGTTACCTTAGATTGTAAACTGTCATAATCAAAACATATAAACTTAGCAAAAAAAGGAATGCCCTCTCACTGTCAAATGCGTTTGTCAGCAAACTTAACATGTGTAAATATTTGTATGAACATAACAAGATTCAACAACTGAGACATAGAACTTGTTCAGTTTACAGAAATTGAATAATGTGTCCCTGAACAAAGGGGGGGTCAAAAGTAACAGTCAGTATCTGGTGTGGTCACCAGCTGCATTAAGTACTGCCGTTCATCTCCTCCTCATGGACTACACAGTTCTTGCTGTGAGATGTTACCCCACTCTTCCACCAAGGCACCTGCAAGTTCCTTGAGATTTCTGGGGGGAATGGCTCTAGCCCTCACCCTCCGATCCAACAGGTCCCAGACGTGCTCAATGGGATTGAGATCCGGGCTCTTTGCTGGCCATGACAGAACACTGACATTCCTGTCTTGCAGGAAATCACGCACAGAACGAGCAGTATGGCTGGTGACATTGTCATGCTGGAGGGTCATGTCAGGATGAGCCTGCAGGAAGGGTACCACATGAGGGAGGAGGATGTCTTCCCTGTAACGCACGGCTTTAAGATTGCCTGCAGTGACAACAAGCTCAGTCCGATGATGCTGTGACACACCGCCCCCGACCATGACGGACCCTCCACCTCCAAATCGGTACCGCTCCAGAGTACAGGCCTCCTTGTAACGCTCATTAAATTCGACGATAAACGCAAATCCAACCATCACCCCTGGTGAGACAAAACTGCGATTCGTCAGTAAAGAGCACTTTTTGCTAGTCCTGTCTGATCCAGCGATCAGACAGGCAGTTGTTGCCATCCTGTACTTGTCCCACAGGTGTGATGTTCGGATGTACCGATCCTGTGCAGGTGTTACACGTGGTCTGCCACTGCGAGGACGATCAGCTGTGTAAAGGAATGAATAAGAATATGTACATAAAAATATATGAAAGTGCGATGGCCGAACGGCATAGGCAAGATGCAGTAGATGGTATAGAGTACAGTATATACATATGAGATGAGTAATTTAGGTTATGTAAGCATTATATGAACTGGCATTGTTTAAAATGGCTAGTGATACATTTATTACATCAAGTTTTCATTATTAAAGTGGCTAGAGATTTGAGTCGGTATGTTGGCAGTAGCCACTCAATGTTAATGATGGCTGTTTAACAGTCTGATGGCCTTGAGATAGAAGCTGTTTTTCAGTCTCTCGGTCCCAGCTTTGATGCACCTGTACTGACCTCGCCTTCTGGATGATAGCGGGGTGAACAGGCAGTATCCCGGGTGGTTGTTGTCCTTGATCTTTTTGGCCTGTGACATCGAGTGGTGTCCTGGAGGGCAGGTAGTTTGAGTGTGAGGTTATTTTCTTGACACCACACTCCGAGGGCCCTCACCTCCTCCCTATAGGCCGTCTCGTTGTTGGTAATCAAGCCTACCACTAGTGTCGTCTGCAAACTTGATGATTGAGTTGGAGGCGTGCATGGCCACGCAGTCATGAGTGAACAAGGAGTACAGGAGAGAGCTGAGAACGCACCCTTGTGGAGCCCCACTGTTGAGGATCAGTCGGGTGGCGATGTTGTTACCTACTGTAGGACCAGGACCCAGTTGCACAGGGCGGGGTTGAGACCCAGGGTCTTGAGCTTAATGAAGAGTTTGGAGGGTACTATGGTGTTAAATGCTGAGCTGTAGTCGATGAACAGCATTCTTACATAGGTATTCCTCTTGTCCAGATGGGTTAGGGCAGTGTGATTGCGATTGTGTCGTCTGCTGACCTATTTGGGCGGTAAGCAAATTGGAGTGGGTCTAGGGTGTCAGGTAGGGTGGAGGTCATATGATTCTTTGATTGAATATGTCTGTAAACACACCAGCCAGCTGGTCTGCGCATGCTCTGAGGACACGGCTGGGGATGCCGTCTGGGCCGGCAGCCTTGCGAGGGTTAACACGTTTAAATGTTTTACTCACGTTGGCTGCTGTGATCATTTGATCTTATGTTGACCACATGGCTGGACAATAATCAAGTGCTGCAAAGAAAAGACCGAGTTAAGCTGCAGCTGGCCCAGAACAGAGCAGCACGTCTTGTTCTTCATTGTAATCAGAAGGCTGATGGTAATACTATGCATGCCAGTCTCTCTTAGCTAATAGATGAGGAGAGACTGACTGCATCACTTCTTTTTATGATAAACATTAATGTGTTAAATCCCAATGTGTTAAATCCCTGCCTGCCTGCACACAGGCAGGCAGGCAGGCAATGGCATCTAGGATTTGATACCCTCCTGTTGCCAGCTCACTTCCCGGCAGTTTTTTTCCCCATCGGACCTGGGATTCGAACTTGCAGCCCTCCGGTTGCTGGCTCACCTCTCTAACCGCTAAGCTTCCTGCCGCTCCTACGTTAGGGAAGGTTATTCTGTCATGCAATCTTTGCGTAGAAAATGAATGCCCTCCCTGCCTGCAGGTGGCGATCTGTGCAGGGTACATTGCCCTGCAGACAGAGCTGGAGGTGCTGGTGGTCAAACTGGAGAGACTTCCTGGTGCTGCTTTTACCCAGAAGTCAGCTGACAAGAAGCCCCAGGACCACAGTCTGGTCCCCCAAGATATGATCACTGGAGCAGAACACGACAACGAGACGGGTAACACTCTACACATGAAAACAGACGCTACAGATACTACATACTGTACTTCACAGTACATGGTGTGATTTGCATATTCTGTCTGACTAGGTTGTGTTTACACTGTCTTGTATTCGCCAGAGGTGAGGAGAGAGGGTCTGGCTGGTCACCGTGACCAGGATGACTTCTTCATTTTCCCCAAGCACCAAGAGCTCCTGGGGGACAGGGCTAAGGACTGTGGGGTCAAGGTCTCTCTGGAGTGGACAGGCATGGAGAGTGAGGCCGGGGGCAATCTCATCATCACCTATATCTTATACAGGTGTGTGTGTGTGTGTGTGTGTGTGTGTGTGTGTGTGTGTGTGTGTGTGTGTGTGTGTGTGTGTGTGTGGTGTGTGTGTGTGTGTGTGTGTGTGTGTGTGTGTGTGGGGTCTCATCATATTGAGTCTCCCCTGTCTAGACGTTTTGCTCCAGACTTCTTCCAGGACTGCAGTGTGGAGGAGACACGCCTTCACTCCCTGCAGTTTCACCCTGTGTTCACCAGTGAGTCAGAACCTCATTACACTGTCCCTGCCCAGAACCGTATAGAGTTGGGCCAACTTTTAGAATTGAATTGTTCTCATTCTAGACATGCAGTTTAAATAGTATTGTTTAAATATTCCCCATGTAATGTTAATGGGGAGCTAACACATTGTCTTACTTCAGATAGCACCCCATTTCCACCTCCACTGATCAGTCTCCTATCGCGTAATGGGATAGCTCAAAGTAGTTTGTGCTGTCTAACATTTCAACAGTATTACCTAGGTGACATTGGTGAACCCCATTTTTGCCTCAAAACTGTCTGAATTAATCTAAAACGATAAAAACTGTGCATTCGGAAAGTATTTTTCCACATGTTTGTTACGTTACAGCCTTATTCTAAAATTCATTACTTTTTTTTCTTCTATCTACAAACAATAATGACAAAGCAAAAACATGTTTTTAGCAAATGTATAAAATCACATTTTACATAAGTATTCAGACCCTTTACTCAGTACTTTGTTGAAGCACCTTTGGCAGCGATTACAGCCTCAAGTCTTCTTGGATATGACGCTACAAGCTTGGCACACCTGTATTTGGGGAGTTTCTCCCCATTCTTCTCTGCAGATCCTCTCAAGCTCTGTCAGGTTGGATGGGGAGCGTCGCTACACAGGTGTTTTCAGGTCTCTCCAGAGATGTTTGATCGGGTTCAAGTCCGGGCTCTGGCTGGACATTCAGAGACTTGTCCCGAAGCCACTCTTGTGTTGTCTTGGCTGTGTGCTTAGGGTCATTTTCCAGTCTGAGGTCCTGAGTGCTCTGGGGCAGGTTTTCATCTAGGATCTCTCTGTACTTTGCTCCTTTCATCTTACCCTCGATCCTGACTGGTCACCTAGTGCCTGCCACTGAAAAACATCCCCACAGCATGATGCTGCCACCACCATGCTTCACCGTGGGGATTGTGCCAGGTTTCCTCCAGACGTGACCCATGGCATTCAGGCCAAAGCGTTCCATCTGGGTTTCATCAGACCAGAGAATCTTGTTTCTCATGGTCTGAGAATCTTTTGGTGCCTTTTGGCGGACTCCGAGCAGGCTGTCGTGCATTTTACTCAGTAGTGGCTTCCTTCTGGCCACTCTACCATAAAGGCCTGATTGGTGGAGTGCTGCAGAGATGGTTGTCCTTCTGGAAGATTCTCCTATCTCCACAGAGGAACTCTGTCAGAGTGACCATCGGGTTCTTGGTCACCTCCCTGACCAAGGCTCTCCCCCCCGATTTGCTCAGTTTAGCCGGGCGGCCAGCGCTAGGAAGAGTCTTGGTGTTTCCAAACTTCTTCCATTTAAGAATGATGGAGGCCACTGTGTTCTTGGGGACCTTCAATGCTGCAGACATCTTTTGGTACCCTTCCTCAGATGTGTGCCTCGACACAATCTTGTCTCGGAGCTCTACAGTCAATTCCTTTGACATCATGGCTTGGTTTTTGACATGCATTGTCAACTGTGGGACCTTATATAGACAGGTGTGTGCCTTTCCAAATCATGTCCAATCAATTGAATTTACCACAGGTGGACTCCAATCAAGTTGTAGAAACTTCTCAAGGATGATCAATGGAAACAGGATGCACCTGAGATCAGTTTTGAGTATCATAGCAAAGGGTCTGAATACTTATGTAAATAAGGTATTTCTGTTTTTGTTATTTCTAATACATTTGCTAAAATATCTCAACCTGTTTTCGCTTTGCCATTATGGGATATTGTGCTTAGATTGAGGAATACAAATTATTGAATCCATTTTAGAATAAGGTTCTAACGTAAAAAAGTCAAGGGTACTGAATACTTTCCGAATGCACTGTATGTCAATAATGTTATGTTGGTGAGGATTATTTTGCTTCAATGAACAGTATTTCTAAAGTTTGACAATGGGCACGAAATTTAGCATAAATGTGTCCAACATTAGCTTGCTAACGTTAGCTGAAATCATCTACCTACGTAGTGCTGCACACACAATGTTAAAACTTCCAACAAAAGCTGGCTAGCAAGCTACTGTAGTTAGCTAGTAGTGCTAATTTATGCTCACATTGTGATGAGTTTTCATGAAGCAGTTGTTCATGAGTCATTCCACCAGCCTCCTGAGTTAGCTGCTATGCTCAGCTGACCTCAACGATACAATTGCGGAGAAACATGCTGATCTATGGACCGATTTTTCTGTTAAGTCACTTCTTCTTAATTGTGGGGCTGCGTGTCTACAACTTAAGGATAATTTAAACAGGCTATGCAAGCTTTCCATGTTAGTTAGTGAAGGAAGAGCTAGCTAACTGTGTCAGTAAGCTAGCTACAACAGTTAGCTACACAGCTGATCAAGTCACTGCACTGGCGACCAACATCCTGGCACAGAATTTGTACAGGAGATGTACAAACCACCGGTTTGTTTAAATTGTTTCACAATGGCAAACTATTAAATCATTGTCACAATGTGTGTAGTAATTTAGCTAACTAGTTATTCTGCCTATTTCATAGAGTCATATGAGAGCACAGTGATATCGAAAATGAAGGACTATGTTTTCATTTTTTGAATGGCGGATGCTCATTATTCCAATTTCATTATCAGTTCCACGTCCTACAAGACTGATCGGTTGAGGGAGGAGTGACGCCATCTGACGTGAGACAATGCGGTAGCTAACATTGCTGCCGTAGAATGTTGTAGTGTCATGTTAAATGCATCATAATGTAGAAACCTCAATGTCCCAACTCTCTAAATACATGGCTCTTTCCCTACCTATGGAACCAACATGTAGTGTAAATGCATATGTATGAGGGACACTTAAACTAGGAGCACCTATATTTTCTACATTCCCATCTGCTTCACATCTCATCCCTCTCTCTTCCATTGGTCTCCTCTTCCTGACAACCAGGTAACCAGGAAGTATGTGTGGAGGGGGGTAGAGGGGTGGAGCCGACGTGTTTGTTCTGTTTCTTCTCGTTGCCCAAGACGGGCTATTTGTACAGCGTGAGGGGCGGGGTTCAGATGGTCTCAGCCTATCAGTATCCAGAGAAGGCCCAGCAGGCTGTCCTCACTGACCTCTTCCTCCACATAATCACAAAGTAAGTACAGGACTGGGCTGGGCCTCTCGAGACGGTAAAGGAAGTCCATGAGACCAGTCTTATCTGACTTCGGTGATACCCCGCTATACGGTATAAACAGTATTTTTCAAAATACTGACGGTGGGATTTTCAATACAGGAAAAAATATATACTTTTTTTGGGGGGGGGGTCGGTAATACTGTATACCCTGGTATGGTACAGAAACATCTGGATACCGCACGACCCTACTGTGTTTACGCAATCATGTGACATAGCAAGATTTTATGCTGTATTTGAAGCTTTGTCCAGAAATGAGAATTCCACCAAAAATGAAAGCAATTGTCTGGGGGTTGCTGGACCATGTGACATGAAAAGAAAAGGGGACAGTTTGATGAAAACGCTTTAAATAAAGGTTCAAATCTAGGCATGTCACATGATCTCACAAAACCCAGGGCCCTAATTTCTACCTCTTTTTGTCAGGAATGCTCTCCAGTGCTTCTCAGTGAGGTGTGCAGCAGTAGCAGCCAGAGCTGAGGACCCTTACATCGATACCACCATGAAGGTGAGGAAGCTAATGGAAGACGGATCGACCCACGGCCGGACCCCTAGGGAGCTCTTTGTAGATCTGAGGACCGGGAAAGCTTTTAGTTATCCGTCAGGCTTGGTGGAATTTTCACCATATCTACCCCCTATGCCTTGGACATCTTCATTATTGGTCTTAAGGATGCTTTGACTGAGGCTTCCCCTCGTGTGGGATTGGTTGTGCCTCGGTTGGGCTCTGATTGGCCCTGCTACACAATAAGACAGGAAGTCATTAGAGTGGATCAGAGTTTCTCCAGAAATACAGATAGCTGTCTGCTTGGCTCAGATCACTGCGTTAGATTCACTAAGATGGTGGAGCTGGAAAGGGCTCAAAATGGCAACCACCACTTACACAGTTGCATCTGGTGACAAGAGTGTCGTTGTTTTGTGCAGTGTGTCTGCATGCGTGCGTGTCCAACAGTGACACAGTGGAATCTGACTAGCACCTTGTAAGGCTGGGCAGCAGTCTCTCTGGAATGGTAATTGAGAGCCTAAATGTGATTGGTCTGCACATGCTGGGAGGTCCATTTTTAAAAAATTTAAAGTGGAATCTTCATTGTGAGTGGCTGCTTACCGCCCCTAGGACCCATATTCCACCCGTCGGTTTCCCAGAGTAAGATCATAATATCTGTAAGAAACAGTTCTCAATGGATATCCACTTGACATGTAGCAGCAATATCATTATTTTAATAAATCCCAAAGATACAAAAGTATAATTGTGAGGTAATAACAATGTAATTACAATTTCACCAACTTAACAACCACCAGGTAATAAAAAGTGTGTGTGTGTGTGTATGCGCGCGCGCAGGCCTGTCCTCCCATCACCATGGAGTTGTGTGCTCTGCGTATTCAGCTGTTCATTGGTCTGAAGGCTCTGTGTCACTACCAACACCACATCGTCCTGCTGACCACAGCAGATGTGGAGACCAGGGAGGACACGGAGAGGACCGCACGCAGAGTCATGTAGGTCACACGCACACACTTAGTCACTGTAGTCATAGCTAGAAAAATATTGTGAAATTATATTTTGCCCTTATCTAATCCTATACCCATGGCCAGAGCATTTTACTGTGTGTCACAAGTAAAGCAGCATTCAGACAATACACACACCCATCATGTATTAAGCACTGGAAAGGACACTTTATTAAGCACTGGAAATACACTTTATTAAGCACTGGAAATACACTTTATTAAGCACTGGAAATACACTTTATTAAGCTCTGGAAATACACTTTATTAAGCACTGAAAGTACACTTTATTTCTTCACATTTGTGTTTAAAAGATGTAATTGTTAATTTATAGGATTTTAAATATCTGAATCTTCCCTCTCTTTGTCCTTCAATTGTACCTGTAACTCTTATTGTAGAGAATACAAAGATCACAAAACCCTTAGGGGGATTTTCCTAGCAGTAGGTATAGAGCCTTCCACCACGCCGGCTCTGGAGCGTTTTCTGGCTCACTCCTTCCTGTAAGTCTCCTGGCCCCTTGATGGTGTGTCCCTCTGTAGTCCACCTGGAGTAGTCCATCTGGAATAATCCCCCAAACCCCCAACCCTACTAAAACAACACCCTGTGTCTCTCGTCACTAACTGATGGACTAAACAGGACATCGTATCAGTGTGATGATATCACCTACTGGACATAATATCATGTCATTCATGTGGTGGTCCTATGTAGCTCAGTTGTTAGAGCGTGGCGGTTCGATTCCCGGGACCACCAGTATGTAAAATGTATGCAAGGATGACTCTAAGTCACGTTTGGATAAAAGTGTTGTGATATATTATGTACTGTGAGCATTAACGTCTGAAAACCCAGTACGCCTGATTAGACTAAAGCATGATGGAGCCAGAGATTGGAAGACTACATGACCAGTAGAGGCCCCCGCAAGGCCAGTAGAGGCCCCCGCAAGGCCAGTAGAGGCCCCCGCAAGGCCAGTAGAGGCCCCCGCAAGGCCAGTAGAGGCCCCCGCATGACCATGCATTCACAGACGAGAAGGTGGGAAACATGCAGAAAATACCATTCCTTCACCAAGCTGAACTTTTTTTTATCCAAATCACACACAGGGGCTTTGTTATCACATGAGACTGCTTGACACTGCAGCGTGTTTCACTGGCTAAGAGCATCAGGTCTGTTATTAGCTGTCGCTGCTACAGGCTGTACTGGACAGAGAGCCGATAGAACACACACACACACAATGTGTTCAGCACATGGGTCAGTAGGCCTTGTGTGTTAACATGTGGAGTCATGAAGAAAAGCATGCAACGTGTCTGATTGACATTAACGCCCAAAACCCCTGCCCTCAATAACATCCTCTGTTGATTGGTTTGCATTGGTAGGTAGTCAGACTAATCTCTAGGGAGAAGTGCTAGCACTTACTTTACTAATAGCTACTATGTTATGTGGTTGTCTCACCTAGCTCCCTTCACTAACACTAAGTCACTCTGGATAAGAGCGTCTGCTAAATGACTAACATGTAAACTGGAACTAAAACTAAATGTTTGGTGGTCTTTGAGCTCATAGGTTTGTGTCATTCATGTGAACTCCAATTGAACTACACGCTTTCGGCATTCTGCATGGTCCTGCCCAGGGGCTATTGTAACCTTTTTGAGCTTGATGTTATGGCAGCTGAGCTGTACAGTTGTGGCCAAAAGTTTTGAGAATGACCCAAATATTAATTTCCACAAAGTCTGCTGCTTCAGTGTCTTTAGATATTTGTCAGATGTTACTATGGAATACTGAAGTATAATTACAAGCATTTCAAAAGTGTCAAAGGCTTTTATTGACAATTACATGAAGTTGATGCGAAGAGTCAATATTTGCAGTGTTGACCCTTCTTTTTTCAAGACCTCTGTAATCCGCCCTGGCATGCTGTCAATTAACTTCTGGGCCACATCCTGACTGATGGCAGCCCATTCTTGCATAGTCAATGCTTGGAGTTTGTCAGAATTTGTGGGTTTTTGTTTATCCACCCGCCTCTTGATGATTGTCCACAAGTTCTCAATGGGATTAAGGTCTGGGGAGTGTCCTGGCCATGGACCCAAAATATCGATGTTTTGTTCCCCGAGCCACTTAGTTATCACTTTTGCCTTATGGCAAGGTGCTCCATCATGCTGGAAAAGGCATTGTTCGTCACCAAACTGTTCCTGGATGGTTGGGAGAAGTTGCTCTCGGAGGATGTGTTGGTACCATTCTTTATTCATGGTTGTGTATTTAGGCAAAATTGTGAGTGAGCCCACTCCCTTGGCTGAGAAGCAACCCCACACATGAATGGTCTCAGGATGCTTTACTGTTGGCATGACACAGGACTGATGGTAGCGCTCACCTTGTCTTCTCCGGACAAGCATTTTTCCGGATGCCCCAAACAATCGGAAAGGGGATTCATCAGAGAAAATGACTTTACCCCAGTCCTCAGCAGTCCAATCCCTGTACCTTTTGCAGAATATCAGTCTGTCCCTGATGTTTTTCCTGGAGAGAAGTGGCTTCTTTGCTGCCCTTCTTGACACCAGGCCATCCTCAGTCTTTGCCTCACTGTGCGTGCAGATGCACTCACACCTGCCTGCTGCCATTCCTGAGCGAGCTCTGTACTGGTGGTGCCCCGATCCCGCAGCTGAATCAACTTTAGGAGACGGTCCTGGCGCTTGCTGGACTTTCTTGGGTGCCCTGAAGCCTTCTTCACAACAATTGAACCGCTCTCCTTGAAGTTCTTGATGATCCGATAAATGTTTGATTTAGGTGCGATCTTACTGGCAGCAATATCCTTGCCTGTGAAGCACTTTTTTGTGCAAAGCAATGATGACGGCACGCGTTTCCTTGCAGATAACCATGGTTTACAGAGGAAGGAACAATAAATTCCAAGCACCACCCTCCTTTTGAAGCTTCCAGTCTGTTATTTGAACTCAATCAGCATGGCAGAGTAATCTCTAGCCTTGTCCTCGTCAACACTCACACCTGTGTTAACGAGAGAATCACTGACATGATGTCATCTGGTCCTTTTGTGGCAGGGCTGAAATGCAGTGGAAATGTATTTTGGGGATTCAGTTCATTTGCATGGCAAAGAGGGACAGTCATCTGATCACTCTTCATAACATTCTGGAGTATATGCAAATTGCCATCATACAAACTGAGGCAGCAGATTTTGAAAATGAATATTTCTGTCATTCTCAAAACTTTTGGCCACGACTGTAGTTTCTGACCACCTAGATAGAAGCTGTAATGTCCGCCATCTGTGGCCGTTTTTTTTATAGAGATGAGCTGACTGTACTTCCTGCTTCTCTGACCCAGGAACAGGAAGTCACACTTCACTAAGCCCCAGAATCCCAGTGAGATGGGTCACGGCTGGAACCTGTACGTGGTCAACACCGTCCCCCCGCTCCAGCTCTACAACGAGATGGTAACGCACAATGACAACAATAGCCTTACTGTTATGACACCTTACCTCATTTTACCATAATCTTTTCTTTGGCCTTTGTTGGTTGTGCTGAACCATGCATTCAACAATCCATTTATAGTGTTTAACCTTGCATTCAACAATCAACCATTTCTCTGGGCTAGGTGGAGTACAGTAAGACGTATGAGGAGACCAACCCTCTGTCTCAGAGCTGTCTGCACCTGCTCAGTGAAGCCCACCTCCTCCTGAGAGCCACGCTCCTGGACCCCCGGGTTGGAAACCCTGTAGAGCGGCCTCAGACCACTGGTCAGAACCTAGCCCAGGCCCTGGGATATAATACAACACGCACCGCAGAGAGACAGGAGCTGCAGCAGGCCTTTCAGGAGAGCTGCGCCCAGTTAGGAGACTGCTTTAGCAGGTCAGTGGGGTCAGATCACATTAACATCAAGGTTGATGTGTTGGTGGACTGATTGATGTGTTGGTGGACTGATTGATGCGTTGGTGGACTGTGGACTGATTGATGCGTTGGTGGACTGATTGATGCGTTGGTGGACTGATTGATGCGTTGGTGGACTGATTGATGTGTTGGTGGACTGATTGATGTGTTGGTGGACTGATTGATGCGTTGGTGGACTGATTGATGCGTTGGTGGACTGTGGACTGATTGATGCGTTGGTGGACTGATTGATGCGTTGGTGGACTGATTGATGCGTTGGTGGACTGATTGATGTGTTGGTGGACTGATTGATGTGTTGGTGGACTGATTGATGCGTTGGTGGACTGATTGATGCGTTGGTGGACTGATTGATGTGTTGGTGGACTGATTGATGTGTTGGTGGACTGATTGATGCGTTGGTGGACTGATTGATGCGTTGGTGGACTGATTGATGCGTTGGTGGACTGATTGATGTGTTGGTGGACTGATTGATGTGTTGGTGGACTGATTGATGCGTTGGTGGACTGATTGATGCGTTGGTGGACTGATTGATGCGTTGGTGGACTGATTGATGCGTTGGTGGACTGATTGATGCGTTGGTGGACTGATTGATGCGTTGGTGGACTGATTGATGCGTTGGTGGACTGATTGATGCGTTGGTGGACTGATTGATGCGTTGGTGGACTGATTGATGCGTTGGTGGACTGATTGATGCGTTGGTGGACTGATTGATGCGTTGGTGGACTGATTGATGTGTTGGTGGACTGATTGATGTGTTGGTGGACTGATTGATGCGTTGGTGGACTGATTGATGCGTTGGTGGACTGATTGATGCGTTGGTGGACTGATTGATGCGTTGGTGGACTGATTGATGTGTTGGTGGACTGATTGATGTGTTGGTGGACTGATTGATGCGTTGGTGGACTGATTGATGCGTTGGTGGACTGTGGACTGATTGATGCGTTGGTGGACTGATTGATGTGTTGGTGGACTGATTGATGTGTTGGTGGACTGATTGATGCGTTGGTGGACTGATTGATGCGTTGGTGGACTGATTGATGCGTTGGTGGACTGATTGATGTGTTGGTGGACTGATTGATGTGTTGGTGGACTGATTGATGTGTTGGTGGACTGATTGATGTGTTGGTGGACTGATTGATGCGTTGGTGGACTGATTGATGCGTTGGTGGACTGATTGATGCGTTGGTGGACTGATTGATGCGTTGGTGGACTGATTGATGCGTTGGTGGACTGATTGATGCGTTGGTGGACTGATTGATGCGTTGGTGGACTGATTGATGCGTTGGTGGACTGATTGATGCGTTGGTGGACTGATTGATGTGTTGGTGGACTGATTGATGTGTTGGTGGACTGATTGATGCGTTGGTGGACTGATTGATGCGTTGGTGGACTGATTGATGCGTTGGTGGACTGATTGATGCGTTGGTGGACTGATTGATGCGTTGGTGGACTGATTGATGCGTTGGTGGACTGATTGATGTGTTGGTGGACTGATTGATGCGTTGGTGGACTGATTGATGTGTTGGTGGACTGATTGATGTGTTGGTGGACTGATTGATGTGTTGGTGGACTGATTGATGTGTTGGTGGACTGATTGATGCGTTGGTGGACTGATTGATGCGTTGGTGGACTGATTGATGCGTTGGTGGACTGATTGATGCGTTGGTGGACTGATTGATGCGTTGGTGGACTGATTGATGCGTTGGTGGACTGATTGATGCGTTGGTGGACTGATTGATGCGTTGGTGGACTGATTGATGCGTTGGTGGACTGATTGATGCGTTGGTGGACTGATTGATGCGTTGGTGGACTGATTGATGCGTTGGTGGACTGATTGATGCGTTGGTGGACTGATTGATGCGTTGGTGGACTGATTGATGCGTTGGTGGACTGATTGATGCGTTGGTGGACTGATTGATGCGTTGGTGGACTGATTGATGCGTTGGTGGACTGATTGATGCGTTGGTGGACTGATTGAGGTGTTGGTGGACTGATTGATGCGTTGGTGGACTGATTGATGCGTTGGTGGACTGATTGATGCGTTGGTGGACTGATTTGTGTGTTGGTGGACTGATTTGTGTGTTGGTGGACTGATTGATGCGTTGGTGGACTGATTGATGCGTTGGTGGACTGATTGATGTGTTGGTGGACTGATTGATGTGTTGGTGGACTGATTGATGCGTTGGTGGACTGATTGATGCGTTGGTGGACTGATTGATGTGTTGGTGGACTGATTTGTGTGTTGGTGGACTGATTTGTGTGTTGGTGGACTGATTGATGTGTTGGTGGACTGATTGATGCGTTGGTGGACTGATTTGTGTGTTGGTGGACTGAATGTAAAGTGCGACCATCCCTTCCACTGATGTGTAGGTTTGATAAGCGTGACTGCCACTTGGCCCTGCCCTACTATAAGATGTCAGGCCTGTCTCTGACAGAGGTGATCTCCAGGAACAGGGGTCTGTCTAACAGCCTCTGTGGCTACGGGAAGGGCTTCCTCTTCTTCCTCAAACACTCCCTCTATGAGGAGACCCTGGAGCTGCTCACTGAGGTAACTTTCACCAGTCTTTGGAGACCTCCAGCCATTCCAATACAAGCTCTTCTGATTCAATAGCCACACTGTTGAGATTCAGTGGTTGGTGTCTGTGTGTGTTGTAGGAGACAGCCAACGAGGTGCTGGATATCTTCGGTATGGCCGAGCCGTCCCAGCTTCCCCATGTTATAGCCAGCCCTTCCATGGCCAGAGCCAGCCCTGACTGTGGCCTGGCCCACCTAGAGCGGCTGGAGTCCATCGGCGCCCCCTCCGTACCCCTCACCCTGTCCAAGGCTTCCCTGGCCCTACGCATGGCAGACCTGCAGCTCTACAGGCAGCACATGGGCCAACACACAGAGGTCCGATCATGTTTGTGTATGGTGGTGGGGGAAGGAGAGAGTGTGTGAACAGTGTATCTGCTCTATGCCCCGTCCCAGATGCTGCAGGTGTATGGGTTCATTGAGGAAGCCAAGCTGCTGCTGCACGGCAGAGGAGATGCGGTGGTACCTACTCTCCTGGCTCGCCACCTTAGGGACAACCAGGACGGCCTGCTGGTGGCAGCCATGGTGGCGCTGCACGAGAACGACAAGGTCAAACTGGACGAGGCTGACCTCTTCTTCCAGGTTAGGGTTACTGTGTGTGTGTCATTCCTCCAGGATTCCTGTAAGATTTCCTCCAGAATTCGATTCCAAAATGTGACAATATGTAATGCGTTTCATTGTGAGTGTGTTTCCTGTAGGAGCTGTGTGGGGATGTGTCAGGGCCCCAGGGAGGCCCTCAGCTGCTGGTTGACTTCTGGGAAGCCTTGCTGATGGCCTCGTCACAGGAAGCTGTCATCCAGGAGCTGCTGTTCCGCCTCACCACTGTCTACATCGATCGCGTCACACGCCGAGACGGCCGCGGATTCAAACCGCTCAAGAGCGCAGACGACCTGGTGTGTTTTCTGTGTGTCTGTAGCGTGTTTTCTGTGTGTCTGTAGCGTGTTTTCTGTGTGTCTGTAGCGTGTTCTTCGCACTAAGGTGTGATGTTCCATAGGGCTGGAGTCTAGGAGGTAGTGGAGATCCCTGGGTGACTGTTTCTGTGTTACAGATTAACTGGTGTTCCCACTACGGCGTGTTGCATCCCTGGGTCAGCATCCTGACTCCAGCTCACGTCAACATCATTACAGAGGACCTCCACAAACTACAGGTCAGTCTCTCTGCATCATGTCCGTGCTATTTATCAATTTATCAGTCAGACATGGAATCAATCAACCAACCAATCAACTTGTAAAATAAAGCTTTTTTTTTAACCCTTACATGTAAATGTACCACTATGGTGAACAAACAATGAATCATCCAGTCCCTGCTGTGCGGTCCCACCCTGGACGCGTCATCCATCCTGCCCCTGTTGGAGCAGCTGCCAGACGGGGACAACGCCGGGCTCAGTGTGCACGTGCTCTGTGCCACCAAGCTGGGTCACTACGAGAGCTCCATCGAGAGGTTGCTAGACCGCTGTCCTCAGGCCATCATCCCTTATGCTAATCATGAGCTGCAGAACAACAACATGGTGGGTACTGTGGAAATGTCATGCTTCTGTGAAACGTATATGCATTGCCCCAACTCCTTTGCCCCTACTGTGGATCTTACCCTATCCGTACTTACATCCTCATAACCTCAGTCCTACGGTCTGAATGCTAAGGGATAGATTCAATCAGTAGTGCGGAAGTTCCATGTAGCAGCGCAAATTTTCAAGGTAATTTCCGATTTGAGCCGACGTATGCAGCTTTTTATAGTGAATGCGGTCTCTGTGAACACGGGAACATTGCCTTTTTCTATATTTCAATGGTTCTATAGTGCATATCTTTCTAATGGATGAATGTGTTTTTGTTCAGGCTCTGTGGTGGCAGAAGCTGTTCCCTGAGCTGTGTGAGAGAACCAGGGCAACACAGGGAGAGAACACCATCCTGCTGGCTGCACTCAAAGGTACACTCACAGCAAAACTACACTGTCATCGCCACGTCTCTGTAACGTCGTCTATGAGACATGCTATACCGCACGCGAAAGCAGTACGTCGTCTGCGATGCGAGTCTCTCTTGACGCAGTGTAGTTTTTACGCTTCCAGTTTATTTTCCTCGGCAGCGGGAGCGTTACAAAGATGCAGCTGCACAGAAATAAACACATAATATCAGATATAAATTCACAAATAATCTCAATAATCCTAAAACTAAGTAGGAAAATAGCAAAAATCACCATGCACACATTGAAAGGTTTGGTATAGCATTTTAGGTTAAATGTTGAAAAATCTAAATGTTTATATAACTACTTCAAATAATTTTAATTACAACAAACATTTGTTGCTGAAGTTGCAAGAATATCCACCGTTGTGAAGCGTGACCGACATGTAGGCGGTGCTGTAATATCCTCCCGTTGTGAAGCGTGACCGACATGTAGGCGGTGCTGTAATATCCTCCCGTTGTGAAGCGTGACCGACATGTAGGCGGTGCTGTAATATCCTCCCGTTGTGAAGCGTGACCGACATGTAGGCGGTGCTGTAATATCCTCCCGTTGTGAAGCGTGACCGACATGTAGGCGGTGCTGTAATATCCTCCCGTTGTGAAGCGTGACCGACATGTAGGCGGTGCTGTAATATCCTCCCGTTGTGAAGCGTGACCGACATGTAGGCGGTGCTCTAATATCCTCCCGTTGTGAAGCGTGACCGACATGTAGGCGGTGCTGTAATATCCTCCCGTTGTGAAGCGTGACCGACATGTAGGCGGTGCTGTAATATCCTCCCGTTGTGAAGCGTGACCGACATGTAGGCGGTGCTGTAATATCCTCCCGTTGTGAAGCGTGACCGACATGTAGGCGGTGCTGTAATATCCTCCCGTTGTGAAGCGTGACCGACATGTAGGCGGTGCTGTAATATCCTCCCGTTGTGAAGCTGTGACCGACATGTAGGCGGTGCTGTAATATCCTCCCGTTGTGAAGCGTGACCGACATGTAGGCGGTGCTGTAATATCCTTAATATCCTCCCGTTGTGAAGCGTGACCGACATGTAGGCGGTGCTGTAATATCCTCCCGTTGTGAAGCGTGACCGACATGTAGGCGGTGCTGTAATATCCTCCCGTTGTGAAGCGTGACCGACATGTAGGCGGTGCTGTAATAGCCTCCCGTTGTGAAGCGTGACCGACATGTAGGCGGTGCTGTAATATCCTCCCGTTGTGAAGCGTGACCGACATGTAGGCGGTGCTGTAATATCCTCCCGTTGTGAAGCGTGACCGACATGTAGGCGGTGCTGTAATATCCTCCCGTTGTGAAGCGTGACCGACATGTAGGCGGTGCTGTAATATCCTCCCGTTGTGAAGCGTGACCGACATGTAGGCGGTGCTGTAATATCCTCCCGTTGTGAAGCGTGACCGACATGTAGGCGGTGCTGTAATATCCTCCCGTTGTGAAGCGTGACCGACATGTAGGCGGTGCTCTAATATCCTCCCGTTGTGAAGCGTGACCGACATGTAGGCGGTGCTCTAATATCCTCCCGTTGTGAAGCGTGACCGACATGTAGGCGGTGCTGTAATATCCTCCCGTTGTGAAGCGTGACCGACATGTAGGCGGTGCTGTAATAGCCTCCCGTTGTGAAGCGTGACCGACATGTAGGCGGTGCTGTAATAGCCTCCCGTTGTGAAGCGTGACCGACATGTAGGCGGTGCTGTAATATCCTCCCGTTGTGAAGCGTGACCGACATGTAGGCGGTGCTGTAATATCCTCCCGTTGTGAAGCGTGACCGACATGTAGGCGGTGCTGTAATATCCTCCCGTTGTGAAATGTGACCGACATGTAGGCGGTGCTGTAATATCCTCCCGTTGTGAAGCGTGACCGACATGTAGGCGGTGCTGTAATATCCTCCCGTTGTGAAGCGTGACCGACATGTAGGCGGTGCTGTAATATCCTCCCGTTGTGAAGCGTGACCGACATGTAGGCGGTGCTGTAATATCCTCCCGTTGTGAAGCGTGACCGACATGTAGGCGGTGCTGTAATATCCTCCCGTTGTGAAGCGTGACCGACATGTAGGCGGTGCTGTAATATCCTCCCGTTGTGAAGCGTGACCGACATGTAGGCGGTGCTGTAATATCCTCCCGTTGTGAAGCGTGACCGACATGTAGGCGGTGCTCTAATATCCTCCCGTTGTGAAGCGTGACCGACATGTAGGCGGTGCGCTTACATTCTATCTGCATATCACAAGAAGTTAATTTTGTAGCCACGCATCTCGTCACACTCCCAGAGCAGCACCGTGAAAACCATGTTGAGGGAGATATGACGGTACACTCTCGTCACGGTGTCACTATAGTTTCACCGTTAGACTGTAGCCTGTGTTTTCAAGCATAGGGTTTAACTCCAGAATGTCACCACCTTTGCTGTGGTTAAAGGGGCAATTTGCAGTTTAAACAATAACAAGGCCCACCCCACCACTGTTTTGGGTAACAGCTTAGGGATGGGGCTGGATAAGTATAACCAGTCTCAAGTGATTATAGAGTTATGGATGCAAGGACTGACCATCCATGCTATCAAAATGTATAGTTTTAAACATGTTTTGAGTGTATACAGTGTGTGTTAACCATTACAATGTTTTCCAAACAGTGGAGTAAAACATGCTTCTATTTTGGTTTCTGATGGGTTACGACAGTTGACCTAAGATCATGTGGCGTATAGATGTTTTACACCGAACAAAAATATAAACGCAATATGTATTTCATGAGCTGAAATAAAAGATCCCAGAAATGTGACAAACACACAAAAAGCTTATTTCTCTCAAATGTTGTGCACAAATTTGTTTACATCCCTGTTAGTGAGCATTTCTCAAGATAATCTATCTACGTGACAGGTGTGGCATATCAAGAAGCTGATTAAACAGCATGATCATTACACAGGTGCATCTTGTGCTGGGGACAATAAAAGGCCAGTCTAAAATGTGCAGTTTTGTCTCACAACACAATGCCACTGATGTCTCAAGTTTTGAGGGAGCATGCAATTGGCATGCCGACTGCAGGAATGCCCACCAGAGCTGTTGCCAGAGAATTAAATGTTAATTTGTCAGTACGTCCAACTGGCCTAACAACTGCAGACCACATATAACCACGCCAGCTCAGGACCTTCACATTTAGCTTCTTCACTGGTAGGATCGTTTGAGACTAGTCGCACCGGACAGTCCTTTTGTGGGGAGAAACTCATTCTGATTGGCTGGGCCTGACTGGGCGGGCCTGCCTCCCATGGCTGCGTCCCTGCCCAGTCATGTGAAATCCATAGATTAGGGCCTAATGAATTTATTTCAATTGAGTGATTTCTTTTACATGAACTGTAACTCACTAAAATCCTTGAAATTGTTGCATGTTGCGTTTTATTTTTGTTCAGTATAGATTCTTCAAGAATTATTGGATGAATATAATTCATTTAAAAGTAAAAAAATGTATGTATAGTATGAATTGCAGATTGCTCCTTTATTATTCAGAGTTGGGCCATAACATCTGCATTTTCCCTGACAACAGAAACGCTGGTGGTGGTTGCCATGGAGCTGAACCCCCTGGAGTTCCTGGACCTGTTGCCTGACGACGGGACGGTCCACTTCTTCCTGCCTCACCTGCTGGAGTGCAGCCAGAGACACCTCATGATGTGAGGAGGAGAAGCCGTAGAATTACAACTAGTAGAACAGACATACAGTAGTTCTAAAAGCCACTTTTATTTCACGGTCCATCCAATATGGCAGATTAGTTGAATTTGACATTTCTGCCTAAGTAGAACAGGTTCGTTAGTGTCCATTTTAAGCATTCATTCCAAATGGTACGCCCAGTACAGCAACTGATGCAACGGACCGCTGGTTTGAATGGAAATGTCCCTTCTACTGATTCTATTTCTATGGAGGATCCTAAACCTGGAAAGCGCTGGACAATCAACCACTTAGTGTGGAGTGAGCCTCTCAAAACACTACTACTGTAGAGCCTTATGGAAATGTTACCCATACAAAACCACCATTTGTAGTCCTATTTGTCAAATTAATATGAACAGAGAATTTTGCTGTGCAGAGATATGACTATTTTCTGATTTTTAATAAGGAAATCCTGAATAATTTTTTTAACCTTTTTTTTTTCTTTTTCTCTGACCTCAATTTTTCTATTACTGTTTAGTATTGTCACGTCGCTAGTCATGCAGTGGTACAAGTCCTCTTCTGTGTGGACTTGTGGATACCCCTGAGATCTTTATTACTGAGTATTAGGAACTGGATGTTGAGTTATACACTGGACTAATCTTTCTGGTGTTCATTGGAAGAAGAGATAAGAAAAGGTGGTTGAATAACGTGGAAGGAAGGAATTTCTCTGAGAGGTATAACCTCACTACTGTGAAACCCAGTATATAATCTATTCCCAGTGTTTGTTTTGCTTTTATCAGTTTTTTTTTTTTGTTGGTTCACTGCGTTTAATAAATGCTCTCTAAAAACATTTCATGTTGGTTCTGCTCCTTTCACAAACACATTAGCAATATATTGACGTGTACACCCACCGGGCCAGTTTATTATTAAACCCATCTAGTACCAGGTCGGAGTCCCCTTTGCTTCCAGAACAGCCTGAATTATTCGGGGAATTGATTCTACAAGTCGGAAATGTTCCATAGGGATGTTGGTCCATGCTGACACCATGGAATCTCCCAGTTGCTGCAGATTGGACGGAGGTACACCACCGCCTCCGGCCTGTACCGTTGACACCAGGCAGGATGGGTCCAGTGTTGGTGATCGCGTGCCCTCTGGAGCCGCTTCTTCTTGTTTTTAGCTGATAGGAGTGGAATCCAGTGTGGTCGTCTGCTGCAATAGCCCATCCGTGAGAAGGACCGAGATGCTGTTCTCCATACTACTGTCGTACTGTGCCATTATTTGTATGTTTGGCCCGCCAGTTCGCTTTCACGATTCTTTCCATTCTCCTTCGACCTCTCGTCCACAGGACTGCCACTGACTGGATGTTTTTTGTTTGTCGCTCCATTCTCTGTAAACCTTTTAGACACTCGTTCGTGCCAATGTTGGACAACATCAGAAACAACATCAGGGAGGATTTTATATTTTCTTTATTCAAAATGTATTTTAGAGCATTGACATTAGACATTGTTCATTGCTTTTTTATTTATTTCACCTTTATTTAACCAGGTAGGCTTAAACCCTGTATTAAAGCCGTTTAGTTAATTCATGCATTGTCAGTGGTCACGGTGCTCCTTATGTGGAATACGAGGTCAATGTGTAATTACTGAAGAGATGTGCGTAGCTTTTATTCGCTGTTTGTGTTAATGCTCCGCGTTCATCCAAAAAAGCCCTTCTTTTCTGAAGACACAAAAACACAGAGGTTAGTTGTATAAACATTCACAAGTGGGAGTAACAGCTAAATTATAGAGTGTAAACACACACACGGTAACCCACACTTCACACACAGTGAACCAAACCCACACACTCCTTACCTTTCTCAGTGACTTTGTAGACTGTTACCATGCCGGCCTTGATGTGGTCTGCGACGTGGCAGTGCAGCAGCCAGGAGCCTGGGTACTTAGGTCTCATCTTCACCGTCTGGAAGGTGCCTGGGAACAGTTCAAACACGTCTGCACGGTGGGACCCTCCACTCAGCTGGGGAACACAGGACCAGAGAATATATGTAACCATTTAGTTAAGTCAGATTCAGATGTATTAGTCCTAGGCTAGAAGAGCAAGGGCTCGATTGAGTTTTATAGTGTGATTTGGAATTAAGGTCATTTCCGATTTGAGCCATCCTATGCAGCGTTTACTGTGAATGCAGTCTCCGGCTAATGCGGGAACATTTGCCTTTAAATTTCTATAAGGCTGTAGCCACACCCTGTGTTCCCAAGACAACCGTGAAGAAAAAGAAGATAAAGTGTATGCATACTTGACTGACCGCCTACATCTGGGCTTATGGTCCATAATTCAATGTGGTCTTCAATGTGACCTCTCTGTTCTGTTTTAATTTTTTTAAATAAAAGTTCTGATGATTTAGAGCTTCATACACTTAAATTGGAGGAAAGTTATGCTGCTTTGAAAGTTTCCAGGAAAGATTGAGGAAATGTACACCTAATGATTATAATTTTTTTTTTTATATGGTCAAATGGGATCTTACCTTATAGTCAAAGCTGTGCCCGTGGAAGTGGGCAGTGTGGATGTCTATCTCGTTGCCCATCCCCATCAAGTACCAGTACACCTTGTCCCCCACTTCCATGTTCAGTCCCAGCAGGTTTCCATACAGCTGCCCGTTGATGCCTACAGCAGAGATATGTCAGTGACAAAAACATCAATTTATCCGGGGCAGTATTTATCAAGTGCCTCAGAGTAGGAGTGCTGATCTATAAAAGGCAAAAACTGATCCTAGATCACTCCTGTGAATAGGCCCTGGTCCCACTTTAAACAAACAATAGCTTTTTAAGGCCTATTAATGAAGGCTTAATAAACCCCTTTTTATAAGGCCTATATAAATGCTTCAGAAATCATTAAGCAAAGGCTTTCCTATTAACGGTGGCAAAATAACATACACCCCTTTCTTTCCCCAGCCTCACCATGCATTTTATTGCTTTCAATGAAGTCCTCATCCTCTTTGATGTTCCTGGTGGGGGTCTTGATGTTTGTTTTGATGTTGTCGTCCAGGTACCAGGACTCGTTCTCATCAAACACCATGAAGAGGAGAGCAAACTCTTCCACTTCCTTCTTCAGTCCAAATGATCTCGCATAGCTGCGTCTACATATCACTAGGGGACCAATTAGACCGCTGTACAGGTCCTGGGGGTAGACACCAATATGTAAATATGTGTGTTAACGTATATGTATTTATATGTATCCTATATATACAAAAGTATGTGGACACCCCTTCAAATTAGTGGATTCGGCTACTTCAGCCACACCCGTTGCTGACAGGTGTATAAAATCGAGCATACAGCCATGCAATCTCCATAGACAAACATTGGCAGTAGAATGGCCTTATTGATGAGCTCAGTGACTTTCATTGTGGCACCGTCATAGGATGCCACCTTTCCAACAAGTCAGTTTGTCAAATTTCTGCACTGGTAAAGCTGCCCTGGCCAACTGTAAGTGTTGTTATTGTGAAGTGGAAATGTCTAGAACAGAGCTGCACAACCCTCTTCCTGGGGATCTACTGTCCTGTAGGTTTTCAGTCCTACCCTAATTTAGCATATCTGATTCAGCTAGTTAAGGTTTTGTTGAGCAGCTAATAAGTAGAACCAGGTGTGTTAAATTAGGGTTGGACTGAAAACCCACAGGATGGTAGATCTCCAGGAAGAGGGTTGGGCAGCCCTGGTCTAGGAGCAACAACGGCTCAGCCGCGACGTGGTAGGCCACACAAGCTCACTGAACGGGACTGCCAAGGGCTGATGCGTGTTGCACGTAAAAATATTCTGTCCTCGGTTGCAACACTTATTACCACATTTCAAACTGCCTCTGGAAGCAACATCAGCACAAGAAGTGTTCGTCGGGAGGTTCATGAAATTTCCATGGCTGAGCAGCTGCACACAAGCCTAAGATCACCGTACACAATGCCAAGTATTGGCTGGAGGGGTGTAAATCCCGCCGCCTCTGGAGCAGTGGAAGCGCGTTGATGAATCATATTTCACCATCTGGCAGTCCAAGGGATGAATCTGAGTTTGGCGGATGCCAGGAGAACGCTACCTGCCCCAATGCATAGTGCCAACTGTAAAGTTTGGTGGAGGAGGAATAATGTTCTGGGGCTGTTTGTCATGGTTTGGGCTAGGCCTCTTAGTTCCAGTGAAGGGAAATCTTAATGCTACACCATACAATTACATTCTAGACGATTCTGTGCTTTCCTATTTCAGTGTAACAATGCCCCTGTGCACAAAGCGAGGTCCATACAGAAATGGTTTGTTGAGATCGGTGTGGAAGAACTTGACTGGCCTGCAGAAAGCCCTGACCTCGACCCCATGAAACACCTTTTGGATGAATTGGAACGCCGACTGCGAGCCAGGCCTAATTGCCCAACATCTGTACCCAACCTCAATCATGCTCTTGTGGCTGAATGGAAACAAGTCCCCACAGCAGTGTTCCAACATCTAGTGGAAAGCCTTCCCAGAAGAGTGGAGGCTGTTATAGCAGCAAAGGGGGACCAACTCCTTATTAATGCCCATGATTTTGGAATGAGATGTTGGACAAGCAGGTGTCCACATACTTTTGGTCATGTAGTGTACAGTTGAAGTCGGAAGTTTTCATACACCACAGTCAAATACAGTTTTTCACCATTTCTGACATTTAATCCTAGTAAAAATTCCCTGTCTTTGGTCAGTTAGGATCACCACTTTATTTTAAGAATGTGAAATGTCAGAATAATAGTGGAGAAAATTATTTATTTCAGATTTTATTTCTTTCATCACATTCCCAGTGGGTCAGAAGTTTGCATACACTCAATTATTTGGTGGCATTGCCTTTAAATTGTTTAACTTGGGTCAAACGTTTTGGGTAGCCTTCCACAAGCTTCCCACAATGAGTTGGGTGAATTTTGGCCCATTCCTCCTGACAGAGCTGGTGTAACTGAGTCAGGTTTGTAGGCCTCCTTGCTCGCACACACTTTTCTATAGGATTGAGGTCGGGGCTTTGTGATGGCCACTCCAATACCTTGACTTTGTTGTCCTTAAGCCATTTTGCCACAACTTTGGAAGTATGCTTGGGGTCATTGTCCATTTGGAAGACCCATTTGCGACCAAGCTTCAACTTCCTGACTGATGTCTTCAGATGTTGCTTCAATATATCCACATAATTTTCCTGCCTCATTATGCCATCTATTTTGTGAAGTGCACCAGTCCTTCCTGCAGCAAAGCACCCCCACAACATGATACTGCCACCCCGTGCTTCATGGTTGGGACGGTGTTCTTCGGCTTGCAAGCCTCCCCCTTTTTCCTCCAAACATAACGATGCTCATTATGGCCAAACAGTTCCATTTTTGTTTCATCAGACCAGAGGACATTTCTCCAAAAAGTACGATCTTTGTCCCCATGTGCAGTTATAAATCGTAGTCTGGCTTTTTATGGCGGTTTTGGAGCAGTGGCTTCTTCCTTGCTGAGCGGCCTTTCAGGTTATGTCTATAGGACTCGTTTTACTGTGGATATAGATACTTTTGTACCTGTTTCCTTCAGCATCTTCACAAGGTTCTTTGCTATTGATCTGGGATTGATTTGCACTTTTTGCAATTATGTTCAGCTCTAGGAGACAGAACGCGTCTCCTTTCTGAGCGGTATGACGGCTACGTGGTCTCATGGTGTTTATACTTGCGTACTATTGTTTGTACAGATGAACGTGGTACCTTCAGGCGTTTGGAAATTGCTCCCAAGGATGAACCAGACTTGGGAGGTCGACAATTTCTTTTCTGAGGTTTTGGCGGATTTTTTTTGATTTTCCGATGATGTCAAGCAAAGAGGGACTGAGTTTGAAGGTAGGCCTTGAAATACATCCACAGGTACACCTCAGAGAGAATAAAGGAGACGGCATCGGTCAAAATCGTGATTTATGACCCTATGCGTCTGATTTATGACCCTATGTCCGGCTGGTTCGTACATGCACAAATAAGGGCATCCGGTCTGGACATCCTGGCGGGAAGGTGTCACGTGGTTAGGGTCATATAGTTTTATCCTGTTCTGTCACGTGTTAGAGTGTGTGTTATATCTATATTGCATCTCTTTGAAGTTGTCATGATGATTGATGTGTAGGGCCCTCATTGAACTGGGGGGGTTGTGTTTGAACATTTCAAAGAGGATGACCACACACCCCCCTATTTTATTGCTCTTAGGGTTGTTGTCTATGAATTAGGAATGTCCGGGGGGTTATGTGTTGGAGGCACACGTCTTATAAATAGCCCCAGACACACATGCGGCCCCAGAACACTAAACAAGATTTTAAAAATAAAAACCCTGAACATTAAACAGAAAATTATGACTCCTAGGCCAATTCTCGGGGTACTATGCGTCTCTTGTCGCGAACCCAATGATAAAAGCATCGAGGATCTTTGGGGTGAGGCCCCAGAATGTTTTAAAGAGTTTTTGGATACTAGTGATGGCCACATGACATATATGTTCAAACCTGAGGATTCAACGGTGAAGATTTTCACAGACAGAGGCCCCAGACCCCTTTATCATGCAAAAGTCGGGAGTTTTTCTCCTGCACTGCGTATGAGAGAATGGCTTAAGATACGGCTAGCGCTCTGTCAAATTAAACAGGCCCTGAGTGGTACAGCCGTGCCAGGTTATGCTATGGAAGAGAGGGTGGAGGGTCGCTATGATTTACAAGCCATCAGGATCTCTTCAATGGCTTATAGCCCCGACTCCAAAGTGACAATTTTAGCATGTGAACAATTTGATAGTACAAATGCTACCAAGTCTGTAAATTCATATGTATTATCGAAAGCCTGCAAGGATGTGAATTTTTTTATGCCTGTGTTTAGCTTTAAATGGAGGGATTACCCTATATTCATAACCCTGATTTGTACTATCAAATTGTTCACATGCTAAAATTGTCACTTTGGAGTCGGGGCTATTAATACATTGTTCCCCTAGCCTGAGAGGATGGAAGTTCAATATGAGGCTAGATATAGTAGGTTAATGTTAACTAGCTGACTCATCGTTGCCCATGAAAGGAAGTTAGGCTAGCGAGCAAGCTTTTTAGCCAGGTTGCCCAGGACAACAAAAACTAAAAGTGTGTACTGTATGACAGTCATAGACCATTTCATCAACATGAAAGAGAGGATGGCATTGGCATTTCTCTACAAGTAGGGTGAGTAAATGTATTTTCTACGCACACACACACACCAGTGGAGGCTGCTGAGGGGAGAACGGCTCATAATAATGGCTGGAACAGAGCCAATGGAATTGCATTAAACACATAGAAACCATGTATTTGATACCATTCCACTGATTCCGCTCCAGCCTTTACCACGAGCCCGTCCTCCCCAATGAAGGTGCCACCAACCTCCTGTGATACACACACACACACACACACACACACACACACACACACACACACACACACACACACACACACACACACACACACACACACACACACACACACACACACAGAGAGAGAGAAATCAGAACTACTGAAAACAACATCATATTTAGCTTACGTTGATTGGACTAAATAGTTTTTGGTATCTTTTAGTTGTCACTGTATTAGACTACTCATAGGTGAATTGATCATGTTGAAATAGTGGAGGCAGCTCCTGTTTTCTTTGAAACTTGCGGTAACTCTCCGTGGTTCTAAATCAATAGTTTTGGAGAAGGTGGGAAACATTAACTTGTTTGACCATGCTGTAGGTCATGTAACTGTTTGTTACATGCAATATGCTTTGTGGACTTCACCGGACAGAGGTTAAGGTCCAGATTTGTGATGAAACAAAGGTGTGGTTGAATTTATTCTGAACTAACAGGTTATAGAGCAAACGCAATTATCACAACACATACAACACATACCTTGACTTTTTACACATTTTATTACGTTACAGCCTTATTCTTAAATGGATTAAATCGTTTTTTCTCTTATCAATCTACACACAATACCTTTTTAATTACAAAGCAAAAACTGTTTTTTAGTACTTTTACAAATGTATTAAACAAAAAAAAATGAAATGTCACATTTACATAAGTATTCAGACCCTTTACTCAGTACTTTGTTGAAGATCCTTTAGCAGCGATTAGCAGCAATTACAGCCTCAAGTGTTCTTGGGTATGACACTGCAAGCTTGGAACACCTGTATTTGGGGAGTTTCTCCCATTCCTTCTCTGCATATCCTGTCAAGCTCTGTCAGGTTGGATGGGGGGCATCGCTGCACAGCTATTTTCAGGTCTCTCCAGAGATGTTAGATTGGGGTCCGTGCTCTGGCTTGGCCACTCAAGGTCATTCAGAGACATGTCCCGAAGCCACTCCTGCATTCTCTGGGCTGTGTGCTAAGGATCGTCCTGTTGGAAGGTGAACCTTCACCCCAGTCGGAGGTCCTGAATACTCTGGAGCAGGTTTTCATCAAGGATCTCTCTGTACTTTGCTCCGTTAATCTTTCCCTCGATCGTGACTAGTCTCCCAGTCCCTGCCGCTGAAAAACATCCCCACAGCATGATGCTGCCACCACCATGCTTCACCGTAGGGATGGTGCCAGGTTTCCTCCAAACATGAAGCTTGGTATTCAAGCCAAAGCGTTCAATCTTGGTTTCATCAGAACAGAGAATCTTGTTTCTCATGGTCTGAGAGTCTTTAGGTGCCTTTTGGCAAACTCCAAGCATGCTGTCATGTGCCTTTTACTGAGGAGTGGCTTCTTCCATTTAAGAATAATGGAGGCCACTGTGTTCTTGGGGACCTTCAAAGCACCAGAAATGTTTTGCTACCCTTCCCCAGATCTATGCCTTCACACAAACCTGTCTCTGAGCTCTACGGACAATTCCTTCAACTTCGTGGCTTGGTTTGTGCTCTGACATGCACTGTCAACTGTGGGACCTTATATAGACAGGTGTGTGCCTTTCCAAATCATGTCCAATCAATTGAATTTACCACAGGTGGACTCCAATCAAGTTGTAGAAACATCTCAAGGTTGATCAATGGAAACAGGATGTACCTGAGATCAATTTCGAGTCTCATAGAAAAGGGTCTGAATACTTATTTAAATAAGGTTTTTCTGTTTTTATTTTTAATACATTTACAAACATATCTAAAAACCACTTTGTCATTATGGGGTATTGTGTGTAGATTGATGAGGATAAACATTAATTTAAACAATTTTAGAATAAGGCTCCTGAGTAGCGCAGCAGTGTAAGGCACTTCATCTCAGTGCAAGAGGCGTTACTACAGTCCCTGGTTCAAATCCAGGCTGTATCACATCCGGCCGAGATTGGGAGTCCCATAGGGCAGCGCACAATTGGCCCAGCGTCGTCCGGGTTTGGCTGGGGTAGTCCGCCATTGTAAATAAGAATTTGTTCTTAACTGACTTGCCTAGTTAAATTAAGGTTAAATAAAAAATAAGGCTGAAACGTAACAAAATGTGGAAAAAGGGAAGGGGTCTGAATATTTTCCAAAGGCACCGTATGTTGTAATATGGCTTTTTGTTTTGACATGTTTTGGCTTCCCCAGTGATTTTACCCATGGGCGTCAGTTAAACTGCAATACCAGGTCAAAACTGTAGGAGCAGTGAAACCCGTGTTTTAGACCGGAACCTTGGCCCCTTGGGCTGAATGGCACCAAAAAATAGTTAAGGATCATAGTGAAAGTGGCCGTGACTAGAAAGTTTTTTGTTTGGCAGTTCTGCTAATCGTAATTTACATAGGCTTTCCAGGGCTTTTGGCAATGCTAGGTTGCTATGCAGTAGCCAACCAGCAGAGCTCGTGACTTCACGCTCCCAGACCGGACACTGGGGGCCGAGTCAGACATCTTGATTCTATGTTTAGCGGAGATCTTCTGTGACTAAAGTGACTCGGGAGGGGTAAAAAAAAACAACTTTAGCTTCTGTACGTGTGGTCTGGATCACTCGTAGATGTTTTTATGTGTGTAAGTCTGGGAAACACCTTGGCTACTAAAGATAGATAGTAAGAAGGTTCTAACGATGATCTCAACGCTACTAAAGGCTCTGGGGAAACCCGACCCTGATCTTGAGATTGAGCTTGTGGCTCAGTTTGTGGTATCTCATTTACCTTGATGACGTTGACTGTGGAGTAATAAGCTCCCACACTGCATGTCTCCTGTTTGTCTGTAGGCCCAGCTGTCTTGGGGACATACCATGTGTATGTCTGTGTTTCACCTGTATGGGACAACTCTGCTTTAGGAAACTAACTCTCACTCACTACAAAGTTATTATTCTGTAGAACAGGGTCATGAAATATATATGAGTAACCATAGTAATAAAAGATAAGTGACACACATAGGTTTTTGTAGCGATTAAAAGTACTTTCTGCTATTGAAACTACTACATATCACTATCACAAATCCAATGTCTATATCACTAGCTGGTCAAATCCAACATCTATAACACTAGCTGGTCAAATCCAATGTCTATAACACTAGCTGGTCAAATCCAATGTCTATAACACTAGCTGGTCAAATCCAATGTCTATATCACTAGCTGGTCAAATCCAATGTCTATATCACTAGCTGGTCAAATCCAACGTCTATAACACTAGCTGGTCAAATCCAATGTCTATATCACTAGCTGGTCAAATCCAATGTCTATATCACTAGCTGGTCAAATCCAATGTCTATAACACTAGCTGGTCAAATCCAACGTCTATAACACTAGCTGGTCAAATCCAATGTCTATAACACTAGCTGGTCAAATCCAATGTCTATAACACTAGCTGGTCAAATCCAATGTCTAAAACACTAGCTGGTCAAATCCAACATCTAAAACACTAGCTGGTCAAATCCAACGTCTAAAACACTAGCTGGTCAAATCCAACGTCTAAAACACTAGCTGGTCAAATCCAACGTCTAAAAAACTAGCTGGTCAAATCCAACGTCTAAAACACTAGCTGATCAAATCCAACGTCTATAACACTAGCTGGTCAAATCCAATGTCTAAAACACTAGCTGGTCAAATCCAACGTCTAAAACACTAGCTGGTCAAATCCAACGTCTAAAACACTAGCTGGTCAAATCCAACGTCTAAAACACTAGCTGGTCAAATCCAATGTCTATAACACTAGCTGGTCAAATCCAACGTCTAAAACACTAGCTGGTCAAATCCAACGTCTAAAACACTAGCTGGTCAAATCCACCATCTAAAACACTAGCTGGTCAAATCCAACGTCTAAAACACTAGCTGGTCAAATCCAACGTCTAAAACACTAGCTGGTCAAATCCAACGTCTATAACACTAGCTGGTCAAATCCAACGTCTATAACACTAGCTGGTCAAATCCAACGTCTAAAACACTAGCTGGTCAAATCCAATGTCTAAAACACTAGCTGGTCAAATCCAACGTCTATAACACTAGCTGGTCAAATCCAACGTCTAAAACACTAGCTGGTCAAATCCAACGTCTAAAACACTAGCTGGTCAAATCCAATGTCTAAAACACTAGCTTTTCAAATCCAATGGATTATGGGTGTTGTTTATTTTACCTGGCTTAGTTTCTTTGACTTGTGGAACGTCTGTCTTCACCCCATGTGCATGAATAGAGTAAGGTCTTGTGGCCATGTTCTTGAAGACTATATTGACTTTGTCACCAATGTCTGCATGGATCATAGGGCCTGGGGAAAGAAACAAGTGGGGTCATCAATCAGGATTCATAACAGGTCAGTTTAATAATGAAAATAATGTAAAGTCATCGCTTGGTCCCTGGGAAGTAAAGTATGGCGATTAAATTCCATATGTTATGTACGTACTAAGCCTACTGTACCGCCAAACCCTTTATACTACAACTTACCCAGAATCAAACCCTTTATACTAAAACTTACCCAGAACCCAACCCTTTATACTACAACTTACCCAGAACCAAAACCTTTTTACTACAACTTACCCAGAACCCAACCCTTTATACTACCACTTATCCAGAATCAAACCCTTTATACTAAAACTTACCCAGGATCCCCAGGTGTTGCATGTCTGCTGATCTCTCCTTCTGTTTGGTGAATTTATTGTTGGTGAACTCCCTGTAGACAACTTTCTTGTAGATGGAGCCGATGAACTTACCCTGTTTATCAATGAAATCATTTCCTGGACTGGAGACAAAGAAAACATACTGATGTATTGTAGATCCATGTCTCAAACATGGAACAGGAATGTTTCTAGGGTTATGGTTATGGCCGGGGTTAGGGTTGAGCTGGGGTTAGGGTTGAGCTGGGGTTAGGGTTGAGCTGGGGTTAGGGTTGAGCTGGGGTTAGGGTTGAGCTGGGGTGTAAACATGAAGCTAGGGTTATGGCTGGGGTTAGGGTTGAGCTGGGGTTAGGGTTGAGCTGGGGTGTAGACATGAAGCTAGGGTTATGGCTGGGGTTTGGGTTATGGCTGGGGTTAGGGTTGAGCTGGGGTGTAGACATGAAGGTAGGGTTATGGCTGGGGTTAGGGTTGAGCTGGGGCTGTGGACATGAAGCTATAGTTAGGGTTAGGGTTGCAGAATTCCTGGAACTTTCAATAAATTCCCTTGTTTTCCAGAAATCCTGGTTGGAGGTTATAGAATCAGGAGAGAATATAAGACATGAAGCTAGGGTTATGGCTGGGGTTAAGGTTGAGCTGGGGTTGTAGACATGAAGCTACGGTTAGATTACCTATGTATGAGGCCATGGTACATCTCCTGCTCCCAGGTCCGGTTGGGGGAGTAGTCCCAGTCTATCTCAATGGCAGCAATGTAGTAGGTCTTAGAGTGGAGCATGATCTCTGACTGCCTGCTGAACATACTACACTTCTGCACAGTGTAGTTGGCCCTCATACCTCCCTGGTAATGGTCTGTCGTCTTGCACACCACCTCAAACTGACCTGGAGGGGGGAAACAAATCCATTGTCTGTCATTATAATTCGTTTTAATTGATTTTCAATTAGAACAGAAGTAAACATTTACGATTCTGTCTGCCCCTCCATCCATCCATCTGCCCATCCATCCATCTGCCCATCCATCCATCCATCCGTCTGCCCATCCATCCATCCATCCATCCATCCATCCATCTGTCTGCCCCCCCATCCATCCATCCATCCATCCATCCATCCATCCATCCATCTGTCTGCCCATCCATCCATCTATCCATCCATCTCTCCATTAGTCCATCCATCCATCCATCTATCCATCCATCTCTCCATTAGTCCATCCATCCATCCATCCATCTATCCATCCATCTCTCCATTAGTCCATCATCCATCCATCCATCTATCCATCCATCTCTCCATCCATCCATCTGCCCATCCATCCATCTATCTCTCCATTAGTCCATCCATCCATCCATCTATCCATCCATCTCTCCATTAGTCCATCATCTATCCATCCATCCATCCATCCATCCATCCATCCATCCATCCATCCATCCATCCATCCATCCATCCATCCATCCATCCATCCATCTCTCCATTAGTCCATCCATCTCTCCATCCATCCATCCATCCATCCATCCATCCATCCATCCATCCATCCATCCATCCATCCATCCATCCATCCATCTATCTCTCCATTAGTCCATCCATCTATCCATCCATCTCTCCATTAGTCCATCCACCCCTCCACCCATCCGTCCATTCATCCATCCATCCACCCGCCCACCCACCCACCCACTCATCCACTCATCCATCCATCCTTCCATTCATTCCTCCATGCATCCCTCCATCCATAATGTGTCCTACCCATGCTGTCTGGCTCCATCATGACAGTGTGGGAGATGTGAGGGAACACGTTCATGACGTCTCTGCGTGTCTCTCTGTAGATGAACCTGTTCCCTTCAAAGTATAGGCCGTGGATATCAGCCTCAGAGCCCAGGCCAGACAGGTGCCAAGACACCTTGTCCCCCTTACACATGGTCAGCCCTGGAAGGTTCCCATACATGTAGCCATTTATTGCTGTGGGAACAAGACATGGAAAAGTTAGTGCCCTACAGAAGACCAGTGAGAGGTTGAAATGTGTTAGGTTGTTGGTAACTGCTGTGTTTTGGTGTTTACTTTTTTTTATCCATAGGGAAATCCCATTACAGTATAGGCTTTTTGAAAGTAACTGAGAAGGAATGAGTTTAATTGCAACTTTGCCAAAGAAGAATTGACATGTTTTGTAGCTGAATTAGCATCACAGTTTAACAAGTTTCCATGATAGATCAGTGTTCTAAGGCTGTATTTACACAAGCAGCCCAATTCTGATCTATTTCCACTAATTTGGTCTTTTGACCAATCAGATCAGCTATTTTACAAATAGTTGGGTAAAAGACCAGCACTGGACTGCGTGTGTAAACACAGCCTAAAAGACTCACAGTGCATTTTGTTAGATTCCTGGAAGTCCTCATCCTCCTTGTTGACAGTTTTAGGAGCCTTGGTAAACTGGTTAATGTTGTCATCCAGGAACCAGCTCAGGTTCTCATCAAACACTGTAGCCAGCATGTGGAACTCCTTGTTCACGTTTTTCTGAAATGGGAAATAAACGTGAAAATAATTGATGTGAGTGCTCTGTCTGTATTTGACCTATGTAATGCCGAGTCAGCTGATGAACACATTCCAGATTCAATATTTCAACACACTGACAATAAAGGTATTCAACCAATTCCAATTCCATTTCTTTACCTGTTTCCCTTTTTTGAGGGTCTTTTTTTTGCAGACCAGGAGGGGTCCAACAAGGCCGGAGCTGGTGTCTTTGACAGGGTCCACGGCTGAGTAGTAGAAGTATGTAATGCAGTCTGCATCGTCCGCCACCGGCCCACCATCCTTAGGGACCACCCACTCATAGGTGTGTGTGGTGCCTGGTTTAACCAGCGCTGCCGGGGGAGGGGTTACAGTTCCTGGAGGGTAGGGGTGGAGGTCAATAAGATAAAGATTCCATGGCTTGGTGATTAGTTCAATAAATGGTCTGTGTTACGGCAAAAACATGCTATCCCGGCAAACATGCCCACATTGGCACTGTCTCCTGACCCCTCCTGTCTCAGCCTCCAGTATTTATGCTGCAGTAGTTTATGTGTCGGGAGGGCTAGGGTCAGTCTGTTATATCTGGAGTATTTCTCCTGTCTTATCCGGTGTCCTGTGTGAATTGAAGTATGCTCTCTCTAATTCTCTCTTTCTTTCTCTCTCTCGGAGGACCTGAGCCCTAGGACCATGCCTCAGGACTACCTGGCATGATGACTCCTTGTTTGTCCCCAGTCCACCTGGTCGTGCTGCTGCTCCAGTTTCAACTGTTCTGCCTGCGGCTATGGAACCCTGACCTGTTCACCGGACATGCTACCTGTCCCAGACCTGCTGTTTTCAACTCTCTAGAGGCAGCAGAAGCGGTAGAGATACTCTGAATGATCGGCTATGAAAAGCCAACTGACATTTACTCCTGAGGTGCTGACTTGTTGCACCCTCGACAACTACTGTGATTATTATTATTTGACCCTGTTGGTCATCTATGAACATTTGAACATCTTGTCCATGTTCTGTTATAATCTCCACCCGGCACAGCCAGAAGAGGACTGGCCACCCCTCATAGCCTGGTTCCTCTCTAGGTTTCTTCCTAGGTTTTGGCCTTTCTAGGGAGTTTTTCCTAGCCACCGTGCTTCTACACCTGCATTGCTTGCTGTTTGGGGTTTTAGGCTGGGTTTCTGTACAGCACTTTGATATATCAGCTATAGAAGGGCTATATAAATACATTTGATTTGATATTGATGTGCTGGGCTTGGTGTGGGCTAGCCCGTGCTGGGCTTGGTGTGAGCTAGCCTGTGCTGGGCAGTTGTAGGCTAGCTGTGTTGGGCTTGGTGTAGGCTGGCCCGTGTTGAGGTGGTGTGGGCTTGTCTGTGTGAAAGGTTGGTGTAGGCGATCCCGTGTTGGGCTGATGTGGGATTGGTGTAAGCTAGCCTGTGTTGGGCTTGTTGTGGGCTAGCCCAATGTTGGGCTGGTGTGGGCTAGCCCGTGCCCATCTTGCCCACCAAATAGCCACATGGGGCCAATTGGGTCATGTTTGCTGGGTATCTTTCTCTGATTCTGCTCTTCTCTGTGTCACTGAGGCTCTCTGCATTGCCAAAGCTGACTCTCTATCCTCTGCTCTTCTCTGTGTCATGGAGGCTCTCTGCACTGCCAAAGCTGACTCTCTCTCTTCTGTTCTCATCCTCCTAGATATATCTGCTGCCTTCAACACTGTGAACCATCAGATCCTCCTCTCCACTCTCTCAGGGCTGGGCGTCTCATGCTCTATCAGATCCTCCTCTCCACCCTCTCAGGGATGGGTGTTTCAGGCTCTATCAGATCCTCCTCTCCACCCTCTCAGGGCTGGGCATCTCTGGCTCTATCAGATACTCCTCTCCACCCTCTCAGGGCTGGGTGTCTCAGGCTCTGCACATTCTTGGATTGCATCCTACTTGGCAGATCTCTCCTAGCAGATGATGTGGAGAGGATCTGTACTCTCACGTGTGGTATTCCCCAGGGCTCGGTTCTAGGCCCTCTCCTATTCTCTCTATACACCAAGTAACTCGGACCCATCATACCTTCACATGGTGAGGAATACCTTTCGTGAACTAAGGCTTTACTTTTGAGTTTTCTTCTTACTTGCTCTGACTTTGCTGATCTCTACTTTATTGTGGAAAAATGTCCTTACTATGACTGTGATATGTGGTTGTCCAACCTAGCTACTGTATCTTAAGATGAATGCACTAACTGTACGTCACTCTGGATAAGAGTGTCTGCTAAATGACTAACATGTAAATGTAAAATAGGCCTACAGTCATAATAGGTTCTGTGCTTATTCTGGAGTGATGTAAATGTTGTGTGTACACTGCCACCAGGGCTCAGTAACTAACCAGCCACTACTGTAGCTAATGTCCTAGGTTCCACTGTCAGACCACTGAATATAGACTTTTAGACTTTACACTGTGGATGTCTATCATCACTACCTAGCAAGAGAAAATTAAGTGACATTGTTTAGTTTTATTTGGACTGTGTTTGGTAAGAGAAAGACCCTGGTGACCAAACATAAAACATCCCTGGCCAGCCGGCCGGGTCCCCACCTCCTCCTCAGTGTGGCTAAACATCTGCACGAACTGGATACCAGGGTTGGGGTTCAATTCTATTTCAATTCCAGTCAATTCAGAAAGTAAGGGCTTGATTCAATCCATAGTGCTGAAGATCCGTGCTGTTTAAAGGTAATTTTCGATTGAGCTGACATATGCAGCGTTTACAATGAATGCAGTCTCCGCGAACGATGGCACACTGCCTTTAAATTTCTATCACGCTGTAGTGCTGATCATTAGTGCTACGGATTGAATCGGACCCATTGAAAAGCTTTCAATAAAATTGGAATTCCAATTGACTGGCATTGAAATGGAATTGACCCCAACCTTGCTGGGTACTGTAGTTATATAAGAAATAGGTATAAATGAGCATACTTACTCGTCTCCTTCTTGATTTCTCTGAGTTTTTTGGCAGTGTAGGATTCTGTGAAAGCATTAGGAGCGTTAATTGATGGTATGAGACATCAGAAAGGAAAGGAAACTTTTTACTACAAAAATAATGTTAACGGTGTTGTCTTGAAAATGAAAAGGAGCTCAGATGCAATATTTCATCACCTAATATCCAATGTTTCAACAGACAAGCTGTCCTCATCAGGGTGTTGACTTAACATGTAGTAAATAATCATCACTCAATATGTTACTACTTCTAACCTTCCAGTTCATTATAGTAGAGAGTCCCTGACTGCTCGACGCTGTACTGCACCCCATGTGGCTGCATGGAGAACGGACGGCTGGCCTTGTTCTTAAACACCACCTTGATGGTGTCTTCTTCCTCAGCCCTGATCACAGGACCTGCAACACACACGGCAGCCATTCAGTCATTAATACATTTATAGAAATATGCAATTTAGCAGTCGCTTTTATCCAAAGTAATAAAAAGTATGCATGCATCATTTTTTTTTTTTTAAACGTTTGGGTGGTCCCGGGTATCGATCCCACTATCCAGGTGTTGCCATGATCTACCATGTATTATAAACTGGGTGGTTCGAGCCCTGAATGCTGATTAGCTGACAGCCATGGTATATCAGACTGTATACCACGGGTATGACAAAACATATTTTTTTTACTGCTCTAATTACGTTGGTAACCAGTTTTATAATAGCAATAAGGCACCTCAGGGGTTTGTGGTATATGGCCAATATACCACAGCTAAGGGCTGTATCCAGACACTCCGCATTGTGTTGTGTGTAAGAACAGCCCACAGACGTGGTATATTGGCCATGTACCACAAACCTGCGAGGTGCCATTGCTTAAATCGACAGAGGACCCACTACAAGACTAGGGAGATAGATCTCCTACTCCCGGAGCAACAGAATTAACCTGCAGTATGAATGAACTACAGTGACTAGTGAAAGTTGAAACATCCATTGCATAGTCTTCACATTTTAAAATGACCTCTAAAATGGGATTCAATTGGATTTACAGAGTTAGAGGCATAAATATCATAGCCCCAAAAAATGCTAACCACCCCTGTTATTGCTGAGAGGTTGTTTTCGGGGTATGATCTTTGTGCCTCTAACTTTCTCTCTCATCATTATTAATGATTCATTCATGAGTATCTGTAATCAGCGTAGCATCCACATTAATGTGAAAGCGTTCAGAAACATATTCTGTTCTTATTTAAATAAAAAGTGACTCCAAAATGACACAATTCATTATTTACCATTAATTTCCATTTTAATTTATTTTGATTGAACCTTTATTTAACTAGGGACGTCAGTTGAGAACAAATTATTATTTACAATGACGGCCTACCAAAAGGCAAAAAAGGCCTCTTGCGGGGACGGGGGCCTGGGATTAAAAAATAAATAAAAATACAATATAAATATAGGACAAAACACACATCACAACAAGAGAGACAACACAACACTACCTAAAGAGAGACCTAAGACAATAAAATAGCAAGGCAGCAACACATGACAACACAGCATGGTAGCAACACAACATAACAACAACATGGTAGCAACCCAACATGGCAGCAGCACAACATGGTAGCAGCACAACATGACAACAACATGGTAGCAACACAACATGGCAGGAACATAACATGGTACAAACATTGTTGGGCACAGACTACAGCACAAAGGGCAAGAAGGTAGAGACAACATTACATCACACAAAGCAGCCACAACTGTCAGTAAGAGTGTCCATGATTGAGTCTTTGAATGAAGAGATTGAGATAAAACTGTTCAGTTTGAGTGTTTGTTGCAGCTCCTTCCAGTCGCTAGCTGCAGCGAACTGAAAAGAGGAGCGACCCAGGGACGTGTGTGCTTTGGGGACCTTTAACAGAATGTGACTGGCAGAACAGGTGTTGTATGTAGAGGATGAGGGCTGCAGTAGATATCTCAGATAGGGGGGAGTGAGGCCTAAGAGGGTTTTATAAATAAGCATCAACCAGTGGGTCTTGCGGCAGGTATACAGAGATGACCAGTTTACAGAGGAGTATAGAGTGCAATGATGTGTCCTATAAGGAGCATTGGTGGCAAATCTGATGGCCGAATGGTAAAGAACATCTAGCCGTTCGAGAACACCCTTACCTGACCATCTATAAATTACTTCGCCATAATCTAGCATGGGTAGGATGGTCATCTGAATCAGGGTTAGTTTGGCTGCTGCGGTGAAAGAGGAGTGATTACGATAGAGGAAACCAAGTCTAGATTTAACTTTAGCCTGCAGCTTTGATATGTGCTGAGAGAATGACAGTGCACCGTCTAGCCATACTCCCAAGTACTTGTATGAGGTGACTACCTCAAGCTCTAAACCCTCAGAGGTAGTAATAACACCTGTGGGGAGAGGGGCATTCTTCTTACCAAACCACATGACCTTTGTTTTGGAGGTGTTCAGAACAAGGTTAAGGGCAGAGAAAGCTTGTTGGACACTAAGAAAGCTTTGTTGTAGAGCGTTTAACACAAAATACAGGGAGGGCACAGCATTAGGCACAACATAATCCAAAGCACAACCAAAACAAACTGCAAATGCTTCCAACAAGTTTGTAGAATCACATGCTTGATGTGTATTTAGTCATTGCGTGCTGGGAATATGGGACCAAATACAACATTTTTGACTACTACACTATAAGTGAATTTCTCTGAATAGTAATGACACCTGCAAATGGGGGACATAAAGTGCTTTCATTTCTAAAGAGCAAAAAAAGATATGTAAGAAAATACTCTGAAGTTAAAGGAGTGTCCATTGTTTTCATCAAAATTGCTCAATACATTTGGTTGGGAATTATTGATGGACAGAAATATTCAAACTCTGTCTGTAATTTTCAAGCAAATTTAAGTCAGGACTGAGTCCACTCAGGAACACTCAACAAGAGCATAATAATTGATTGGACTAAATTGTTTTTGGTATCTTTAAGTTTGTTTTCAGTGTATTAAACTAAGCATATATAGCCTTGTTGATTTCATGATGTTTAAGTTGAAATGGTGCTGAAATAGCGGATTCAGGGCTCGTGTTGTCTTTGTGCTGACTTGTAGTAACTCTGAGCTTGTAAATCAGTAGTTGTTCAGTAAACTGTCGCAAACATTAACTTGCTTAACCATGCTGCAGGTCATATAACTGTTTGTTACATGCAATATTTGCTTTGTGGACTTCACCACAGATGTTTCTCTCCGGTTTTGTGATGAAACAAATGTATGTGTAGTTGAATTGATTCTGCCACTGTGTGACTGTTGTCTTTTTGTTGTCGCGGCCTTATTGTATATCACGGTGGCATGTGAATGAATGGGTTGTAGAGCAAACAACGCAAATATCACAACAGGTTTAATATGGCATTTTTACTGGCTTGGCTTGGCTTCCTTAGTGATTTTACCCACGCACCGCTACTGCCAATTTACACCTTTTGGAAAGCCATTCTGGTGTGTCTTTGTCATAAAAATTGGTGTAATTGTCCCTGGGCTTTGCTCCTTTCATATTTCTTCTGATCCTGACAAACTCCCCAGTCCCTGCAAATGACAAGCATACCCATAACATGATGCTGCCACCACCATGCTTGAAAATACAGAGGGTTTCCCGTCTTGTGGCATTATCATGTTATGGGTATGCTTGTCACCAGCAGGGGAGTTTGTTAGGATAAAAATAAATATGGAAGGAGCAAAGCCCAGGTAAAAAGTTAAAACCCGCCTCAGTCTTTTGATTTTGAAAAAATCAATGAATATATGTTTCCCTAAGAGTTTGTCGAACATTATTCAAAATTATTCACAGCCATAATGGCTGTCAACAGTTCTTCCACCAAGTATTAACTCAGGGGTGTAGACTAACAGTAAACAACAGGTATAGACTAACAGTGAAATGCTTACTTATGTGCCCTTTCCCAACAATACAGAGAGAAAGAAAATAGAAAAATAATAGAAAAGTAATAACTCATAATAATAAATACACATTGAGTATAACTTGGCTCTATACATGGGTTACCAGTACAGAGTGGATGTGCAGGGCTACGGGGTAATTGAGGTAGATATGTACATATAACTAGGAGTAAAGTGACAGATGATAAACAGTAGCAGCAGCAGATGTGATGAGTTAAAAAAAGTAAAGTGCAAAAACGGTCAATGCAGATCGTCTGGTTAGCTATTTGGTTAACTATTTAACTAACTGTTTAGCAGGCTTAAGGCTTGGGGGTAGAAGATGTTCAGGGTCCTGTTGGTCCTGCATTGGTACCACTTGCTGTGCGGTTGCAGAGAGAACAGTCTATGACTTGGGAGGCAGGAGTATTTGACAATTTTTAGGGCCTTCCTTTGACACCACCTGGTATAGAAGTCCTGGATGGCAGGGAGCTTGGCCCCAGTGATGTACTGGGCCGTACGCACTACCCTCTGTAGTGCCTTGCCAAGCAGTCACCATACCAAGCGGTGATGCAGCCAGTCAAGATGCTCTCAATGGTGCAGCTGTATAACTTTTTGAGGATCTGAGGGCCCATTCTCAATCTTTTCAGCTTCCTGAGGGAAAAGAGGTTTTGTCGTGCCCTCTTCATGACTGTGGTTGTGTGTGGACCATGATAGATCCTTAGTGATTTCGACACTGAGGAACTTGAAGCTCTCGACCCGCTCCACTACCGCCCGTCGATTTGAATGATCAATCAATCAATACATCCTATTATGTATTTTTTACTAATATGGACAGTTTTATATAATTTTTCTTTCACTTTGAAAATGTGGAGTAGGTTGTGTAGATCGATAGGAAAAGAATAGAATGTAATCCCTTTTTAGATTTAATTTCAAGGCAGCATAATGTGAAGACTGTGCAAGGGGTGTGTAGTACATTACCCAGAATCCCTAGGTGCAACTCCTCAGGTGTTCTCTCCTTTTGCACGGTGAAGGTGTTGTCTGTGTACTCCTTGTAATGGACCTTTTTATATTTCCCCCCAATACGATCGTTACCTCTCTGGAAGAACGTCTCTGAATCACTGAGGACATTCAGGAGGGACAAAGAACATGGCAACAGTCAGATCAGCACCAATACAAGGCCAGAAAACAACCACCCAGTCCCTTTCTATATTTTTTGGACCAGGTTTAAATTGGTAATGGGCAATAGTTACACACTCAAAAATCCCTTTTCAACTTAAAACAAGTGCGCCCAAACCACAGACGACAGTGATGTTACTGACCCATCTGTGTTCAGAGGTTTCCCTGTGCCGTGGTTGACCTGTGAGGGGGCATAGTCCCACAGCACCTCCTCGGCAGCGATGAAGTACTCCCTCACCTCCCCGCTGGGCCGCGGCTTGTGGACGGCCGGGAAACACTTCTTTACCTCAAAGAGGGCCTGCATGCCCGCTGAGGTGAGGAAATCAGAGGAAGACAATCACTTTATCCCATCAGACACAGACGTCAGTTTAACATTTGATTGAGTTGTCAACTAACGTGAATTCATTGTGAAATCAACCAAAAATGTCTACCATGTCATTGAATTTAGGTTAAAAGTTGGGTGAAGAAAGGATATTCCTTTACACGGAGGAACTTTTTGCAAATCCAATCAGTTTTCCTCGTTGATTCAACGTTATCACATTGAATTGTTTGTTGAAATAATGTAGAAACAGCGTTGATTCAACCTGTCTGTGCCCAGTGGGATGTTACATTAACTTTGACTCTGGCAAAAAAAAATTCACTCTGTGACATTGTCTTGTAACTTGTTGGGGAGTTGTTGTACTACCTTCTGATTGGCTGTCTATCTGGGCCCTAAGAATCTCGGAGTAGGTGATTAATTTTAACCTTCTAGATCGTTATTACTAATAGCATATGGCAAGGGAACACCTGGTCCTACAATGGATCAGCACCCTATTCTCTGACATGCTTTTTGGATACAGTCCTTGGCTTGTAAAATACATACCCATCAGGTGGTCGTTGACCTGGCAGCTCAGCAGCCAGTGACCAGGGTTGTCAGCGGTCATCTCCACATTGGTGAATGTGGCTGGGAACAAGCTGACTGCGTCTGTGTGGTGACCAAGGTTGGTCAGGATTTGGCCGTGAAAGAACACTGAATGGATGTCCACCTCATTGCCCATGCCAATCAGGTGCCAGTGGATCTTGTTTCCGACACACATGCTCAGGTCAGGCAGGTTGCCGTACACAAAGCCATTGATCGCTGCAAGACAGTGGACACACTGTGTTAGTGACCTATGATCGTGCGCGCGCGTGTGTGTGTGTGTATTAGTTTTATTTATGTTAATAATCTCACAGTGCATCAGGTTGCTCTCCTGGAATGCTTCATCCTCTTTGTCTACTTTAGTTGTGGGCTGTTGTGGGCTATTGGCTGCTGTTGATGGCTGTTGTGGGCTGTTGGCTGCTGTTGATGGCTGTTGTGGGCTATTGGCTGCTGTTGATGGCTGTTGTGGGCTGATGGCTGCTGTTGATGGCTGAGTGCAGTAGGTCTTGATGTTGTCGTCCAGGTACCAGCTCATGTTCTCGTCCGACACAGTGAACATCAGGACGTAGGAGTAGTCTGCTGCCTTGTCACCATAGACATCCAGGGTACCTGCGCATCTCAGAAATAAACATCCATGTACATGAAAACATACTATGGCCTTTATGACACAGGGAGATGGTGTGTGTACTCTCTTCTCTAATCTCAGGATCACTGTTCCTCCTTAATCGCCACAATGGGCTAATAACACTATACATAAAACTCAAACAGTTCATTGTTTACATTTTTGTATTTTTATTTAACCTATATTTAACTAGGCAAGTCAGTTAAGAACAAATTCTTATTTACAATGACAGCCTACACCAGCCAAACCTGGACGACGCTGGGCCAATTGTGCGCCGCCCTATGGGACTTCCAATCACGGACGGTTGTGATACAGCCTGGAATCGAACCAGAGTGTCTGTAGTGATGCCTCAAGCACTGAGATACAGTGCCATAGATCGCTGCGCCACTCGGGAGCTCCAGTGGTGCAACATGATGTTGTTCTAAACCAGATCAGACCTACTGTTCATAACCAGCGTTTAGGTGCCCGATAAAAAGCCTGTACCTTTTTTACAGATGATGAGGGGTCCTACAAGTCCTGAGGCGATGTCTTGAGGTGCGTGGAGGTGGGAGTGATAGACGCGTGCCAGGCAGTTGGTGTCCTCCTTGGTGGGGGCGTGGGTGTCGCTCAGGACCCACACGTAAGTGTAGCTCTTCCCAGGATCCACCCGGTCGTCATGTTTCTCCGCATCCGTCGTCTCGTCCGGGTACAGAGCACCTGGCAATATGGGAGTTATCTGGATCAGTGACTGACTTCCATTTGTCTTGGGGGGGGATACAGGCAGGTGGGAAAGGTGGACGCAGGGACTGAACCCCGGTCCCCATCATGTGACTTGTGCCAGGAGTATTACCCACCCTACTCACTCACTACAGTCATAGGATTCACATTAGAGGGTGTCACTCCACTCACTACAGTCATAGGATTCACATTAGAGGGTGTCACTCCACTCACTACAGTCATAGGATTCACATTAGAGGGTGTCACTCCACTCACTACAGTCATAGGATTCACATTAGAAGGTGTCACTCCACTCACTACAGTCATAGGATTCACATTAGAAGGTGTCACTCCACTCACTACAGTCATAGGATTCACATTAGAAGGTGTCACTCCACTCACTACAGTCATAGGATTCACATTAGAAGGTGTCACTCCACTCACTACAGTCATAGGATTCACATTCCATCATCTACAGATGGCTCCACACTCCATAATTAAAAGGGCAACACAATCCATAATTAAAAGGGCAACACAATCCATAATCTCTGTTGCCTGCAGTTATGGCAAATGTCCATTTGTCTTGGAGGTTACCTTGATAATTATAGGATATTCTTTCCTCTATTCTACTATTCTAGACATCTATTCACATCCACTCACCCTCACTGGTCTTGTTGTACATGACTCCATGGGAGTGGATGGAGTAGGCCCTAGTGGCCATGTTCTTCAGATGGACCTTGATCACGTCCCCTTCCTCAGCCGACATCACAGGGCCCAGGAAGCCCAGCCACTTGGGCTTGGTTATCTCCTTTGTGTAGGTGGCGTCAGTGTACTGCAGGTAAACTGCTTTCTTGTACACACTGCCGATCCGCTGGGGCCCACGCTCCAGGAACATAGCAGCGTGTCTGTAGTGGAGTGGAGGGGGTTAAGAGAAGAGACACAATTAACATTTCTACAGACACACAGGGACTATGGAATGGATTCATCGCAAAAAAAAGTCTACATAGTATACAGTCTATATTACTTTAAAAATATATATATAAATAATAATCTAAATATTCTTCCACTTTTGACAGTATTTTGCATAGATCAATGCCAACAAAAAAATACAATTAAATCAATTTTAATCTCACTTTGTCACACAACAAAATGTGGAACTAGTCAAGAGGTGTGAATACTTTCTGAAGGCTCTGTATAATGTAGATTTCACTGTAGTATATCATATCAATACTGTGTTCAACTAATTCTTAAAACACTCCTACCATAACTTCCCAAAACTTCTACATATACAGTCTGTGTGTGAATATATATATATATAGTAGGCCCTAATATATATTATTATTTGTATTTTATTACTTCATCATGACAGTTGTACTGAATTACTCACTCATCTTCCTTCAGCAGTTTGTTGAGGATGATGTTTTTCCCAGCGGGAGCATAATCCCACTGGATCTCCTGAATCCCGATAAAATATTCCCGTGTGATACAGAACCCAGTGGTGAAGCACCCCAGTAGAAGGAGCAGGCTCGCTGTAGAACTCTCCATTTTGGCTCCAGGCAGGCAGATTACTTTTGTACAGAACTCACAACCTTTTATAGATACTGGGGTGATGGGTCCACACAGCCAATCACAAACAGGCAATGTGACCTCACTCAAACACACACAGATGCAGAATCTCCAGACCTCTGACCTTTGACCTGGAGAAGGCCATCACTTATTTTCCCCAAATGGTATGTAGTACCTTATGTCTATCTGACTGCTAAAAGCACATACACACACATTGGTTTTACTCTTCAAGTGGGGACCAAATAAACGTATTCTCATTCAAAATCCTATTTTCCCTAACCGAACCTGAACCCCAAACCCCTAACCCTAAACTGAATCCCTAATACTAATTCTAACCCTAAACCTTAACCCCTGAGCCTAAATTATAATTTTTTCCTTTTGGGGTCTGGCAAAATGTCCTCATTTTTTTGTTTGTTTTTGTTTTACTATCCATGTGAGGACTTTTGGAACCCAAAAGGATAGTAAAGTTAGACCACAAACACACACAAACACTGGCCACTGTGTACATAATTCTACCCATTGTTACTTTGTCTACCAAATCCACAAAGAGAGCTTTATTTCTGACAACAATGGCCAATCACATCGTAGGACAATGAGTTGCTTCAGTCAATCACTGGTAAACAGACACTATTTACATAAGACCCAAAAGAACACAGAGCATGACGATGTGGTTTCCTAACTCGGAGCGAAAATCAACATGGTTTACGGGAATAGTCAAGGGAAATGTAGTATTCTTTCTAACAAAGATATCTACATATATTTTAAGATGTTGGGTATCCCTGGAAATAGTTGTTTTAACATAGCTTGTCTCTTAGCACAACTCCCCCGGGTATGAGGTAAGTTGCGCCAGAGGACAGGGTGAGTTAAGCCGCCTACAAATTTCTGTACTAAATTCAATTTTACCACTTCCTTTTTAAAACATGTCTATTTTTATTTCCCAAACACAATTCAACACAATCACAATAGCTGTTTTGTCTTTTAATCATTTGAAGCATCTTTTAACACAGGCTTAACACCTAACAAAACACTATGTACTTTTTAAACACTTTTAACATAGGCCCTGTGGTTACTGCATATCACAGAAATAATGATTTGCGTTATGCCTTGGAAGAAAACACTTCAATTTGCTTAACTTGCCATTGGCTTAACCATTGGCTCAGCTTACCCCAAGACAAACAATTTGACTATATTTGCCAACACAGGAACAAGGATGCACTTTCATGCTAGGTTTAGGACATCATATTGAAGGTTATAGAGACCCCAACTGATGTATAGAACAATCTTAAAATTATCTACTTTGGTTTGGATACAAGCATCATGAAACCTCTAACACAATAAATTAATTTGACTTGGTGAAAATTAGTTTTCTGGACCTAACTTGCTTACCACTTTTTCCCATGTGGCTTCTTCTTTCACAGACGCCATGAAATTATGACCTTTTCCTAAATATTTGGTCACATGATTCATTTTGCGTTTCCTAGAAACAATGGTGGCTCAAATTACCCTTTTGGCTCAACTTACCCCACTCTCCCCTACGGGAACTCCAGCATGTCCTCACCATAGGCTACTGAGGGTCAACCAGTGACGTGAGGGGACAACAATGACCTCTCAGTAATCTAAGGTCATGCAACAACAAAAAATCCCAATTAGTCAATGACTCTTCCCCAGACTAAAATGGGTCCGGCCCAATCTAACTGGTCAATGACAATAACCAAATCTACTTTTTGCTCTTGACCAATGGTTGTAGCCCAGCGTATTCCAAGTGGTGTTAAAATATTGTAGTTCTACATTTGAGCCAGATAGTGGGAGTATAACATCAGAACTATGGAAGTCTATGGAATGATGTGACAGTATGGCCCTGTACCAAATCGACCTCTAAACCCTATGCCCTATGCACTTGTCGAGATATGAGAGGATTTGACAAGGTTAGCATATTGTAACAGCTCCACCTTTCCTTCTGATAGGCTAGGTGGAAGTTTCAGCATATTGATTAGAAATTGAGTGTAGGATTTAGGGGTCGATTTGGGATTACACCTATGACTTTAATAGCTGTCCATTGGTAAATACTTACTCAAATAGGTATCAAAGTATACAACTTTGACAAATATAGCATGTTTACTATAAAACAAAATAGGAATAATCAGAACAATTGAAATGGAAAATATTTATTTATTTAAGACAGCACAAATGTTATAAAAATATTACAAATGCACTAAATATATAAAATTGACTTATCTTAACATCTAGAATCTGTGAGACAATCATTTACAATACACTTAAAATGAAAACATTAATACAAAAGACAAAACTCTCATACATTGACATAATTTCAGCAACAAAAAATCTATGTGATGACGTTCAATCAACGTGGAAAACTGATTGGATTTGCAAAAAATATTTTTATCCACCAAACTTAAAACATTTTAGTGCAGTGAGCTAAATCAAGGTCACAAGGTTGGTGTTTCTTGGTAGTCTTAAACAAATCTACTTTGAAACAAAAGTATACACTTCAAACACATGGTTATGGGTTTAAAAAGAAGACACCTGTACCATGTCAGATATAGAGTTTAAATGTATTACATTTGAGTTTGCAACCCAATATGACACTTTAGATACATCACAGAAGACTGAAATATAACAAAACTGTTTGACAGAGAAACACCCAAGAAAAAAAAAGAAATTGCTGTTTTTTTTAAATAGTGTTTATTAATTATGACCCATTATGACTTTTTGTTGATTTCATGTAAAATTCGCCTTAGTTGACAACTCAACCAAATGTAAATCAAAACTAGACGTTGAACTGACATCTGTGCCCAGTGTGTTAAGACATAATATAAAAAATACAGACATAAAAAAGGCTATTGTTGCAGTCTATATAATACAAACGGTGTGTTTATAATACAGTGCTTTGTAATGAATACTATAAATTAACTGAACATTCAGACAGGTATCTCTCCCTCATACAGAGATGAGGCAGCATTCGCTTGAAAAATCACACTTCCTGATTAGAAACCAATAAGGAGATAATAATGAGTGTCTAGGAAGCAATGTTCCCCCAGCTGGTAATGTACACTCTCCTGTTTTATGTGTCATTTCATGGGTATGCCAGTGGATCTTATGTTATATGCGTGTGTGTGTGTGTGTGTGTGTGTGTGTGTGTGTGTGTGTGTGTGTGTGTGTGTGTGTGTGTGTGTGTGTGTGTGTGTGTGTGTGTGTGTGTGTGTGTGTGTGTGTGTGTGTGTGTGTGTGTGTTTATCAGGCGTTGAGGGTATAGTCCTGTTTGTAGCAGCAGGGTCTGCAGACAGCTGTCACCAGTCCATTGATGACCTGTAGGAAACAGATGATAAACTCCAACCCACTGAGACCCAGCAGGATGGACAGCAGAGTCACGTTCCACTCCACGATGCTGACGGGATATAAACACTTAGACCACGTCTCCTGCTCAAGCAGGTACCTGTAGACAAACACACGGGGAAAGTTGTAGTTTTGTGTATATTGTAGTTTTGTGTATATATTCTGTAGTATTGGGTAGTATCGTGTAGTATTGGGTAGTATTGTGTATATTAAGTTTAGAAGTTGTGAGGTGTTAAGAACAGGCTGTTATTTCATAACTCTGAACCAGTGTTGGAGTAGTAAACTACATGTAGTTAAACATTTAACTCCATTTTGCAGTAGCTTGCTGGTAGTTAAACTACATTTACATTTTAGTCATCTAGCAGACGCTGTTATCCAGAGCGACTTACAGTAGTGAATGCATACATTTCATACATTTTTTTTCTCCGTACTGGTCCCCCGTGGGAATCGAACCCACAACCCATGGCAAACACCATGCTCTACCAACTGAGCCACACGGGACCACCAAACTACATTTAAACCTGCGTAGTGTTTTCAGTAGTTAAATACTTTTCTGCCATGTAGAATTGTAGCTAACTATTGGCACTACACACTACTTTTTTTTGCAAAAAGAAAAGACAATACCCACATGAAAAAATGCTATAGTATAATATGGTAGAAATACTATACTATTTACTGTAGTGTTTTTGCAGACTTTACTGTAGCATTTACTGTTGTGTTTTTGTGGACTAAAGTCTGTAGATACACTACAATGAATACTGTAGTAGTTACTGTAGTATACTGTAGTATTTAAAGTTAACTATAGTATAAATACTGTAGTAAAAGAAAACTGTAGTATAAACTATAGAAATTCATTTTTTGTTGTTGTTGCGGATTGTAGTATAATGTTGTATTTGCTGTCGTGTTTTTGCAGACATTACTGTAGTATTTACTATAGTGTTTGTGTTTTCTTATATTTTAAATAGAAGTCTTTGTCCTTCAGGAAACCTACTGGAGAAATACTAAAAGAACACATTTTCTACCACCTGTAGGGAGTTAGGACTGGGGTCTGAACAGATAGTTCAGAGATTCTGCTCTTTTCTACAACCTGTAGGGAGTTAGGACTGGGATCTGAACAGATAGTTCAGAGATCGTGTTCTTTTCTACAACCTGTAGGGAACACAATATATGATCTATACTTGGCATGTAGGTTTTTCACTTATGGTTGCCACAAATTACGATATGTGGGAGGTGAATGGACAGGGTATATGTAAATGAAATGCCGTTTTTTTTCGCGGATAATATTGTAGTATTTACTAGAGTGCTTTTTTGTGTGGATAGTATTTACTAAAGTGATGTTTTTATTCCATTTTATTTGGAATGGTAAACCAGACAAAATTAAACATGCCTATTTATATAATGAATTTGAATTCGGAGGGCAGAAATGATTTCATATTTATATTATTAGACCTCTCACTAAAGGCTTCAGTCATACAAAACATACGCTTAAATCCCAACTGGTTCTCTAACAGATTAAGAATGGCTCATTCCTGTTCAAGAATGGCCTTTTCCCATTTATTCAGATTACAATCTCTCACTTTCAGTTATTTGAAAATGAAATAATCTAAAAAAATATTGCTATTTTTAAAACAAGCCATAGAAAGTTGGTTGCAATTGCATTTTCATCCACCATAAAAAAACGAACAAATATTACAACAAATGTTATGGTTAAACTCGAATATACTAATTGATTGCCACGGGGGACCAGTGCGAAAAAAAAAAGAGGGGAAAAAAGTATATAATGTATGCATTCACTACTGTAAGTCGCTCTGGATAAGAGCGTCTGCTAAATGACTAAAATGTAAATGTAAATATACTAATTGATTGTGGGGCGGCAGGTAGCCTAGTGGTTAGAGCGTTGGACTAGTAACCGAAAGGTTGCTGGAGCGAATCCCCGAGCTGACCAAGGTACAAATCTGTAGTTCTGCCCCTGAACAAGGCAGTTAACCCACTGTTCCCTGGTAGGCTGTCATTGTAAATAAGAATTTGTTGTTAACTGACTTGCCTAGTTAAATAAAATGTTTTTTAAAACATTATATTTGGGGGGGATGGATATAATAAATAGGACTGGTGGAGTTATGTCACACATGCAGCTATATATATATGGAAATATCTGCTCTATCCAAAATTACAACCAACTAATTACAGCATTACCGCAAAAATGGAAGAGGCAAGTGGTAGGGGGAGAAGATAAGGAACTTGTCTGTCGGCCCTGCATTAAGGACCAAAATTGGTTAAAGAAAATTGTGATAAATAAAAAAGTATACCAATTTATTGAATTGAATTTATTCAACTGAAATGTGTCTTCCGCATTTAACCCAACCTCTCTGAATCAGAGAGGTGGGGGGGAGGCTGCCTTAATCAACAGCCACGTCTTCGGTGCCCGGGGAACAGTGGGTTAACTGCCTTGTTCAGGGGCAGAACAACAGATTTTTACCTTGTCAGCTCAGAGATTCGATCCACACACAACAGAAAAACACAGACATTTGTTTCTAATTCAGAAACTAAACGAAGCTTTAATAGCTAGAATATTTCCAGAATAAATTATTATATATTATTATATATTGTTATATATTAGCATTTCCTTTGAATCGAGGGTGGAACTAACCTTCCTCCCTCGTTGGCGAAGGGATAGGACCATCCCAGAGCGGTGGCACACTGAGGTCCCTCCAACATGGCCATGGCAGAGATGACGAAACAATACCCTGACCCGGCCAACCCAACTAACGCTGCCGTGACTGATCCACACATCTGGAATACACACACACACATCTATAATACACACACACACATCTATAATACACATATATAATAAAAATCTACAATACACACACACACACACACACACACACACACACCACATCATACACATCAAATAATACACATCAAATCAAATGTATTTATATAGCCCTTCTTACATCAGCTGATATCGCAAAGTGCTGTACAGAAACCCAGCCTAAAACCCCAAACACCAAGCAATGCAGGTCTATAACACACACACATATTTATATATAATACACATCCATAATACACATATACAATACACATCTGCAATACACATATATAATACGCATCTATAATACACATATGTAATACACATGTATAATACATACATATATAATACATACACACATATAATACACATATATAATACATACATCTATAATACACATATATATATAATACACATATATAATACACGCATATAATATACATCTATAATACACATATATAATACATACATATATAATACACATCTATAATACATACACACATATAATACACATCTATAATACACATCTATAATACACACATATAATACCCATATGTAATACACACACATATATATATATATATATATATATATATATATATATATATATAATGCACACACACACATATGTATATAATAAGCATCTATAATACACATATATAATACACACACACCAACACCTCTGTAATACACACACACATATATATATATATATATATATATATATATATATATATATATATATATATATATAATAAACATCTATAATACACACACACACCTCTGTAATACACACACACATACACATCTATAATACACATAAACATCTATAATACACACATACACGTGTATATAATACACATATAATACTCATATATAATGCGCCCACATCTATAACACACACATATAATACACATCTATAATACACATATATAATACAAATCTACAATACACACATATAATACGCATCTATAATACACATCAGCAATACACATCCACAATACACAACTATAATACACATATATAATACACACCCATCTATAATACGCATCGATAATACACACACATAATACACACATATAATACACATATATAATACACATATAATACACATCGATAATACACTTATATAATCACGTATATAATACACATGTATAATACACACATACATGTAATACACACATATAATACACTTATATAATACTCATATATATACACACATCTATAATGCACATGTATAATAACCATCTCTAATACACATCTATAATACACATATATAATACACACATATATATATATATATATAATATATATATATATATATATATATATATATATATTATATATATATATACTGTATATACACACACATACACTACCGTTCAAAAGTTTGGGGTCACTTAGAAATGTTCTTGTATTTGAAAGAAAAGCACATTTTTTGTCCGTTAAAATAACATCAAATTGATCAGAAATACTGTGTAGACATTGTTAATGTTGTAAATGACTATGGTAGCTGGAAACAGCAGATTTTTAATGGAATATCTACATAGGCGTACAGAGGCCCATTATCAGCAACCATCACTCCTGTGTTCTAATGGCACGTTGTGTTAGCTAATACAAGTTCATTTTAAAAGGCTAATTGATCATTAGAAAATTATTTTGCAATTATGTTAGCACAGCTGAAAACTGTTGTGAAGGTTAGTAATAAAACTGGCCTTCTTTAGACTAGTTGAGTATCTGGAGCATCAGCATTTGTGGGTTCGATTACAGGCTCAAAATGGCCAGAAACAAAGTACTTTCTTCTGAAACTCATCAGTCTATTCTTGTTCTGAGAAATGAAGGCTATTCCATGCGAGAAATTGCTAAGAAACTGTAGTGCAACGTTGTGTATTACTCCATTCAAAGAACAGCACAAACTGGCACTAACCAGAATAGAAAGAGGAGTGGGAGGCCCCGGTGCACAACTGAGCAAGATGACAAGTACATTAGAGTGTCTAGTTTGAGAAACAGACGCCTCACATGTCCTCAACTGGCAGCTTCATTAAATAGTACCTGCAAAACACCAGTCTCAATGTCAACAGTGAAGAGGCAACTCCGGGCTGCTGGCCTTCTAGGCAGAGTTGCAAAGAAAAAGCCATATCTCAGACTAGCCAATAAAAATAAAAGATTAAGATGGACAAAAGAACACAGACACTGGACAGAGGAAGATTGGAAAAAAGTGTTATGGACAGACGAATCTACGTTTGAGGTGTTCGGATCACAAAGAAGAACATTGGTGAGACACCAAAAAGATGCTGGAGGAGTGCTTGACGCCATTTGTCAAGCATGGTGGAGGCAATGTGATGGTCTGGGGGTGCTTTGGTGGTGGTGTCGTTCTCCACTAACATCAAGGCGGTGACCCGATCCTGTAGGTTCATGCTCTACAACATTTGCAGAGTACGACCCTGCCTCACACAGGAAGCGGCGCAGGTCCTAATCCAGGCACTTGTCATCTCCCGTCTGGATTACTGCAACTCGCTGTTGGCTGGGCTCCCTGCCTGTGCCATTAAACCCCTACAACTCATCCAGAACGCCGCAGCCCGTCTGGTGTTCAACCTTCCCAAGTTCTCTCACGTCACCCCGCTCCTCCGCTCTCTCCACTGGCTTCCAGTTGAAGCTCGCATCCGCTACAAGACCATGGTGCTTGCCTACGGAGCTGTGAGGGGAACGGCACCTCCATACCTTCAGGCTCTGATCAGGCCCTACACCCAAACAAGGGCACTGCGTTCATCCACCTCTGGCCTGCTGGCCCCCCTACCTCTGAGGAAGCACGGTTCCCGCTCAGCCCAGTCCAAACTGCTCGCTGCTCTGGCACCCCAATGGTGGAACAAGCTCCCTCACGACGCCAGGACAGCGGAGTCAATCACCACCTTCCGGAGACACCTGAAACCCCACCTCTTTAAGGAATACCTGGGATAGGATAAAGTAATCCTTCTAACCCCCCCCCCCCCCCCTTAAAAGATTTAGATGCACTATTGTAAAGTGGTTGTTCCACTGGATATCATAAGGTGAATGCACCAATTTGTAAGTCGCTCTGGATAAGAGCGTCTGCTAAATGACTTAAATGTAAATGTAAATGGTAAAGTTTGTACAGGGTAAAAGGGATCTTGAAGAAGGAAGGCTATCACTCCATTTTGCAACTCCATGCCATACCCTCTGGACGGCGCTTAATTAGAGCCAATTTCCTCCTACAACAGGACAATGACCCAAAGCACAGCTCCAAACTACGCAATAACTATTTCGGGAAGAAGCAGTCAGCTGGTATTCTGTCTATAATGGAGTGGCCAGCACAGTCACCGGATCTCAACCCTATTGAGCTGTTGTGGGAGCAGCTTGACCGTATGGTACATAAGAAGTGCCCATCAATCCAATCCAACTTGTGGGAGGTGCTTCAGGAAGCATGGGGTTAAATCTCTTCAGATTACCTCAACAAATTGACAACTAGAATGCCAAAGGTCTGCAAGGCTGTAATTGCTGCAAATGGAGGATTCTTTGACGAAAGCAAAGTTTGAAGGACCCAATTATTATTTCAATTAAAAATCATTATTTATGACCTTGCCAACGTCTTGACTATATTTTCTATTCATTTTGCAATTATTTTCATGTATATTTTCATGGAAAACACAGAAATGTCTAAGTGAACGGTAGTGTGTATATATGTATATATATATATATATATTATCTCTCTTACACACACACACACACACACACAGAGAGAGAGATAGTGTTCAGGCCTGCCTGTTACACCCAGAACAGCTGCATAACAATCCCCATGAGAGGAGTGTGTGGGTGTGTGAGGAGAAATGCTGGCTATTACAAACATCTTATACACAGATAAGGTTCAGCTCCTCTTCTCGGCCCAGATGCTTTGTACTCCCTGATGCTGAAGCCTCCTCCTCATATCATTAGTGTACCCACTAATAGTGTTACAATATGGCCCTATGTTTAATTAGCTAAGCATAGCCTACCTAGTTTTTGCATTAGTTTAGCACAAGTGTTAAAATTGACCTTTGTAATATCAGTGATTATATTAATAGGATCAAAGCCAAAAAAGCGGTGGACAGTTTGATGAAAAAGCTTGAAATAAAGTTTAAAATCCAGGCATGTCACATGATCTCACAAAACACAAGGCCCTAATGACGAGACGTAACCAAAGCATCAGTACTCACCACGAAGCGTTCATTCCAACAGCAGCCTGTACATTTCCCCAGGCTGATGAACACGCCAGCAGGCAGGAACATCTACAGAGACACACAACAGGGGAAAATCTCAGGTTCTGCCGCTGTATGATATTTCAGTGCATCAATCCATCATCTATAGACAGTATCCTCAAGAGCTCTTTTGTTGTAGCACTGTATTGTACTGAACTGTACTGTAAAACTATCGCTAATCACAACAACAACAAAAAGATGGTCCATAGGACAGGTTCATAAAAAGGTGGCTATTTCCCCACTCTACTGTAGGTGTCTGGTAAAATAAAACTCCTAGGGTATGTTGGAGGAGGAGCTGACAACCATTTCCCTTTGTGTCCTATTGTATCTCCACAGTTAGGAAAACAGCTGAGGGAAGGTCGAAGGTCAAAACATCCAGGATACAGCCATGTAGCCTCAACCCCACTCTTACAAAAAACAGCAAAAGATCAATTCCTTACACACATGGATTTACTAAAATCAGATTAGGACCTGTGTCAGATTAGCACCTGTGTCAGATTAATACCTGTGTCAGATTAATACCTGTGTCAGATTAGCACCTGTGTCAGATTAGCACCTGTGTCAGATTAGCACCTGTGTCAGAGTAGCACCTGTCAGATTATTAACCGTGTCAGATTAGCACCTGTTTCATATTAGCATGGGTTTTTATCAGAAAGGAAATACAAGACCAAAATATGAAACTGTTCCCTAAAGTTATCTTAATTATCTTGATCTTTTATTCTACCTTTTGTTCCCTGAACCGCTTGTTAACCTGACCCCTAAACCGTCAACTCAACAGTACTACAACTGTAGCCGGTGTAGTAACAACAGGATGATATATACTGTAGCCGGTGTAGTAACAACAGGATGATATATACTGTAGCCGGTGTAGTAACAACAGGATGATATATACTGTAGCCGGTGTAGTAACAACAGGATGATATATACTGTAGCCGGTGTAGTAACAACAGGATGATATATACTGTAGCCGGTGTAGTAACAACAGGATGATATATACTGTAGCCGGTGTAGTAACAACAGGATGATATATACTGTAGCCGGTGTAGTAACAACAGGATGATATATACTGTAGCCGGTGTAGTAACAACAGGATGATATATACTGTAGCCGGTGTAGTAACAACAGGATGATATATACTGTAGCCGGTGTAGTAACAACAGGATGATATATACTGTAGCCGGTGTAGTAACAACAGGATGATATATATCCTGCCTGTTTGGCCCTGTCCGGGGGTATCATCGGATGGGGCCACAGTGTCTTCTGATCCCTCCTGTCTCAGCCTCCAGTATTTATGCTGCAGTAGTTTATGTGTCGGGGGGCTAGGGTCAGTCTGTTACATCTGGAGTATTTCTCTTGTCCTATCCGGTGTCCTGTGTGTATTTAAATATGCTCTCTCTAATTCTCTCTTTCTCTCTTTCTGTCTTTCTCTCGGAGGACCTGAGCCCTAGGACCATGCCTCAGGACTACCTGGTATGATGACTCCTTGCTGTCCCCAGTCCACCTGGCCGTGCTGCTGCTCCAGTTTCAACTGTTCTGCCTGCGGCTATGGAACCCTGACCTGTTCACCGGACGTGCTTGTTGCACCCTCGACAACTACTATGATTATTATTATTTGACCATGCTGGTCATTTATGAACATTTTAACATTTTAACATTTTGACCATGTTCTGTTTTAATATCCACCCTGCACAGCCAGAAGAGGACTGGCCACCCCTCATAGCCTGGTTCCTCTCTAGGTTTCTTCCTAGGTTTTTGGCCTTTCTAGGGAGTTTTTCCTAGGGAGTTTTTCCTAGCCACCGTGCTTCTTTCACATGCTTTGCTTGCTGTTTGGGGTTTTAGGCTGGGTTTCTGTACAGCACTTTGAGAATATCAGCTGATGTACGAAGGGCTATATAAAAATAAATTTGATTTGATTTGATTTGATTTGATATATACTGTAGCCGGTGTAGTAACAACAGGATGATATATACTGTAGCCGGTGTAGTAACAACAGGATGATATATACTGTAGCCGGTGTAGTAACAACAGGATGATATATACTGTAGCCGGTGTAGTAACAACAGGATGATATATACTGTAGCTACTCACCAACGCGCCTCCCCCTCCGATGCCCATCATGAACCAGACCAGCTTGGACAGTTTCTCCTGTTGCACGTATTGGGTGTCTCCTCCAGGGAAGAACAGCAGAACGTTGGCCACAATACAGCACACCGCCAGGGGCAGGAGGGCAAAGCCCAGCGACCGCACAAAACCCGTAGAGCACATCGCCCCTACCACACAGGAGGACGAGGAGGAGAGGAATGGAGAGGAGAGGAGGAGTGGAGCGGGGATCACCAAGGAGACCAGCGAGTGGAGAGAGGAGTGTAAAAATGCAGAGAGCGGGTTAGAGGATCTGTGAAGTGAGGAATGGAGGGTAAGAATGGAGAGAGAGAGAGAGAGAGAGGGGAAGGTCTGGGGTCTGTCCACAGCTGTAATCCAGGAAGGAAACTGAATGGTTTCCCTAGTGTGTATGGGTTTTAACTGAACCCTCCACCTCCTGAGAGTCTGAGGCTGATGACGCAACCAGCTCCATTTTAGGGCGAGGGGCCGAGTGGAACGGGCGCCACAGGAAGAGAGAAGGGTGAGGGTCTTGAGCCCTGACCAATCCCTCAGGGCCGGAAAGCATTCTGTCCGAAAAACTATGAAAAATCCCTTAGGAATTCAGAGAGTGGGGGGGGGACAGAGAGTAAGAAAGAAAGTGACAGAGGGAAGAGGGAGAGAAAGAGAGACAGACAGAGACACAGAGAGCGATAAAAAGGGAGTATGTGTTTTGATGTGATTCCCCATTGACAGCTAGTCTTACTGGGGTCTGACACGACTAAAAATGCATTACAATTGACATATATTTATGGAACCTACTACACAATACTCCAGGGGGCGGTGAACTGTGAACGCCCTGACAAAGTTAACCAACAGGTCAACAGACCACCACAAAGAATATACAGTATGAATAGTAGAGGATTTTGGTTTGTAAAAGCAGATACAATTCCTTTTACGTATTTCTTTGAACAATGAAGCTAAAACAATGGCTGCCCTCCAGGACATCTACAGCACTTGGTGTCACAGAGAAACCAAGAAGATCGTCAAGGACCTCCATACAGTGCATTTGTAAAGTATTCAGACCTCTTGACTTTTTCCACATTTTGTTACATTACAGTCTTATTCTAAAAAAAAAATATGATTTTTTTAATCCTCACCAACCTACACGCAATAGCCCATAATGAGAAGGCAAAAACATTTTTTTTTATATTTATGCAAATGTTTGAAATTTAAAAAAACATACCGTATTTACATAAGTATTCTGACCCTTTGCTATGAGACTAACAATTAAGCTCAGGTGCATCCTGTTTCCATTGATCATCCTTGAGATGTTTCTACAACTTGATTGGAGTTCACCTGTGGTAAATTCAATTGATTGGACATGATTTGGATTTGTCAGAACAAAAACCAAGCCATGAGGTTGAAGGAATTGTCCGTAGAGCTCGGAGACAGGATTGTGTCGAGGCACAGATCTGGGGAAGGGTACCAAAACATTTATGCAGCATTGAAGTGGCCTCTATCATTCTTAAATGGAAGAAGTTTGGAACCACCAAGACTCTTCCTAGAGCTGGCCACCCGGCCAAACTGAGCAATCGGGGGAGAAGGGCCTTGGTCAGGGAGGTGACCAAGAACCCGATGGTCACTCTGACAGAGCTATAGAGTCCCTCTGTGGAGATGGGAGAACCTTCCAGAAGGACAACCATCTCGGCAGAACAGCACCAATCAGGCCTTTATGGTAGAGTGGCCAGACGGAAGACACTCCTCAGCCTGCTTAGAGTTTGCCAAAGGCACCTAAAGACTCTCAGACCATGAGAAACAAAATTCTCTGGTCTGATGAAACCAAGATTTAACTATTTTTGTCTGAATGCCAAGCGTCACATCTGGAGGAAGCCTGGCACCATCCCTATTGTGAAGCATGGTGGTGGCAGCATCATGCTGTGGGGATGTTTTTCATCGGCAGAGACTGGGAGACTAGTCAGGATCGAGGGAAAGATGAACGGAGCAAAGTACAGAGAGATCCTTGATGAAAACCTGCTCCAGAGCGCTCAGGACCTCAGACTGGGGCGAAGGTTCACCTTCCAACAGGACAACAACCCTAAGCACACAGCCAAGACAACGCAAAAGTGGCAGTGCAGCAACGCTCCCCGTCCAACCTGACAGAACTTGAGAGAATCTGCGCAGAAGAATGGGAGAAACCCATCAAATACTGGTGTGCCAAGCTTGTAGCGTCATACCCAAGAAGACTCGAGGCTGTAATCACTGCCAAAGGTGCTTCAAGAAAGTACTGAGTAAAGGGAAAGGGGGATACCTAGTCAGTTGTACAACTGAATGCATTCAACTGAAATGTGTCTTTCGCATTTAACCCAACCCCTCTGAATCAGAGAGGTGGGGGGGAGGCTGCCTTAATCAACATCCACGTCTTCGGCGCCCGGGGAACAGTGGGTTAACTGCCTTGCTCAGGGGAAGAATGACAGATTTTTACCTTGTCAGCTTGAGGATTCGATCCAGCAACCTTTCGGTTACTAGGCTACCTGCCGCCTCACTGTCTGAATACTTATGTAAATGTGATATTTCAGTGTGTTTTTTATTTTTAATAGCATCAAATCAATGCGCCTGGCACCTACTATCATACCCGGTTCAAAGGCACTTAAATCTTTTGTCTTGCCCATTCACCCTCTGAATGGCGCACTCACACAATCCATGTCTCAATTGTCTCAAAGCTTAAAAATCCTTCTTTCACCCGTCTCCTCCCCTTCAGCTACATTGATTGAAGTGGATCTAACAAGTGAACAATAAGGGGAAATAATATTAGATCTGATTAGATTATTAATTTGTCTCTGTACTGTACTCCAGTATTTTTGATTTGAGATCAAATGTTTTATAGGGCACTTTTTATTTGAGGGTATTTTCATACATATCTGTTTTACAGTTTAGAAATGAAAGCACTTTATGTATCTAGTCCCCCAATTTTAAGGTGTCAAGTATTTGGACAAATTCACTCATAGTGTATTAAATTTAGTCAAAATTGTAGTATTTGGTCCCATATTCTTAGCACGCAATGATTACATCAACTATGTGATTCTACAAACGTGTTGGATGCATTTGCAGTTTGTTTTGGTTGTGTTTGGAATTATGTTGTGTGGGCCATTTCAGTTTGTCCGTGATGTGTACACTGAGGAACTCAAAACTTTCCACCTTCTCCACTACTGTCCCGTCGATGTGGATAGGGGGTGCTCCCTCTGCTGTTTCCTGAAGTCCACAATCATCTCCTTTGTTTTGTTGACGTTGAGTGTGAGGTTATTTTTCTGACACCATACTCCGAGGGCCCTCACCTCCTCCCTGTAGGCCGTCTCGTCGTTGTTGGTAATCAAGCCTATCACTGTAGTGTCGTTTGCAAACTTGATGATTGAGTTGGAGGCGTGGGCTGAGAACACACCCTTGTGGGGCCCCAGTGTTGAGGATCAGCGGGGTGGAGATGTTGTTTCCTACCCTCACCACCTGGGGGCGGCCCGTCAGAAAGTCCAGGACAGTCCTGCATAAGGCGGGGTTGAGACCCAGGGTCTTGAGCTTAATGACGAGTTTGGAGGGTACTATGGTGTTAAATGCTGAGCTGTAGTCGATGAACAGCATTCTTACATAGGTATACCTCTTGTCCAGATGGGTTAGGGCAGTGTGGTTGCGATTGCGTCGTCTGCTGACCTATTTGGGCGGTAAGCAAATTGGAGTGGGTCTAGGGTGTCAGGTAGGGTGGAGGAGATATGATCCTTGACTAGTCTCTCAAAGCACTTCATGATGATGGAAGTGAGTGCTACGGGGCGATAGTCGTTTAGCTCCGTTACCTTAGCTTTCTTGGGAACAGGAACAATGGTGGCCCTCTTGAAGCATGTGGGAACAGCAGACTGGGATAAGGATTGATTGAATATGTCTGTAAACACACCAGCCAGCTGGTCTGCGCATGCTCTGAGGACGCGGCTAGGGATGCCGTCTGGGCCGGCAGCCTTGCGAGGGTTAACACGTTTAAATGTTTTACTCACGTTGGCTGCGGTGAAGGAGAGTCCGCAGGTTTTGGTAGCGGGCCATGTCGGTGGCACTGTATTGTCCTCAAAGCGAGCAAAGAACTTGTTCAGTTTGTCTGGGAGCAAGACATCGGGGTCCGCGACAGGGCTGGTTTTCTTTTTGTAGTCCGTGATTGACTGTAGACCCTGCCACATACCTCTCGTATCTGAGCCGTTGAATTGCGACTCTACTTTGTCTCTATACTGACGCTTAGCTTGTTTGATTGCCTTGAGGAGGGAATAGCTACACTGTTTGTATTCGTTCATGTTTCCGGTTGCCTTGCCCTGATTAAAAGCAGTGGTTCGCACTTTCAGTTTTGCGCGAATGCTGCCATCAATCCACGGTTTCTGGTTGGGGAAGGTTTTAATAGTCGCCGTGGGTACAACATCACCGATGCACTTGCTAATAAACTCGCTCACCGAATCAGCGTATACATCAATGTTGTTGTTTGACGCTATTCGGAACATATCCCACTCCACGTGATCGAACCAATCTTGAAGCGTGGAATCAGATTGGTCGGACCAGCGTTGAACAGACCTGAGCACAGGCGTTTCCTGTTTAGTTTCTGTCTATAGGCTGGGAGCAACAAAATGGAATCGTGGTCAGATTTGCCGAAAGGAGGACGAGGGAGGGCTTTGTATGCGTCGCAGAAGTTAGAGTAACAATGAACCAGAATTTTTTCCAGCCCGGGTCGCGCATTCGATATGCTGAAAAAATGTAGGGAGCCTTGTTTTCAGATTAGCCTCGGTAAAATCCTCAGCTACAATAAATGCAGCCTCAGGATATGTGGTTTCCAGTTTACATAGAGTCCAATGAAGTTCTTTCAGGGCCGTCGATGTGTCTGCTTGGGGGGGATATACATGGCTGTGATTATAGTCGAAGAGAATTCTCTTGTTAGATAATGCGGTCGGCATTTGATTGTAAGGAATTCTAGGTCAGGTGAACAAAAGGACTTGAGTTCCTGTATGTTGTTATGATCACACCACGACTCGTTAATCATAAGGCATACACCCCCACCCTTCTGTACTGTTGCCCCATATGATTTTTTTGTTGTTGTCTCAAATCCAAAATGTTGGCGTATAGAGGCAAATTAAAAGTTTTAGCTTCACTGTACAAATACATATGTAGGAGAGTTTATTTCAAACCTTACACAGATGCAGCAATGTTTTAGACAAACAGCTGAACTATTCATCCAAAGTAAACCCGTGGCATGACAGACATTCTGTGGTATCAGGTTATATGACCTTGAGTTTATTGACAGGACAGGTGGCTGTGAACTGAGCCAGT
>NC_138300.1:53692500-53730000 GCF_965601325.2 Salmo salar
CTCTCTCTAGTTCTCTCTCTCTAGTTCTCTCTCTAGTTCTCTCTCTAGTTCTCTCTCTCTAGTTCTCTCTCTCTCTAGTTCTCTCTCTCTAGTTCTCTCTCTCTCTAGTTCTCTCTCTCTAGTTCTCTCTCTAGTTCTCTCTCTCTAGTTCTCTCTCTAGTTCTCTCTCTCTCTCTCTAGTTCTCTCTCTAGTTCTCTCTCTCTAGTTCTCTCTCTCTAGTTCTCTCTCTCTAGTTCTCTCTCTCTCTAGTTCTCTCTCTCTAGTTCTCTCTCTCTCTAGTTCTCTCTCTCTCTTGTTCTCTCTCTCTCTAGTTCTCTCTCTCTAGTTCTCTCTCTCTCTAGTTCTCTCTCTCTCTAGTTCTCTCTCTCTCTCTCTCTAGTTCTCTCTCTCTAGTTCTCTCTCTCCAGTTCTCTCTCTCTCTAGTTCTCTCTCTCTAGTTATCTCTCTCCAGTTCTCTCTCTCTCTCTAGTTCTCTCTCTCTCTAGTTCTCTCTCTCTCTAGTTCTCTCTCTCTAGTTCTCTCTCTCTATAGTTCTCTCTCTCTAGTTCTCTCTCTAGTTCTCTCTCTCTAGTTCTCTCTCTCTAGTTCTCTCTCTCTAGTTCTCTCTCTAGTTCTCTCTCTCTAGTTCTCTCTCTCTAGTTCTCTCTCTAGTTCTCTCTCTCTAGTTCTCTCTCTCTAATTCTCTCTCTAGTTCTCTCTCTAATTCTCTCTCTAGTTCTCTCTCTCTAGTTCTCTCTCTCTAGTTCTCTCTCTCTAATTCTCTCTCTAGTTCTCTCTCTAATTCTCTCTCTAGTTCTCTCTCTCTAGTTCTCTCTCTCTAGTTCTCTCTCTCTAGTTCTCTCTCTCTAGTTCTCTCTCTCTAGTTCTCTCTCTAGTTCTCTCTCTAGTTCTCTCTCTGTCTAGTTCTCTCTCTCTAGTTCTCTCCTGTCTAGTTCTCTCTCTCTAGTTCTCTCTCTCTCTAGTTCTCTCTCTCTAGTTCTCTCTCTCTAGTTCTCTCTCTCTCTAGTTCTCTCTCTCTAGTTCTCTCTCTCTAATTCTCTCTCTAGTTCTCTCTCTAGTTCTCTCTCTCTAGTTCTCTCTCTCTAGTTCTCTCTCTCTAGTTCTCTCTCTCTAGTTCTCTCTCTAGTTCTCTCTCTCTCTAGTTCTCTCTCTCTAGTTCTCTCTCTCTAGTTCTCTCTCTCTAGTTCTCTCTCTCTAGTTCTCTCTCTCTAGTTCTCTCTCTAGTTCTCTCTCTCTAATTCTCTCTCTAGTTCTCTCTCTCTAGTTCTCTCTCTCTAGTTCTCTCTCTAGTTCTCTCTCTAGTTCTCTCTCTCTAGTTCTCTCTCTCTCTCTAATTCTCTCTCTAGTTCTCTCTCTCTAGTTCTCTCTCTCTAGTTCTCTCTCTAGTTCTCTCTCTAGTTCTCTCTCTCTAGTTCTCTCTCTCTCTAATTCTCTCTCTAGTTCTCTCTCTCTAGTTCTCTCTCTGTAGTTCTCTCTCTAGTTCTCTCTCTCTAGTTCTCTCTCTCTCTAGTTCTCTCTCTCTCTAGTTCTCTCTCTAGTTCTCTCTCTCTAGTTCTCTCTCTCTCTAGTTCTCTCTCTCTAGTTCTCTCTCTCTCTAGTTCTCTCTCTCTCTAGTTCTCTCTCTCTCTAGTTCTCTCTCTAGTTCTCTCTCTCTAGTTCTCTCTCTCTCTAGTTCTCTCTCTCTAGTTCTCTCTCTCTCTAGTTCTCTCTCTAGTTCTCTAGTTCTCTCTCTCTAGTTCTCTCTCTCTCTACTTCTCTCTCTCTAGTTCTCTCTCTCTAGTTCTCTCTCTCTCTAGTTCTCTCTCTCTAGTTCTCTGTCTATAGTTTTCATTAGAATTCACTTTATTAGCATGGAGTAACAATGTACATATTGCCAAAGCTTATTTTGGATATTTACAATATAAAAATAAATAAAAATGAGAATCAAAATTGTCAACGTGACAACAGTAACAACAATAACCAAGGGTCAGAATAACCATACATTCAACAATAACAATAGCCATACAGTAGAGTACATGTGCAGGTTGATTGGTCTGTCAGACACTGTCCCTCAACTTATGGCAGGCAGGCAGCAATGTAGTGCGCTGCCAACACACAGCTCTCTGCGTCCTCCCCCAACAGGACGGGTAGCCTATCCTCATCAGAGAGGTCTTTGAAACCTTGAATAAGGGTTTGAAATTTGGGGAAATGACACTCTCTAATTGTTTTATATTTTTTACATTTTGTCAGGAAATGCAGTTCTCTCTCTCTAGTTTCCTCTCTCTCTCTCTAGTTCTCTCTCTCTCTAGTTCTCTCTCTCTAGTTCTCTCTCTCTAGTTCTCTCTCTCTAGTTCTCTCTCTAGTTCTCTCTTGCTTCTCCTTAATTTTGGAATAAATCAATTTGTTTAAAACTATTGTTTTTTCTCTCTCTTTGAGTCAACTACTCACCACATTGTATGCACTGCAGTGCTAACTAGCTGTAGCTTATGCTTTCAGTACTAGATTCATTCTCTGATTGTTTGATTGGTTGGACAACATGTCAGTTCATGCTGAAAGAGCTCTGATAGGTTGAAGGATGTTCTCCGGAAGTTGTCATAATTACTGTGTAAGTCTATGGAAGGGGGTGAGAACCATGAGCCTCCTAGGTTTTGTATTGAAGTCAATGTACCTAGAGGAGGACAAAAGCTAGCTGTCCTCCAGCCAGAGTATTTGAGCGGAGTTGAGCGGTCTTAAAATCCCGCTCATCACTCATGGAGTGGTGCTTGCGCACCGCTCCATGCTCCAAGTCCTTTACAACCATTCTGCTAAAAACCGCTTCTCACTCACAGTAAGAAAAAATGCTGCTCCAAATTCACTCCATTTATCACAATTTAACCAACACCCATCTATTGTTGTGACTACCTGGACCTACCATTTGAAGTATTGAAACCAGACCATATGATTTGATTGAAAAGTATTTTAATAAACAACATGAAAAGATGCCTGTAAGAAGCTCATCATTTCAAATCGGATTCATGTCATATTAAAAAGCATATAAACACTCTAAATAGATTATTTAGGCAATATTATTTCAAATTTTCAAGGCTATAGCCTACAAACAAATACATTGTGAAGCATTTGCAAATGTGACACATTAGGCTGGTAGGGACATTAAGCGCTCAGAATTTAAACAACATTTTGTTGTATTAAATCATTCTAGTCTAAAAATTGCACATACTGTATAGGCTGTGACTTACTTACAATTAAATTAAATGAAAAATTAGGGCCTTATTGCCTTGGAATTCATTTTTAGAAACATGAGTTTGGCAGAGTCTGTGGCTTCAGGCTCTTACGATGGTGCCTGGAGAGCAGGCCAGCAGCGGAGAATAGCCTCTCAGCGCTTGCATAACCACTGGGGATGCCAAACACCCTTCTGGACACTCTTGCCAGGCTGGGCAGGGATGCGTAGTTGTTTTTTGTTTTCTTTCTATAGATCGGTCTAAAGGATTTTAGGTAAAAGAACCCTAATGATGGCCTACGTATAGAAAATAGAAGGAAAATTAATGTAACTTTTAAGAGATCAGATTTTTTATTTATAAATACTTTGCTACAGTGACACACTTAGCTAGCTACCCACCTACTTCCTTTCTATTAGGATGTGCACGTAGTAAGTACACCGTCATGCTTTCGGGATACCTGTCTTTTCAGATTCCACAATGATTCCCTCTGTTGCTCTTGGTCCTTCTCATCTTTGTAAGTCACCTTGATTTTTCACCTATGTGTTTTATCAGTTTCTTAATGTAAATATTTTGCGACCTCCATGACATTAGCTAAAGTAAGGGTCTATAAATGCATGCCCCGAGCTCGTGAAGTGAGCGCTACTGAAGAGTGAAATTGGAGCGGTGAGAAGGCCGATGCTCCAGCCTCTGGAAAACTCGCTCCAGTCAAATGGGGCACACTCCACTCCTCGCTCCGCTCCACTCCTCACTCCGCTCCAGCTCCACTCCTCGCTCCGCTCCACTACTCGCTCCGCTCCAGCTCCACTCCTCGCTCCAGCTCCACTCCTCACTCAGCTCCACTACTCGCTCCGCTCCAGCTCCACTCTTCTCTCCGCTCCACTACTCGCCTTCCGCTCCAGCTCCACTACTCGCTCCGCTCCAGCTCCGCTCCGCTCCAGCTCCACTCCTCGCTCCGCTCCAGCTCCACTCCTCGCTCCGCTCCAGCTCCACTCCGCTCCAGCTCCACTCCGCTCCACTCCTCACTCCGCTCCAGCTCCACTCCTCGCTCTGCTCCAGCTCCACTCCTCGCTCCGCTCCACTCCTCGCTCCGCTCCACTCCTCGCTCCACTCCGCTCCAGCTCCACTCCTCGCTCCACTCCGCTCCAGCTCCACTCCTCGCTCCACTCTGCTCCAGCTCCACTCCGCTCCAGCTCAACTCCTCGCTCCACTCCGCTCCAGCTCCACTCCACTCCAGCTCCACTCCTCGCTACACTCCGCTCCAGCTCCACTACGCTCCAGCTCAACTCCTCGCTCCACTCCGCTCCAGCTCCACTCCGCTCCAGCTCCACTCCGCTCCAGCTCCACTCCTCGCTCCACTCCGCTCCAGCTCCACTCCGCTCCAGCTCCACTCCTCGCTCCACTCCACTCCAGCTCCACTACTCGCTCCGCTCCAGCTCCACTCCTCGCTCCACTCCTCGCTCCACTCCGCTCCAGCTCCACTACTCGCTCCGCTCCAGCTCCACTCCGCTCGAGCTCCACTGCGCTCCACTCCTCACTCCGCTCCAGCTCCACTCCTCGCTCCGCTCCAGCTCCACTCCTCGCTCCGCTCCACTCCTCGCTCCAGCTCCACTCCTTGCTCCACTCCGCTCCAGCTCCACTCCTCGCTCCACTCCACTCCAGCTCCAGCTCCACCCCTCGCTCCGCTCCAGCTCCACTCCGCTCCAGCTCCACTCCTCGCTCCGCTCCAGCTCCACTCCTTGCTCCGCTCCGCTCACATACTCTGCCTCCGGCTACACCATGTTGCTACCATACAGAGTGTGTTTTCATTAATTGTTTGGTGACGTGAATATATTTAGTAAAGTTTTATTTCAAAATGATTATTTTTATTTTTATCAAATTCACTGAGGAAGATGGTCTTCCCCTTCCTCCTCCTCTGAGCCTTCACTGCTCCAGAGGGATTTTAACATGGTCTGGGTCGGCACAGTAATGGACTGTATCAGCCAGGCTCAGTCTCAAGGCCTCAGCCACCACACAGAGGTAACTCCACTGTTATGAACTAGAGCACAGACACACAGAGAGAGACACTTTTTATTTGTTTGTCACAAAAGGATAAGAAATTGTTCTGAGTAGAATCTTTTATACCACTGATGCAGACTTCTCATAGTTGGTTCAAGCGCCAGATTTAGGTGCTTTCCATTATTCTACTCAGAACCTTTTAGTAGTGAAAGGGTTCCACTTAGAACCTTGCATTAGTGGAAGGGTTCCACTTGGAACCAAAAATAGTTATTGTCTGAAGGATCTCCTATGGGGGACAATAAGAACCCTTTATGGTTCTAGGTAGCACCTTCTTGGGTTGCATTGAACAGGCCAGTGTTTCTCAACACCGGTTCTGGAGCAGACCCAGGGTTGGATGTTTATTGTGGAACGCCAAGACGGGTCAACCCAAGATCCTCCCTGAGAGTAACAGGTGGCCTTATGTGGTCATTTCCTTTTGATTCCTATCAAAGCAACAATGGAAAAATCAAGTTGTAAGTCATTATTAACACGTTCTCTCAATGTAGCCATGCTCTTCCCCACAAATCAATACATAGCTGGGTTTGTCCTTTATTGTTGAGCCATAGCTAAGGTGAGGAGTGTACCTTTGATGGGAAAGTTCTCCAGTATATTGAGGGCCATGAGGGATTTCCCATAGCCACACACACACACACACACACACACACACACACACACACACACACACACACACACACACACACACACACACACACACACACACACACACACACACACACACACACACACACACACACACACACACACACACACACACACACACACACACACACACACACACACACACACACACACACACACACACGTGTGAGGGACTGATAGTAACATGAACATTGTGTCACTGTGATCCATCACATCAAACTCCTGCTTCGTTGGTTGTGTTGTGTGTCCTTGAACATACCCTGAAGTCAGTGTGGATTTGTTTCAACTCCTCATTGTCATGGTCACATAGATCCTCCAGAATCATCACGCCTCTGTTCTGAATGGTAGATGGGAGGGGTTGATGGTAGTTGGGATTAAAAACAAAAGATAACTATTTGAAATGCATTCAAGGTGACTACCTCATGAAGCTGGTTGAGAGAGCGCCAAGAGTGTGCAAAGCTGTCATCAAGGCAAAGAGTGGCTACTTTGAAGAATCTAATATCTAAAATAGATTTTGATTTGTTTAACACTTTTTTGGTTACTACATGATTCCATACGTTATTTCATAGTTTTGATGTCGTCTCTATTATTTTACAATGTAGAAAATTGTAAAAGATGAAGTAAAACCCTGGAATGAGTACAGTAGGTGTGCCCAAACTTTTGACTGGAACTGTATATATATTTACAAAATATATGGGGGATTGGAAATTATACAGACAATTACATTGATGGAAGCTACAATCTATCTGCACTATTAAAGCTGGTCTACCCCCTAATTTATTTATTTTTAACATCAAAATAATACATTTTTTAAAAAATACATGAATCAATCATTGAGTTGGGAAATATTTTATCTATGAATATATAGGAGTGACACAGCATAATAAAACAATTCACCAGCTATTCAGTCAATCATTAATTTCATTCAACTGACATTCTCCGAACATAGATACCAGTAAAATATGAGTCAGAGATCAGTTTCTGTGTACACATGACATGTCAGCCCACTGGGACCAGGGATCTCTGTGTCAGCCCACTGGGACCAGGGATCTCTGTGTCAGCCCACTGGGTCCAGGGATCTCTGTCAGCCCACTGGGACCAGGGATCTCTGTGTCAGCCCACTGGGACCAGGGATCTCTCTGTCAGCCCACTGGGACCAGGGATCTCTGTGTCAGCCCACTGGGTCCAGGGATCTCTGTGTCAGCCCACTGGGACCAAGGATCTCTGTGTCAGCCCACTGGGACCAGGGATCTCTGTGTCAGCCCACTGGGTCCAGGGATCTCTGTGTCAGTCTCTGTGTCAGCCTACTGGGACCAGGGATCTCTGTGTCAGCCCACTGGGTCCAGGGATCTCTGTGTCAGTCTCTATGTCAGCCCACTGGGACCAGGGATCTCTGTGTCAGCCCACTGGGACCAGGGATCTCTGTGTCAGCCCACTGGGACCAGGGATCTCTGTGTCAGCCCACTGGGACCAGGGATCTCTGTGTCAGCCCACTGGGACCAAGGATCTCTGTGTCAGCCCACTGGAACCAGAGATCTTTGTGTCAGCCCACTGGAACCAGGGATCTCTGTGTCAGCCCACTGGAACCAGGGATCTCTTTGTCAGCCCACTGGGACCAGGGATCTCTGTGTCAGCCCACTGGGACCAAGGATCTTTGTGTCAGCCCACTGGGACCAAGGATCTCTGTGTCAGCCCACTGGGACCAGGGATCTCTGTGTCTCAGCCCACTGGGACCAGGGATCGCTGTGTCTCAGCCCACTGGGACCAGGGATCTCTGTGTCAGCCCACTGGGACCAGGGATCTCTGTGTCTCAGCCCACTGGGACCAGGGATCTCTGTGTCAGCCCACTGGGACCAGGGATCTCTGTGTCTCAGCCCACTGGGACCAGGGATCTCTGTGTCAGCCCACTGGGACCAAGGATCTCTGTGTCTCAGCCCACTGGGACCAGGGATCTCTGTGTCAGCCCACTGGGACCAGGGATCTCTGTGTCTCAGCCCACTGGGACCAGGGATCTCTGTGTCCCAGCCCACTGGGACCAGGGATCTCTGTGTCAGCCCACTGGGACCAGGGATCTCTGTGTCTCAGCCCACTGGGACCAGGGATCTCTGTGTCTCAGCCCACTGGGACCAGGGATCTCTGTGTACAGGATTGATCACTGACACCATCGCTAAAAGGTGATGTGTCGTCTTGCCAACTGAAATATTTAATATTGAGGTCACATGCCATTCCTGAGGAAGGAGCTGTGGAGCGGATGCTATGGAAACTGTGTGGTCCTCTGTATCTCATTTGGTAGAGCATGGTGCTGGCATCGGTATGATAGTGGGTTTGGTTCCCGGGACCACCCATACGTGTAAAGGTTTGCTCGCATGACTGTATGTTTGATTTGGATAAAAGGGTAGATAGGCACGATGAGATGTCTTCTTTATCAATGAACTGAAAATAATGATCAACTGGCTGTTATGATGGATGGATGATGCTATCCATGGCATCACTCAGTAATGAATAATAATAAACATTTATTAAACTTCTATAGCACCTTTCATAAAATAAAGAAATCTGAAAGCACTTCCAAAGCAAAAAACAAATAACCAATACATCCATCGTCATGAGTAGCCTAGCTATAGCTAGCTAGGTTAACCAATACATCATCATGAGTAGCCTAGCTATAGTTAGCTAGGTCAACCAATACATCATCATGAGTAGCCTAGCTATAGCTAGCTAGGTTAACCAATACATCATCATGAGTTTCCAATAGGTTTTACTCATACAAAACCAGACTGGTGACTCAGGGACTCACAGGTTAAAGGACCAAGTCTGTTAGACATGGCATTAGAGATCCATTCTGTACACAATAGAGGTGAGCCCCATGCCCCAGGAGTGAGAAATGCACACACAGACACACACACACACACACACACACACACACACACACACACACACACACACACACACACACACACACACACACACACACACACACACACACACACACACACACACACACACACACACACACACACACACACACACACACACACACACACACACACACACACACACACACACACACACACACACACACACACACACACACACACACACACACACACACACACACACACACACACACACACACACACACACACACACACACGTGTGAGGGACTGATAGTAACATGAACATTGTGTCACTGTGATCCATCACATCAAACTCCTGCTTCGTTGGTTGTGTTGTGTGTCCTTGAACATACCCTGAAGTCAGTGTGGATTTGTTTCAACTCCTCATTGTCATGGTCACATAGATCCTCCAGAATCATCACGCCTCTGTTCTGAATGGTAGATGGGAGGGGTTGATGGTAGTTGGGATTAAAAACAAAAGATAACTATTTGAAATGCATTCAAGGTGACTACCTCATGAAGCTGGTTGAGAGAGCGCCAAGAGTGTGCAAAGCTGTCATCAAGGCAAAGAGTGGCTACTTTGAAGAATCTAATATCTAAAATAGATTTTGATTTGTTTAACACTTTTTTGGTTACTACATGATTCCATACGTTATTTCATAGTTTTGATGTCGTCTCTATTATTTTACAATGTAGAAAATTGTAAAAGATGAAGTAAAACCCTGGAATGAGTACAGTAGGTGTGCCCAAACTTTTGACTGGAACTGTATATATATTTACAAAATATATGGGGGATTGGAAATTATACAGACAATTACATTGATGGAAGCTACAATCTATCTGCACTATTAAAGCTGGTCTACCCCCTAATTTATTTATTTTTAACATCAAAATAATACATTTTAAAAAAAATACATGAATCAATCATTGAGTTGGGAAATATTTTATCTATGAATATATAGGAGTGACACAGCATAATAAAACAATTCACCAGCTATTCAGTCAATCATTAATTTCATTCAACTGACATTCTCCGAACATAGATACCAGTAAAATATGAGTCAGAGATCAGTTTCTGTGTACACATGACATGTCAGCCCACTGGGACCAGGGATCTCTGTGTCAGCCCACTGGGTCCAGGGATCTCTGTCAGCCCACTGGGACCAGGGATCTCTGTGTCAGCCCACTGGGACCAGGGATCTCTCTGTCAGCCCACTGGGACCAGGGATCTCTGTGTCAGCCCACTGGGTCCAGGGATCTCTGTGTCAGCCCACTGGGACCAAGGATCTCTGTGTCAGCCCACTGGGACCAGGGATCTCTGTGTCAGCCCACTGGGTCCAGGGATCTCTGTGTCAGTCTCTGTGTCAGCCTACTGGGACCAGGGATCTCTGTGTCAGCCCACTGGGTCCAGGGATCTCTGTGTCAGTCTCTATGTCAGCCCACTGGGACCAGGGATCTCTGTGTCAGCCCACTGGGACCAGGGATCTCTGTGTCAGCCCACTGGGACCAGGGATCTCTGTGTCAGCCCACTGGGACCAGGGATCTCTGTGTCAGCCCACTGGGACCAAGGATCTCTGTGTCAGCCCACTGGAACCAGAGATCTTTGTGTCAGCCCACTGGAACCAGGGATCTCTGTGTCAGCCCACTGGAACCAGGGATCTCTTTGTCAGCCCACTGGGACCAGGGATCTCTGTGTCAGCCCACTGGGACCAAGGATCTTTGTGTCAGCCCACTGGGACCAAGGATCTCTGTGTCAGCCCACTGGGACCAGGGATCTCTGTGTCTCAGCCCACTGGGACCAGGGATCGCTGTGTCTCAGCCCACTGGGACCAGGGATCTCTGTGTCAGCCCACTGGGACCAGGGATCTCTGTGTCTCAGCCCACTGGGACCAGGGATCTCTGTGTCAGCCCACTGGGACCAGGGATCTCTGTGTCTCAGCCCACTGGGACCAGGGATCTCTGTGTCAGCCCACTGGGACCAAGGATCTCTGTGTCTCAGCCCACTGGGACCAGGGATCTCTGTGTCAGCCCACTGGGACCAGGGATCTCTGTGTCTCAGCCCACTGGGACCAGGGATCTCTGTGTCAGCCCACTGGGACCAAGGATCTCTGTGTCTCAGCCCACTGGGACCAAGGATCTCTGTGTCTCAGCCCACTGGGACCAGGGATCTCTGTGTCAGCCCACTGGGACCAGGGATCTCTGTGTCTCAGCCCACTGGGACCAGGGATCTCTGTGTCTCAGCCCACTGGGACCAGGGATCTCTGTGTACAGGATTGATCACTGACACCATCGCTAAAAGGTGATGTGTCGTCTTTCCAACTGAAATATTTAATATTGAGGTCACATGCCATTCCTGAGGAAGGAGCTGTGGAGCGGATGCTATGGAAACTGTGTGGTCCTCTGTATCTCATTTGGTAGAGCATGGTGCTGGCATCGGTATGATAGTGGGTTTGGTTCCCGGGACCACCCATACGTGTAAAGGTTTGCTCGCATGACTGTATGTTTGATTTGGATAAAAGGGTAGATAGGCACGATGAGATGTCTTCTTTATCAATGAACTGAAAATAATGATCAACTGGCTGTTATGATGGATGGATGATGCTATCCATGGCATCACTCAGTAATGAATAATAATAAACATTTATTAAACTTCTATAGCACCTTTCATAAAATAAAGAAATCTGAAAGCACTTCCAAAGCAAAAAACAAATAACCAATACATCCATCGTCATGAGTAGCCTAGCTATAGCTAGCTAGGTTAACCAATACATCATCATGAGTAGCCTAGCTATAGTTAGCTAGGTCAACCAATACATCATCATGAGTAGCCTAGCTATAGTTAGCTAGGTTAACCAATACATCATCATGAGTTTCCAATAGGTTTTACTCATACAAAACCAGACTGGTGACTCAGGGACTCACAGGTTAAAGGACCAAGTCTGTTAGACATGGCATTAGAGATCCATTCTGTACACAATAGAGGTGAGCCCCATGCCCCAGGAGTGAGAAATGCACACACACACACTCCTCTCTGAGTAATGTTGGACATCACTTCCTCCCAGCATCCCACATGCTATGGACCCACTTGACCCAGTGGTGGACGGAAACAACAGGGAAGGTCGGAGGAGGGCCTCGGGATGTCCTGGATGGAGATCTGCAGACACACAGGAACAGGAAACGCACAGTCAGTTAGTCAGCAGTAACAGGAAGTTAACAGGAAACGTAGTCACACCACCATCTTCAGCAGGAAACACAGAGAGTCATTACCTGAGGGCAGTGTTGGAGAACCCTTTAGGAGAACCCTTTTTGGTTCCAGATGGAAAGGGTGGAAAGGGTTCTACATGGAACTCAAAAGGGTTATACCTGGAACCAAAAAGGGTTCTTCAAAGGGTTCTCCTATCTATGGGGACAGCCGAAGAACCCATTTAGGTTCTAGATAGCACATTTCTTTCTAAGAGTGTACCGGAAATTCACACACACAACCGCCCCACTGACTACTCCCAGGATGAAGATATGGAAGCTCTGAGATACAGTAGCCTACCAAACTTGCTAATGGCCAGTCGCTAATGGCCTGGTACTCAGCGCTCTATTGTCCCTCAACATGATCTCATGAGACCCCATGAGCTCATGTTGCGCAACATTTTTATGTCCTCTTAAAAAGAGGAGGATCCCATCAGCTTTCTATAGGCTAAGGCCTACTATATTTATTTCTCAACTTTCCTGATATTAAGCACATTGCAACAGGAGTAGCCTACCTGGCTGACATGAAAATGAGCCACGGGGAAAGTGTCCTCCATTTCCTATTTATGTGCATATGATCATGGCCGCGGGAAGTAGGGGTGCTGAGGTTGTTGCAGCACCCCCTGAAAAATCGGAATAGAAAAATGTAAGAAAATATTTTTTTCACAAAAGTATATATATCTGTCTGCAGCTCCAGCGCTGGCTAAAAGATGTGTCCTACAATGAATTACATTCATCCTCTTTCCAACTAGTGTAACCAACCTGACATACATAGACGATGCGTGAGTTTCAAGTTTGGGAAAGCTAATTTTCACCATAAAAATGCATCTTTATAATAAATCATCCATACATCATTCCATTTGCAGACTTATGTAAAGACAGCCTACTATTCGTAATGTGATGAGTAGATTGGATTGTCATAATTTAGGCTAATAATATAACTCAATCACTGTTTGCCAAAAAATACCTTTCAATGCATGGCTGAGATAGTATGGCATCGAGTAGCCTCTAGGCTATGTTTCTTCTTTCTTTGAATGGGAAAAATGTGGCCTTTCATAAACACATTTCATGCTATTCTACTACACTTTCTATGACTGGAGTCGGAGACATTAGCAGAAAATAACATGATAGCCTACTCTGCTGTCACTGACAAACAGGTCAATACAAATGAAGTTGTCCATATAATAGACCTACAAGAAGGGGAGACAGAAATAGAATTTGACATCCAATTAAACTGAAGGAGGAAATTATTGTCCAAAAGCAAATTTAAGTAGCACTGACCCAATGATAAATAATGAATAGGCTCATTGCACGCCCACCAAGGATATTACCAATGATCTCTGCAGGTGCCAATTAGATAGGCTATACTGTTGTTCGCTCAATTTTGATCAACTTTACAGCAATAATCATTTGCTTTCCAAATGATGTATTCCTGCGATTGTATTTTGAAATATTGTGGTATGCCTGGCTTGGACTCGTTACTTTTCACAGACAGTTATAAATCAACAATAATCTGCCCAAATTGCACGCACTGCCTTTCCTTCTAACTGCAGGCAATGTCATTTAAAACAATCCACAATTCATTTTTTGGAAAGAAGCTAACAATTCTCTGTAGCCAAATCATGCTTTAGTAGCCTATTTTGAATGGTTTTATATATATATATATATATATATATATATATATATATATATATATATATATATATATATATATATATATATATATATATATATATTATTATATTTTTGTTTTTTGTTTTTCACCTTTATTTAACCAGGTAGGCAAGTTGAGAACAAGTTCTCATTTACAATTGCGACCTGGCCAAGATAAAGCAAAGCAGTTCGACAACATACAACAACACAGAGTTACACATGGAGTAAAACAACATACAATCAATGATACAGTAGAAAAATAAGTCTATATACAATGTGAGCAAATGATGTGAGATAAGGGAGGTAAAGGCAAAAAAGGCCATGGTGGCAGAGTAAATAAAGTATAGCAAGTAAAACACTGGAATGGTAGATTTGTTATTTGAAGAAAGTTCAAAGTTAAAATATTTATATTTAATATTTATTTCTGTATAGACAGGAGTAGGCTATAATTTTGGCAATTTAAATCAATTTACTTCAGGGAAAGTTTACTCTAGCCTTGTGGACGCACCACCTATGCTTGCATGTTATTAAAAAACGGAACTGCACGTAACCTCCATTCACTATTCGAGTGCAGGCTACGGATTACATTTTTTTTTGTGTGGGCCAATCTAAATAAAAAAGAATTACACACATATATTAGTAGACTATATGTAAAGACCAGATTAAATTAAGAATAGTCTGATGGGTGAGGATATTATCAAGGGGTTGTCAAATTGTGAATGAGAGACTGATGATGTGTGTGCAACCTGCAACCAGTCCCTGATTAGAGGAGAACAATGAAAAATGCAGTGGAACTGGCTTCAAGGTCCGGAGTTGAGTTTGAGGGGTGTAGGCTATATTTAATTGATTTATTCAACTTTTTAAATGTAGATGTTCCAAAGGTCTGCATCAGTGGATTGTAGGCTATGCGTGGAAGCCAGGCGATGCTAAAGGTGTTTATGTTCATTAACGGCCAATTACCATGAGGCCAGCTGTTATTTGCATGACTGTCACCGGCTGATAAAATGTCATGAACACCACAGCCCTAGGTGCTACCACTTTAAAGAAGTTAACATATCATGTTTTGAGGTGCTGCCACTTTAAAGAAGTTAACATATCATGTTTTGAGGTGCTACCACGTTAAATGAGTTAACAGATCATGTTTTGAGGTACTACCACTTTAAATGAGTTAACAGATCATGTTTTGAGGTACTACCACTTTAAATGAGTTAACAGATCATGTTTTGAGGTACTACCACTTTAAATGAGTTAACATATCATGTTTTGAGGTACTACCGCTTTAAATTAGTTAACAGATCATGTTTTGAGGTACTACCACTTTAAATTAGTTAACAGATCATGTTTTGAGGTACTACCACTTTAAATGAGTTTACAGATCATGTTTTGAGGTACTACCACTTTAAATTAGTTAACAGATCATGTTTAGAGGTACTACCATTTTAAAGAAGTTAACAGATCTTGTTTAGGGAAGTGCTATTATTAATGGTGTAGGGAGGGATGTTAATACATCTGGTTAAAATATCTGGGTTATTAATGTTTACATATCAGATAGAAATAAAGCTGTCATAACAGTGGAAGCAGAAGGTTGCCACGGAGAGAGAGTGACTATGAAGTCTTAATATAACACTGTACTATACGGATCATCACAGCAACAGAGTGACTATGAAGTCTTACTATAACACTGTCCTTTACGGATCGTCACAGCAACAGCTCCTCTGAAGAAGGCATGGTAACATAGTAGAGGAGCCTGCCAAGCACAGGGCTGGAACGAACCAATGAGATCTACAAATAACAGGAAGGCAGTGTGTGAGGGTGGGAGCCATGTTTTCAATACTATCACTACACAGAAAAAGACGGTGAGAGTTAGGATTCGTTCAGTTGTTGCTATAGACAAGCTACGGAAAAACAAAAAGTTAGAAAGTAGTTGTTTTTGATGTTTCAGGTGCAAGGCCTTTTTAAAGATGAATGTACACTATGAATACACGGCCTCACAACATGAGGGGTCTCATAGCTAAATAGAATATAATAGAATAGAGCAGAGTAGAATGGAATAGAATAAAATAGAGAAGAATAGAGTAGAATAGAGTAGAAATAAAATGGAATAGAATAGAATAGAGTAGAGTACAATTTAATATAGTAGAATAGAATAGAGTAGAATAGAATAGATTACGGTAGAATAAAATAGAGTAGAATAGAATCGAGTAGAGTACAATTTAATAGAGAAGAATAAAATAGAGTAGTATAGATTAGAGTAGAATAAAATAAAATAGAATAGAGTAAGGTAGAATAAAATAGAGTAGAATAAAATAGAGTAGAATAGATTAGATTAGAGTAGAATAAAATAGAGTAGAATAGAATAGAGTAGAGTAGAGTAGTCTTAATATAACACTGTCCTTTACGGATCGTCACAGCAACAGCTCCTCTGAAGAAGGCATGGTAACATAGTAGAGGAGCCTGCCAAGCACAGGGCTGGAACGAACCAATGAGATCTACAAATAACAGGAAGGCAGTGTGTGAGGGTGGGAGCCATGTTTTCAATACTATCACTACACAGAAAAAGACGGTGAGAGTTAGGATTCGTTCAGTTGTTGCTATAGACAAGCTACGGAAAAACAAAAAGTTAGAAAGTAGTTGTTTTTGATGTTTCAGGTGCAAGGCCTTTTTAAAGATGAATGTACACTATGAATACACGGCCTCACAACATGAGGGGTCTCATAGCTAAATAGAATATAATAGAATAGAGCAGAGTAGAATACTGTAGAATAGAGTAGAGTAGAAAAGAGTAGAATAGAGTAGAATAGAATAAAGTAGAATAGAATAGAAAATATCAGACAGTGTCACACCAGCAGGCCGCGGCCCCCAGCATGGTGGCGTTCAGGGCGTGGAAGGATGGGATTGGCTTAGACGCCCCTCCAGGAGATCCACTGACTGTGTTCAGTCAGGCCAATCACATCAAGATTATGATCAGTGATTAGTTAATTGACTCTAACTGCCTTGGAAGTGAGGGATCTAACATTAAGTTGCCCTATTTTGAGATGTGAGCTATCACGATCTCTTTCAAGTTTAATTCTACCCAACCTAGGTCGAAGCACAGACACGGTCTCAATGGAGATAGCTGAGCTGACTACACTGACTGTGCTAGTGGCAGACTCCACTAAGCTGGCAGGCTGGCTAACAGCCTGCTGCCTGGCCTGCACCCTATTTCATTGTGGAGCTAGAGGAGTTAAAGCCCTGTCTATGTTCGTAGATAAGATGAGAGCACCCCTTCAGCTAGGATGGAGTCCGTCGCTCCTCAACAGGCCAGAAAGTCCCAGAAAGAGGGCCAATTATCTACAAATTCAAATTTGTAATACAAATTCTTTCTTTTGGGAGGGGCAAAAAACAGTTTTCAACCAGCGATTGAGTTGTGAGACTCTGCTGTAGAGCTCATCACTCCCCCTAACTGGGAGGGGGCCAGAGACAATTACTCGATGCCGACACATCTTTCTAGCTGATTTACACGCTGAAGCTATGTTGTGCTTGGTGACCTCTGACTGTTTCATCCTAACATCGTTGGTGCCGACGTGGATAACAATATCCCTATACTCTCTACACTCGCCAGTTTTAGCTTTAGCCAGCACCATCTTTAGATTAGCCTTAACGTCGGTAGCCCTGCCCCCTGGTAAACAGTGTATGATCGCTGGATGATTCATTTTAAGTCTAATACTATGGGTAATGGAGTCGCCAATGACTAGGGTTTTCAATTTGTCAGAGCTAATGGTGGGAGGCTTTGGTGTCTCAGACCCTGTAACGGGAGGAGTAGAGACCAGAGAAGGCTCGGCCTCTGACTCCGACTCGCTGCTTAATGGGAAGAACCGGTTGAAAGTTTCTGTCGGCTGAATGAGCGACACCGGTTGAGCATTCCTACAGCATTTCCAGAAGCCATGAGAAAGTTGTCCGGCTGCGGGGACCGTGCGAGGGGATTTATACTAACGTTACTATCTGTACTTACTGGTGGCACAGACGCTGTTTCATCCTTTCCTACACTGAAATTGCCCTTGCCTAACGGTTGCGTCTGAAGCTGGGCTTGCAGCACGGCTATCCTCGCCGTAAGGCGATCGTTCTCCTGTATATTATGAGTACAGCGACTGCAATTAGAAGGCATCATGTTAATGTTACTACTTAGCTTCGGCTGGTGGAGGTCCTGATGAACCACGTCCAGATAAAGCGTCCGGGGTGAAAAAGTTGATTGAAAAAAGTAGAGCGAGGGGAAAATGTTTTAATATAAAACTGTCATTAAAATATAAAAACCGTAAAGTTGGCAGGTAGCAAAGTAAGATTAGCAACAAACCGCACAGCAGCACGTAAACAAGTCTACAAGTTTTGACCAGAAATGACGCGCAATGTGGCTGAAGCAACTGTATGGACGGGGATATACTGTCCCCATCCATACAGCCAGCTGGGTTCTCAGTTCATCGCTGAGACAGGAATAAAGAACTCTCCGGGAAGAAGAAAGGTGGGGGTGTATGTTTCATGATTAACTCACACTCATGGTGTGATTGTGATAACATACAGAAACTCAAGTCCTTTTGTTCACCCGACCTAGCATACCTCACAATCAAATGCAGACCGTATTACCTCCCAAGAGAATTCTCTTTGGTTATAGTCACAGCCGTGTATATTCCCCCTACCGAAGTTCTATCAACACATTGACTGTAGTTCTCGCTTAGGAAAAACACTGGACCACTGTTACTCGCCTTTTCGAAATGCCTACAAGGCCCTCCCCCACCTTCCCTTCCGCAAATCAGATCACGACTCCATTTTGCTCCTCCTTTCCTATAGGCAGAAACTTAAACAGGAAGTACCCGTGCTAAGGTATATTCAATGCTGGTCTGAACAATTGGAATCCATGCTTCAAGATTGTTTTGATCCCCCGCGGACTGGGAATAACATTGAAGTTTACTCAGAGTTCATCAGAAAGTCTATAGGGTTGTTGTTCCCACGGTGACTATTAAAACCTACCTAAACCAGAAACCGTGGATAGATGGCAGCATTTGAGCAAAACTGAAAGCGCAAACCACCACATTTAACTATGGCAAAGTGACTGGGAATATGGTCGAATACAAACAGTGTAGTTATTCCCTCCGTAAGGCAATCGAACAGGCAAAACATCAGTACAGAGAGTTGAAATTAAACGACTCGGACACGAGACGTATGTGGCGGATTACAAAGGGAAAACCAGCCACGTCGCGGACACCGACGTCTTGCTCCCAGACAAGCTAAACACCTTCTTCGCCCTCTTTGAGGATAACAAAGTGCCACCGACGTGGCCCGCTCCCAAGGACTGTGGGCTCTCATTCTCTGTGGCCGACGTTAGTAAGACATTTAAGCGTGTTAACCATCCTTAGACGCGTCCTCAGAGAATGCGCAGACCAGCTGGCTGGAGTGTTTACGGACATATTCAATCTCTCCCTATCCTAGTCTGCTGTTCCCACTTGCTTCAAGATGTCCACCATTGTTCCTGTACCCAAGAAAGCAAAGGTAACTCAACTAAATGACTATCGCCCCGTAGCACTCACTTCTGTCATCAAGTATTTATTTTTTTATCCCTTTTTCTCCCCAATTTCATGGTATCCAATTGGTAGTTACAGTCTTGTCTCATCGATGCAACACCCGTACGAACTCGGGAGAGGCAAAGGTCGAGAGCCGTGTGTCCTCCGAAACACAACCCAACCAAGCCGCACTGCTTCTTGACACAATGCCCACTTAACCCGGAAACCAGCCGCACCAATGTGTCGGCGGAAAACACCGTACACCTGGTGACCGTGTCAGCGTGCACTGCGCTCGGGCCGCCACAGGAGTCGCTAGTGCACGATGGGACAAGGACATCCCTGCCGGCCAAACCCTACCCTAACCCAGACAACGCTGGGCCATTGTGCGCCGCCCCATGGGTCTCCCGGTCGCAGCCAGGCTGGACTCGAACCCAGAATCTCTAGTGGCACAGCTAGCACTGCGATGTCTTAGACCACTGAGCCCCTCGGCAGGCATCATGAAGTGCTTTGAGAGGCTAGATAAGGACCATATCACCTGTACCTTACCTGACACCCTAGAACCACTTCAATTTGCTTACCGCCCCAATAGATCCACAGGCAATGCAATCGCCATCGCACTGCACACTGCCCTATCCCATCTGAACAAGAGGAATACCTACGTCAGAATGCTGTTCATTGACTATAGCTCGACCTTCAACACCATAGTACCCTCCAAGCTCATCATTAAGCTAGGGGCCCTGGGTCTGAACCCAGCCCTGTGGAACTAGGTTGTGGACTTCCTGACGTCTCACCCCCAGGTGGTGAACACAGGGTACCCACAAGGGTGCGTGCTCAGCCCCCTGCTGTACTCCCTGTACACCCATGACTGAGTGGCCACGGAACACCTCCAACTCAGTCATCAAGTTTGCAGACAACACAACAGTAGTAGGGCTGATTACCAACAATGACGAGACAGCCAACATTTCCCTCAACGTCAACAAAACGAAAGAGCTGATCGTGGACTTCAGGAAACAGCAGAGGGAGCACGCCCCTATCCACATCGACGGGACAGCAGTGGAGAAGGTGGAAAACTTTAAGTTCCTCGGCGTACACATCACTGACAATCTGAAATGGTCCACCCACACAGACAGTGTTGTGAAGAAGGTGCAACAGCGCCTCTTCAACCTCAGGAGGCTGAAGAAATTCAGCTTGGTCCCTAAGACCCTCACAAACCTTTACAGATGCACAGTCGAGAGCATCCTGTCGGGCTGTATAACCGCCTGGTACGGCAACTGCTCCGCCCACAACCGCAGGGCTCTCCGGAGGGTAGTGAGGTCTGCACAACGCATCACCGGGGGCAAACTACCTGCCCCCCAGGACACCTACACCACCCGATGTCACAGGAAGGCCAAAAAGATCATCAAGGACAACAACCACCCGAGCCACTGCCTGTTCACCCCGCTATCATCCAGAAGGCGGGGTCAGTACAGGTGCATCAAAGCTGGGACCGAGAAACTGAAAAACAGCTTCTATCTCAAGGCCATCAGATTGTTAAATAGCCATCACTAGCCGGCTTCCACCCGGTTACTCAACCCTGCACCTTAGAGGCTGCTGCCCTATTTACATACACATGGAATCACTGGCCACTTTAATAATGGAACACTAGTCACTTTAATAATGTTTACAAACTGCTTTACTCATCTCATATGTATATACTGTCTTCTATTCTAATGTATTTTAGTCAATGCCACTCCGACATTGCTCGTCCTAATATCCTAATATTTATATATTTCTTAATTCCATTATTTTACATCTGTCTATTGTTGTGAATTGTTCGATACTACAGCACTGTTGGAGCTAAGAACACAAGCATTTAGCTAGGTATTACTGCACTGTTGGAGCTAGGAACACAAGCATTTAGCTAGGTATTACTGCACTGTTGGAGCTAGGAACACAAGCATTTCGCTAGGTATTACTGCACTGTTGGAGCTAGGAACACTAGCATTTAGCTAGGTATTACAGCACTGTTGGAGCCAGAAACACAAGCATTTAGCTAGGTATTACTGCACTGTTGGAGCTAGGAACACAAGCATTTAGCTAGGTATTACTGCACTGTTGGAGCTAGGAACACAAGCATTTAGCTAGGTATTACTGCACTGTTGGAGCTAGGAACACAAGCATTTCGCTAGGTATTACTGCACTGTTGGAGCTAGAAACACAAGCATTTAGCTAGGTATTACTGCACTGTTGGAGCCAGAAACACAAGCATTTAGCTAGGTATTACTGTTGGAGCTAGAAACACAAGCATTTAGCTAGGTATTACTGTTGGAGCTAGGAACACAAGCATTTAGCTAGGTATTACTGCACTGATGGAGCTAGGAACACTAGCATTTAGCTAGGTATTACTGCACTGTTGGAGCTAGGAACACAAGCATTTAGCTAGGTATTACTGCACTGTTGGAGCTAGGAACACAAGCATTTAGCTAGGTATTACTGCACTGTTGGAGCTAGGAACACAAGCATTTAGCTAGGTATTACTGCACTGTTGGAGCTAGGAACACAAGCATTTAGCTAGGTATTACTGCACTGTTGGAGCTAGGAACACAAGCATTTAGCTAGGTATTACTGCACTGTTGGAGCTAGGAACACAAGCATTTAGCTAGGTATTACTGTTGGAGCTAGGAACACAAGCATTTAGCTAGGTATTACTGCACTGATGGAGCTAGGAACACTAGCATTTAGCTAGGTATTACTGCACTGTTGGAGCTAGAAACACAAGCATTTAGCTAGGTATTACTGCACTGTTGGAGCTAGGAATACTAGCATTTCGCTACACCTGCAATAACATCTGCTAGATACAGTGCCTTCGGAATGTATTCAGACCCCTTGACCTTTTCCACATTTTGTTATGTTACAGGCTTATTCTAAAAATGATTAAATTGTTTTTTTTCCCTCATCAATCTACACACAATACCCAATAATGACAACGCCAAAAGAGGTTTTTAGACATTTTCGCAAATGTACTAAACTCACATTTACATAAGTATTCAACAGTGCAGTAATTACTTTGTTGAAGCACTTTTGGCAGCGATTACAGCCTCGAGTCTTCTTGGGTATGACACTACAAACTTGGCACACCTGTATTTGGGGAGTTTCTCCCATTCTTCTCTGCTGATCCTCTCAAGCTCTGTCAGGTTGGATGGGGAGCGTGCTGCACAGCTATTTTCAGGTCTCTCCAGAGATGTTCGATCAGGTTCAAGTCCGGACTCTGGCTGGGACACTCAAGGACATTCAGAGACTTGTCCCGAAGCCACTCCTGCGTTGTCTTGGCTGTGTGCTTAAGGTCGTTGTCCTGTTGGAAGGTGAACCTTCACCCCAGTCTGAGGTCCTGAGCGCTCTGGAGCAGGTTTTCATACTTTGCTCCGTTCATCTTTGCCTCGATCCTGACTAGTCTGCCAGTCCCTGCCACTGAAAAACATCCCCCATGCTGCCACCCCCATGCTTCACCGTAGGGATGGTGCCAGGTTTCCTCCAGGCGTGACACTTGGCATTCAGGCCAAAGAGTTCAATCTTGGTTTCAGCAGACCAGAGAATCTTGTTTCTCGTGGTCTGAGTCCTTTAGATGCCTTTGGCAAACTTCAAGTGGGCTGTTATGTGCCTTTTACTGAGGAGTGGCTTCCATCTGGCCACTAGACCATAGAGGCCTGATTTGGTGGAGTGCTGCAGAGATGGTTGACCTTCTGGAAGGTTCTCCCATCTCCGCAGAGGAACCCTGGAGCTCTGTCAGAGTGACCATCAGGTTCTTGGTCACCTCCCTGACCAAGGCCCTTCTCCCCCAATTGCTCAGTTTGGCCGGCCAGCTCTAGGAAGAGTCTTGGGGGTTCCAAACTGATGGAGGCCACTGTGTTCTTGGAGATTTTCAATGCTGTAGAATTATTCTGGTACCCTTCCCCAGATCTGTGCCTCAACACAATCCTGTCTCGGAGCTCTACGGACAATTCCTTCGACCTCATGGCTTGGTTTTTGCTCTGACATGCACTGTCAACTGTGGGACCTTATATAGACAGGTGTGTGCCTTTCCAAATCATATCCAATCAAGTGAATTTACCACAGGTGGACTCCAATCAAGTTGTAGAAACATTTACATTTTACATTTTAGTCATTTAGCAGACGCTCTTATCCAGAGCGACTTACAGTAGTGAATGCATACATTTCATACAGTTTTTTTTTTTTTTCTGTGCTGGCCCCCCGTGGGAATCGAACCCACAACCCTGGTGTTGCAAACACCATGCTCTACCAACTGAGCTACAGGGAAGGCCAAACATCTCAAGGATGATCAATGGAAACAGGATGCGCCTAAGCTCAATTTCGAGACTCATAGCAAAGGGTCTGAATACTTTTGTAAATAAGGTATTTCTGTTTTTTATGTGTAATGCATTTTCTAACATTTCTAAAAAATAATAACGTTTTCGCTTTGTCATTATGTGGTATTGTGATGTCATTATTTGGTATTGTGATGTCATTATGTGGTATTGTGATGTCATTATGGAGTATTGTGATGTCATTATGGGGTATTGTGATGTCATTATGGGGTATTGTGATGTCATTATGTGGTATTGTGTGTAGATCGCAGAGAATTGTTTTTATTTCATCCATTTTAGAACAAGGCTGAATAACGTAACAACATTTGGAAAAAGTCAAGAGGTCTGAATACTTTCCCGAATGCTCTGTATGTGTATGTGACCAATAAAACTTGATTTGATTTAACCGAACCCCTCTGAATCAGAGAGGAGCGGGGGAGCAGGGGCTGCCTTACTCGACTAGTGAGCATATCCCGTACGACTAATAAAACTTGAAACTTGTTTGTTTTCTCAGTTAGAAACAGGGGCCGCTGAGAACTGTATCTTTTTACAACCTGGTGACATCACTCATAACAGATTGGGGTAAACATGGACGAGGTTCCTGGTCTTCTGGGTTTATGACTTCCTGTCTCCCTGTCATCCATCCCTCCCTCCCTCCATCCATCCCTCCATCCCCCGCTCCCAGTCTGCCCTCCATCCATCCCCCCCTCCCTCTCTTCTTCCCTCTCTCTCTCCCTCCCTCTCCCTCTCTCCCTGTCATCCATCCACCCATCCCTCTCTCCCTGTCTGCCCCTCCCCCTCCCCCTCCCTCTCCCTGTCATCCATCCATCCATCCATCCCTCCATCCCCCCCCTCCCTCCATCCCTCCAACCCTCCAACCCTCCCTCCCTCCCTCTCCCTCCCCTCTCTCCCTGTCTGCCCATCCATCCCTCTCTCCCTCCCTCTCCCTCTCCCTCCATCCCTCCATCCCTCCATCCCTCCAACCCTCCCTCCCTCCCTCTCCCTCCCTCTCTCCCTGTCTGCCCATCCCTCCCTCCCCCCCCTCCCTCTCTTCTTCCCTCTCTCTCTCCCTCCCTCTCCCTCTCTCCCTGTCATCCATCCACCCATCCCTCTCTCCCTGTCTGCCCCTCCCCCTCCCCCTCCCTCTCCCTGTCATCCATCCATCCATCCATCCATCCATCCCTCCATCCCCCCCTCCCTCCATCCCTCCAACCCTCCAACCCTCCCTCCCTCCCTCTCCCTCCCTCTCTCCCTGTCTGCCCATCCATCCCTCTCTCCCTCCCTCTCCCTCTCCCTCCATCCCTCCATCCCTCCATCCCTCCATCCCTCCAACCCTCCCTCCCTCCCTCCCTCTCCCTCCCTCTCTCCCTGTCTGCCCATCCCCTCCCTCCCCTCCCTCCCTCCCTCCCTCCCTGCATCCCTCCCTCCCTCCCTCCCTCCTTCCCTGCATCACTCCCTCCCTCCCTCCCTCCTTCCCTGCATCCCTCCCTGCATCCCTCCCCTCCCTCCATCCCTCCCTCCCTCCCCCCTGTGACTCAGCGTGGTCGTTCGTCTGACTCCTGATTAGGGTCAGCAGCATTGCTCATGTTGTTTTCACAACTCAATAAAATCATGGAAGTAATAGTTAACCTCTCAGTCTGTCCCTCCCTGCCTCCCTCCCTCCCTGCCTCCCTCTCTCTTCCTCCATCCATCCATCCATCCCTCCCTCCCTCTCTCTCTCCTCCCTCCCTCCCTCCCTCCCTCCCTCCCTCCCTCTCACTCCCTCCCTCCTCCTCCCTCCCTCCCTTCCTCCCTCCCTCCCTCCCTCCCTCCCTCCCTCCCTCCCTCCCTCCCTCCCAGTTAACCCAGGGAGGACCAGAAACAACATGGATGTTCTCACTTACTTTGTTATGTTCTCTGGTGTTGTACTGAATGTCCTTAACCGTAGGAATAACCCTGTATGTCTTACCTTGTTATGGCTAGGGGGCAGTATTTTCACGGCCGGATAAAATACGTACCCGATTTAATCTGATTATTACTCCTGCCCAGAAACTAGAATATGCATATAATTATTAGCTTTGGATAGAAAACACTCCAAAGTTTCTAAAACTGTTTGAATGGTGTCTGTGAGTATAACAGAACTCATATGGCAGGCCAAAACCTGAGAAGATTCCAAACAGGAAGCGCCCTCTCTGACCATTTCTTGGCCTTCTTGATCATCTCTATCCAAAACAGGGGATCTCTGCTGTAACGTGACATTTTCTAACGCTCCCATAGGCTCTCAGAAGGCGCCAGAACGTTGAATGATGACTTTGCAGGCCATGGCTGAAAAACAGTAGCGCATTTGGATAGTGGTCGATCTGAGAACAATGAGACTGGTGCGCACGTGCACGAGAAGAGTCCATTGTACTTTCTCTGTCTTTGAACGAAAACAGGGTTTCCCGGTCGGAATATTATCGCTTTTTAACGAGAAAAATCGCATAAAAATTGATTTTAAACAGCGTTTGACATGCTTCGAAGTACGGTAATGGAATATTTTGAATTTTTTTGTCACGAAACGCGCCGGGCGCGTCACCCTTCGTTACCCTTCGGATAGTGTCTTGAACGCACAACAAAACGCCGCTATTTGGATATAACTATGGATTATTTGGTCCCAAAACAGCATTGGGTATTGAAGTAGAAGTCCTGGGAGTGCATTCTGACGAAGAACAGCAAAGGTAATTCAATTTTTCTTATAGTAAATCTGAGTTTGGTGAGTGCCAAACTTGGTGGGTGTCAAAATAGCTAGCCATGATGGCCGGGCTATCTACTCAGAATATTGCAAAATGTGCTTCATCCGAAAAGCTATTTTAAAATCGGACACCGCGATTGCATAAAGGAGTTCTGTTTCTATAATTCTTAAAATAATTGTTATGTTTTTTGTGAACGTTTATCGTGAGTAATTTAGTAAATTCACCGGAAGTGTTCGGTGGGTATGCTAGTTCTGAACGTCACATGCTAATGTGAAAAGCTGGTTTTTCATATAAATATGAACTTGATTGAACAAAACATGCATGTATTGTATAACATAATGTCCTAGGAGAGTCATCTGATGAAGATCATCAAAGGTTAGTGCTGCATTTAGCTGTGGTTTTGTTTTTTGTGACATTATATGCTAGCTTGAAAAATGGGTGTTTGATTATTTCTGGCTGGGTACTCTCCTGACATAATCTAATGTTTTGCTTTCATTGTAAAGCCTTTTTGAAATCGGACAGTGTGGTTAGATAAAGGAGAGTATTGTCTTTAAAATGGTGTAAAATAGTCATATGTTTGAAAAATGGAAGTTTTCGGATTTTCGAGGACTTTGTATTTCACGTCACGCCTATCATTGGATATTGGAGCAGGTGTTCCGCTAGCGGAACGTCTAGATGTAAGAGGTTTTAATGTCCTCAACAGTAGGAATAACCCTGTATGTCTTAATGTCCTTAACAGTAGGAATAACCCTGTATGTCTTAATGTCCTTAACAGTAGGAATAACCCCGTATGTCTTAATGTCCTTAACAGAAGGAATAACCCTGTATGTCTTAATGTCCTTAACAGTAGGAATAACCCTGTATGTCTTAATGTCCTCAACAGTAGGAATAACCCTGTATGTCTTAATGTCCTTAACAGTAGGAATAACCCTGTATGTCTTAATGTCCTTAACAGTAGGAATAACCCTATATGTCAATGTCCTTAACAGTAGGAATAACCCTGTATGTCTTAATGTCCTCAACAGTAGGAATAACCCTGTATGTCTTAATGTCCTTAACAGTAGGAATAACCCTGTATGTCTTAATGTCCTTAACAGTAGGAATAACCCTGTATGTTTTAATGTCCTTAACAGTAGGAATAACCCTGTATGTCTTAATGTCCTTAACAGTAGGAATAACCCTGTATGTCTTAATGTCCTTAACAGTAGGAATAACTCTATATGTCTTAATGTCCTTAACAGTAGGAATAACCCTGTATATCTTAATGTCCTCAACAGTAGGAATAACCCTGTATGTCTTAATGTCCTCAACAGTAGGAATAACCCTGTATGTCTTAATGTCCTTAACAGTAGGAATAACCCTGTATGTCTTAATGTCCTTAACAGTAGGAATAACCCTGTATGTCTTAATGTCCTTAACAGTAGGAATAACCCTGTATGTCTTAATGTCCTTAACAGTAGGAATAACCCTGTATGTCTTAATGTCCTTAACAGTAGGAATAACTCTATGTCTTAATGTCCTTAACAGTAGGAATAACTCTATATGTCTTAATGTCCTCAACAGTAGGAATAACCCTGTATGTCTTAATGTCCTTAACAGTAGGAATAACTCTATATGTCTTAATGTCCTCAACAGTAGGAATAACCCTGTATATCTTAATGTCCTTAACAGTAGGAATAACCCTGTATGTCTTAATGTCCTTAACAGTAGGAATAACTCTTACCCTATACAGTGCATTCTGAAAGTATTCAGACCCCTTCGCTTTTTCCACATTTCGTTACGTTACAGCCTTATTCTAAAATGGATGAAATAAAACGTTTTCCTCATCAATCTGCACACAATACTTCATAATGACATCACAATACCCCATAATGACATCACAATACTCCCATAATGACATCACAATACCCCATAATGACATCACAATACCCCATGATGACATCACAATACTCCCATAATGACATCACAATACCCCATAATGACATCACAATACTCCCATAATGACATCACAATACCCCATAATGACATCACAATACCCCATGATGACATCACAATACTCCCATAATGACATCACAATACTCCCATAATGACATCACAATACCCCATAATGACATCACAATACCCCATGATGACATCACAACACCCCATAATGACTAAGTGAAAACAGGTAAACAGAAATATCTTATTGACATCAGTATTCAGACCCTTTTGCTATGAGACTAAATTGAGCCCAGGTGCATCCTGTTTCCATTGATCATCTTTGAGATGTGTCTACAACTTGATTGGAGTCCACCTGTGGTAATTGAATTGATTGGACATGATTTGGAAAGGTACACACCTGTCTACAGTATGTCTTCTTCTTCCATCTAGTGGATATGTACTTCAATAGAGATGACTATGTTGCTCTAAAGAACAATAGTGAATCTTAGCCATCTCTGACAAATATTCCTGTACAACCTATTCTAGGTTAGGTAGCAGCTGACTATCCCGGGGTTAATCCAGATAGTTTGGTTGCTGCCTGGGTTTACACCCGTTAACCTCACCTGACACTGGTGGAGCTGGGTCAGGGAGGTGGTTAGTCCTGATGGACTGCAGGCTACAGTGGTGGAGCTGGGTCAGGGAGATGGTTAGTCCTGATGGACTGCAGGCTGCAGTAATGGAGCTGGGTCAGGGAGATGGTTAGTCCTGATGGACTGCAGGCTGCAGTGGTGGAGCTGGGTCAGGGAGGTGGTTAGTCCTGATGGACTGCAGTGGTGGAGCTGGGTCAGGGAGGTGGTTAGTCCTGATGGACTGCAGGCTACAGTGGTGGAGCTGGGTCAGGGAGATGGTTAGTCCTGATGGACTGCAGGCTACAGTGGTGGAGCTGGGTCAGGGAGATGGTTAGTCCTGATGGACTGCAGGCTACAGTGGTGGAGCTGGGTCAGGGAGATGGTTAGTCCTGATGGACTGCAGGCTGCAGTAATGGAGACCAGGTAGCTCTGCTTCCTCCCTGTGGTCATTTTGTCATGGTCAGTCAGCCAGTCGGTCAGTCAGTCAGCCAGCCAGTCAGTCAGTCAGTCGGTCGGTCAGTCAGTCGGCCGGTCGGTCGGTCGGTCAGCCAGCCGATCAACCAGCCAGTCAGTCAGCCAGTCGTTCAGCCAGTGAACCAGCCAGTCGTTCAGCCAGCCAGCCAGTCAGTCATCCAGCCAGTCAGTCAGTCACCCAGCCAGCCAGTCAGTCAGTCACCCAGCCAGTCAGTCAGTAAGTCACCCACCCAACCAGTCAGCCAGTCACCCAGCCAGTCAGCCAGTCAGTCAGCCAGTGAACCAGCCAGTCGTTCAGCCAGTCAGCCAGTCGGTCCCAGATAAACCTGTACAACAAACCAACATCTAATAAAAACACACTAACTAGCCACGCAGAGCGGGACTGTAAACAGTCCCAGGCCGTGTAAAAACACACTAACTAGCCACGCAGAGCGAGACTGTAAACAGTCCCAGGCCGTGTAAAAACACACTAACTAGCCACGCAGAGCGGGACTGTAAACAGTCCCAGGCCGTGTAAAAACACACTAACTAGCCACGCAGAGCGGGACTGTAAACAGTCCCAGGCCGTGTAAAAACACACTAACTAGCCACGCAGAGCGGGACTGTAAACAGTTCCGGGCCGTGTTTCAAACAGCATCCTACTATAAGACCAGAGCCCTATACGAGCCCTCGTCAAAAGTAGTGCACTATATAGGAAATAGGGTGCGATTCGGGACGTAGCCACAGTTCTCCAAGCCTACTACCCCAGACACACTGACTAAAATCTAGCAGGAACACTACAGAAAACAACATTGTCGAAGCCAAACACAACTTGTATTGCCAAGGATAAAAAGCCTCAGGTCCCAATGGGGGACTAAGAGGAGGTTACAGTTGTTATAACGTTGTCTAGGCAACACTTTATGTCCCCCATCACGTTACTAGCAGAGTGACCTCAGAGGACATGAGGATATCGTAGAAGAGATCTAAGCTGTTACCCCTCTGATTGGGTCTATAGAGCGCTGACCCCCCCCCCCCATCAGCAGGAGTTTAGTACCAGCTGTTACCCCTCTGACTGGGTCTGTAGAGCGCTGACCCCCCCCCCCCATCAGCAGGAGTTTAGTACCAGCTGTTACCCCTCTGACTGGGTCTATAGAGCGCTGACCCCCCCCCCCCCCCCATCAGCAGGAGTTTAGTACCAGCTGGTACCCCTCTGACTGGGTCTGTAGAGCGCTGACCCCCCCCCCCCCCATCAGCAGGAGTTTAGTACCAGCTGTTACCCCTCTGACTGGGTCTGTAGAGCGCTGACCCCCCCCCCCCCCATCAGCAGGAGTTTAGTACCAGCTGTTACCCCTCTGACTGGGTCTGTAGAGCGCTGACCCCCCCCCCCCCCCCCATCAGCAGGAGTTTAGTACCAGCTGTTACCCCTCTGACTGGGTCTGTAGAGCGCTGACCCCCCCCCCCCATCAGCAGGAGTTTAGTACCAGCTGTTACCCCTCTGACTGGGTCTGTAGAGCGCTGACCCCCCCCCCCCCCATCAGCAGGAGTTTAGTACCAGCTGTTACCCCTCTGACTGGGTCTGTAGAGCGCTGACCCCCCCCCCCCCCCATCAGCAGGAGTTTAGTACCAGCTGTTACCCCTCTGACTGGGTCTGTAGAGCGCTGACCCCCCCCATCAGCAGGAGTTTAGTACCAGCTGTTACCCCTCTGACTGGGTCTGTAGAGCGCTGACCCCCCCCCCCCCCATCAGCAGGAGTTTAGTACCAGCTGTTACCCCTCTGACTGGGTCTGTAGAGCGCTGACCTCCCCTCCAATCAGGTCTCACACTGCCTCGTCTACCGTACCAGAACCTGTCAAAGTCTACAATCATTTCTTGTATTGAAACCCAGTAATCCTTCCACCATAACCATTTAGGGGCAGATTTATAAATGTTAAAGTCTTAATAATTGTGGATGTGGAACTTTTATAGTGTTTTAAAAAGGGGCTCCCAGAGTCATAGCCGAGAGCTGTGATCCCCGAGCAGCCCTGAGTAACCCTGAGCACATTATCCCTGGAGAGGAGGAGGGGTTGGGGACTGAGGCTGGGTTAGAGGGCTGGGACTGGGGCTGGGGCTGAGGCTGGGTTATAGGGCTGAGGCTGGGTTATAGGACTGGGACTGGGTTATAGGGCTAAGGCTGGGTTATAGGGCTGGGACTGAGGCTGGGTTATAGGGCTGGGGCTGAGGCTGGGTTATAGGACTGAGGCTGAGGCTGGGTTATAGGGCTGGGACTGGGGCTGGGTTATAGGACTGGGACTGGGTTATAGGGCTAAGGCTGGGTTATAGGGCTGGGACTGGGGCTGGGTTATAGGGCTGGGGCTGAGGCTGGGTTATAGGACTGAGGACTGAGGCTGGGTTATAGGGCTGGGGCTGGGGCTGGGTTATAGGGCTGAGCCTGCGGCTGGGTTATAGGGCTGGGCCTGAGGCTGGGTTATAGGGCTGGGGCTGAGGCTGAGGCTGGGTTATAGGACTGAGGACTGAGGCTGGGTTATAGGGCTGGGGCTGAGTCTGGGTTATAGGGCTGAGGCTGCGGCTGGGTTATAGGACTGAGCCTGAGGCTGGGTTATAGGGCTGGGGCTGAGGCTGAGTCTGGGTTATAGGACTGAGGCTGAGGCTGGGTTATAGGGCTGGGGCTGAGGCTGGGTTATAGGACTGAGGCTGAGGCTGGGTTATAGGGCTGGGACTGGGGCTGGGTTATAGGACTGGGACTGGGTTATAGGGCTAAGGCTGGGTTATAGGGCTGGGACTGAGGCTGGGTTATAGGGCTGGGGCTGAGGCTGGGTTATAGGACTGAGGCTGAGGCTGGGTTATAGGGCTGGGACTGGGGCTGGGTTATAGGGCTGAGCCTGAGGCTGGGTTATAGGGCTGGGACTGGGGCTGGGTTATAGGGCTGGGGCTGAGGCTGGGTTATAGGACTGGGACTGAGGCTGGGTTATAGGGCTGGGGCTGAGTCTGGGTTATAGGGCTGAGGCTGCGGCTGGGTTATAGGACTGAGCCTGAGGCTGGGTTATAGGGCTGGGGCTGAGGCTGAGTCTGGGTTATAGGACTGAGGCTGAGGCTGGGTTATAGGACTGAGGCTGGGTTATAGGACTGAGGCTGGGTTATAGGGCTGGTGCTGAGGCTGGGTTATAGGACTGAGGCTGGGTTATAGGACTGAGGCTGGGTTATAGGGCTGGTGCTGAGGCTGGGTTATAGGACTGAGGCTGGGTTATAGGGCTGGGGCTGAGGCTGGGTTATAGGACTGGGGCTGAGGCTGGGTTATAGGGCTGGGACTGGGGCTGGGTTATAGGGCTGAGGCTGGGTTATAGGGCTGAGACTGAGGCTGGGTTATAGGGCTGGGGCTGGGTTATAGGACTGGGGCTGAGGCTGAGGCTGGGTTATAGGGCTGGGGCTGAGGCTGGGTTATAGGACTGGGGCTGAGGCTGGGTTATAGGGCTGGGACTGGGGCTGGGTTATAGGGCTGAGGCTGGGTTATAGGGCTGAGACTGAGGCTGGGTTATAGGACTGAGGCTGGGTTATAGGACTGAGGCTGGGTTATAGGGCTGGTGCTGAGGCTGGGTTATAGGACTGAGGCTGGGTTATAGGGCTGGGGCTGAGGCTGGGTTATAGGACTGGGGCTGAGGCTGGGTTATAGGGCTGGGACTGGGGCTGGGTTATAGGGCTGAGGCTGGGTTATAGGGCTGAGACTGAGGCTGGGTTATAGGGCTGGGGCTGGGTTATAGGACTGGGGCTGAGGCTGAGGCTGGGTTATAGGGCTGGGGCTGAGGCTGGGTTATAGGACTGGGGCTGAGGCTGGGTTATAGGACTGAGGCTGGGTTATAGGGCTGAGGCTGAGGCTGGGTTATAGGACTGAGGCTGGGTTATAGGGCTGAGGCTGGGTTATAGGGCTGGGGCTGAGGCTGGGTTATAGGACTGAGGCTGAGGTTATAGGGCTGAGGCTGAGGCTGGGTTATAGGACTGGGACTGGGGCTGAGGCTGGGTTATAGGGCTGGGACTGAGGCTTGGTTATAGGGCTGGGACTGAGGCTGGGTTATAGGACTGAGGCTGAGGCTGGGTTATAGGGCTGAGGCTGAGGCTGGGTTATAGGGCTGAGGCTGAGGCTGGGTTATAGGGCTGGTTCTGGGGTATTGGACTGGGGTATAGGGCTGCGTTATAGGACTGGGGTATAGGAATGGGGCTGAGGCTGGGCCTGGGGTATAGAGCTGGGGTATAGGGCTGGGGTATAGGCCTGGGGTATAGGCCTGGGGCTGGGGTATAGGGCTGGGGTATAGGGCTGGTGTATAGGCATGGGGCTGGGGTATAGGCCTGGGGCTGGGGTATAGGGCTGGGGTATAGGGCTGGGGTATAGGGCTGGTGTATAGGCCTGGGGCTGGGGTATAGGGCTGGGGTATAGGGCTGGTGTATAGGCCTGGGGCTGGTGTATAGGGCTGGTGTATAGGCCTGGGGCTGGTGTATAGGGCTGGGGTATAGGGCTGGGGCTGGGGTATAGGGCTGGGGTATAGGGCTGGGGCTGGGGCATAGGGCTGGGGTATAGGGCTGGGGCTGGGGCATAGGGCTGGGGTGTAGGGGCTCTCCTCCCCGACAGGGCTCTCCTCCCCGACAGGGCTCTCCTCCCCGACAGGGCTCTCCTCCCCGACAGGGCTCTCCTCCCCGACAGGGCTCTCCTCCCTTACAGGGCTCTCCTCCCCGACAGGGCTCTCCTCCCCGACAGGGCTCTCCTCCCCGACAGGGCTCTCCTCCCCGACAGGGCTCTCCTCCCCGACAGGGCTCTCCTCCCTTACAGGGCTCTCCTCCCCGACAGGGCTCTCCTCCCCGACAGGGCTCTCCTCCCCGACAGGGCTCTCCTCCCCTACAGGGCTCTCCTCCCCGACAGGGCTCTCCTCCCCGACAGGGCTCTCCTCCCCGACAGGGCTCTCCTCCCTTACAGGGCTCTCCTCCCCGACAGGGCTCTCCTCCCTTACAGGGCTCTCCTCCCCTACAGGGCTCTCCTCCCCTACAGGGCTCTCCTCCCTTACAGGGCTCTCCTCCCCTACAGGGCTCTCCTCCCTTACAGGGCTCTCCTCCCCTACAGGGCTCTCCTCCCCAACAGGGCTCTCCTCCCCGACAGGGCTCTCCTCCCCGACAGGGCTCTCCTCCCTTACAGGACTCTCCTCCCCTACAGGGCTCTCCTCCCCGACAGGGCTCTCCTCCCCGACAGGGCTCTCCTCCCTTACAGGGCTCTCCTCCCCTACAGGGCTCTCCTCCCCTACAGGGCTCTCCTCCCTTACAGGGCTCTCCTCCCCTACAGGGCTCTCCTCCCCTACAGGGCTCTCCTCCCCGACAGGGCTCTCCTCCCCGACAGGGCTCTCCTCCCCGACAGGGCTCTCCTCCCCCTACAGGGCTCTCCTCCCCGACAGGGCTCTCCTCCCCGACAGGGCTCTCCTCCCCGACAGGACTCTCCTCCCCGACAGGGCTCTCCTCCCCGACAGGGCTCTCCTCCCCGACAGGGCCTACCCTCCTCCCTGCTCTGCTCTCTCTGGACTCAGCCTGCTGCTCTAAATCCTCCACATGTGAAATCAATACCCTTCCATTTATAGGCCATTCTCGCGTGTACCATCAAATCTAAAACATATTGCCAAAAATATTACCTTTTTTCACTTTGACAGAAAGGGTAAGGGTTAGGACAAATACAAAGTTAGAGCAGGGACTAATGATGACACCACTTGTAAAGGCTGTCCCAGGTGGCTTAGAGCAGGGACTAATGATGACACCACTTGTAAAGGCTGTCCCAGGTGGCTTAGAGCAGGGACTAATGATGACACCACTTGTAAAGGCTGTCCCAGGTGGCTTAGAGCAGGGACTAATGATGACACCACTTGTAAAGGCTGTCCCAGATGGCTTAGAGCAGGGACTAATGATGACACCACTTGTAAAGGCTGTCCCAGGTGGCTTAGAGCAGGGACTAATGATGACACCACTTGTAAAGGCTGTCCCAGATGGCTTAGAGCAGGGACTAATGATGACACCACTTGTAAAGGCTGTCCCAGGTGGCTTAGAGCAGGGACTAATGATGACACCACTTGTAAAGGCTGTCCCAGGTGGCTTAGAGCAGGGACTAATGATGACACCACTTGTAAAGGCTGTCCCAGATGTCTTAGAGCAGGGACTAATGATGACACCACTTGTAAAGGCTGTCCCAGGTGGCTTAGAGCAGGGACTAATGATGACACCACTTGTAAAGGCTGTCCCAGGTGGCTTAGAGCAGGGACTAATGATGACACCACTTGTAAAGGCTGTCCCAGGTGGCTTAGAGCAGGGACTAATGATGACACCACTTGTAAAGGCTGTCCCAGATGGCTTAGAGCAGGGACTAATGATGACACCACTTGTAAAGGCTGTCCCAGGTGGCTTAGAGCAGGGACTAATGATGACACCACTTGTAAAGGCTGTCCCAGATGGCTTAGAGCAGGGACTAATGATGACACCACTTGTAAAGGCTGTCCCAGATGGCTTAGAGCAGGGACTAATGATGACACCACTTGTAAAGGCTGTCCCAGGTGGCTTAGAGCAGGGACTAATGATGACACCACTTGTAAAGGCTGTCCCAGGTGGCTTAGAGCAGGGACTAATGATGACACCACTTGTAAAGGCTGTCCCAGATGGCTTAGAGCAGGGACTAATGATGGCACCACTTGTAAAGGCTGTCCCAGATGGCTTAGAGCAGGGACTAATGATGGCACCACTTGTAAAGGCTGTCCCAGATGGCTTAGAGCAGGGACTAATGATGACACCACTTGTAAAGGCTGTCCCAGGTGGCTTAGACCAGGGACTAATGATGACACCACTTGTAAAGGCTGTCCCAGGTGGCTTAGACCAGGGACTAATGATGACACCACTTGTAAAGGCTGTCCCAGATGGCTTAGAGCAGGGACTAATGATGACACCACTTGTAAAGGCTGTCCCAGGTGGCTTAGAGCAGGGACTAATGATGACACCACTTGTAAAGGCTGTCCCAGGTGGCTTAGAGCAGGGACCAATGATGGCACCACTTGTAAAGGCTGTCCCAGGTGGCTTAGAGCAGGGACTAATGATGACACCACTTGTAAAGGCTGTCCCAGGTGGCTTAGAGCAGGGACTAATGATGACACCACTTGTAAAGGCTGTCCCAGATGGCTTAGAGCAGGGACTAATGATGACACCACTTGTAAAGGCTGTCCCAGGTGGCTTAGAGCAGGGACTAATGATGACACCACTTGTAAAGGCTGTCCCAGGTGGCTTAGAGCAGGGACTAATGATGACACCACTTGTAAAGGCTGTCCCAGGTGGCTTAGAGCAGGGACTAATGATGACACCACTTGTAAAGGCTGTCCCAGGTGGCTTAGAGCAGGGACTAATGATGACACCACTTGTAAAGGCTGTCCCAGGTGGCTTAGAGCAGGGACTAATGATGACACCACTTGTAAAGGCTGTCCCAGATGGCTTAGAGCAGGGACTAATGATGACACCACTTGTAAAGGCTGTCCCAGGTGGCTTAGAGCAGGGACTAATGATGACACCACTTGTAAAGGCTGTCCCAGGTGGCTTAGAGCAGGGACTAATGATGACACCACTTGTAAAGGCTGTCCCAGGTGGCTTAGAGCAGGGACTAATGATGACACCACTTGTAAAGGCTGTCCCAGGTGGCTTAGAGCAGGGACTAATGATGACACCACTTGTAAAGGCTGTCCCAGGTGGCTTAGAGCAGGGACTAATGATGACACCACTTGTAAAGGCTGTCCCAGATGGCTTAGAGCAGGGACTAATGATGACACCACTTGTAAAGGCTGTCCCAGGTGGCTTAGAGCAGGGACTAATGATGACACCACTTGTAAAGGCTGTCCCAGGTGGCTTAGAGCAGGGACTAATGATGACACCACTTGTAAAGGCTGTCCCAGGTGGCTTAGAGCAGGGACTAATGATGACACCACTTGTAAAGGCTGTCCCAGATGGCTTAGAGCAGGGACTAATGATGACACCACTTGTAAAGGCTGTCCCAGGTGGCTTAGAGCAGGGACTAATGATGACACCACTTGTAAAGGCTGTCCCAGATGGCTTAGAGCAGGGACTAATGATGACACCACTTGTAAAGGCTGTCCCAGATGGCTTAGAGCAGGGACTAATGATGACACCACTTGTAAAGGCTGTCCCAGGTGGCTTAGAGCAGGGACTAATGATGACACCAC